>NC_092256.1:11504388-11561888 GCF_036320965.1 Panulirus ornatus | reverse complement strand
GTCATGCCCTTATTTGTCTGATATTTAAAATTCCACCGGTGGGTTTTTTTGCTTTTTTTTTGCGCGTGTTGCAACTGCCTTACAGGGGGCGGGCTCGGCTGTTGTGACGACACGCCATAAACGGCCGGCGAGACCCTACCACCACCACCACCACAACACCATCACTCTCACACTGGCCCTGGTGTCGTACGTCATCTACCTACCCATGCGGAGTTCACAACACCATCACTCTAACACTGGTCCTGGTGTCGTACGTCATCTACCTGCCCATGCGGAGTTCACAACACCATCACTTTAACACTGGCTCTGATGTCGTACGTCATCTACCTGCCCATGCGGAGTTCACAACACCATCACTCTCACACTGGCCCTGGTGTCGTACGTCATCTACCTGCCCATGCGGAGTTCACAACACCATCACTCTCACACTGGCCCTGGTGTCGTACGTCATCTACCTGCCCATGCGGAGTTCACAACACCATCACTCTCACACTGGCCCTGATGTCGTACGTCATCTACCTACCCATGCGGAGTTCACAACACCATCACTCTCACACTGGCCCTGGTGTCGTACGTCATCTACCTGCCCATGCGGAGTTCACAACACCATCACTTTAACACTGGCCCTGGTGTCGTACGTCATCTACCTGCCCATGCGGAGTTCACAACACCATCACTCTCACACTGGCCCTGATGTCGTACGTCATCTACCTGCCCATGCGGAGGTTAGACAGGAATACGATCATCCACACTGAAATGTGGCAGAGATGGTGTAAGGTCCATGATGTGTTAGATGTCGCAGAGATGAAGATGAGGACGATGGAGAACCGTTGATAAGAGAACCTCCGTGTCCTATGTCTGTCGAAACCCAAGAACCCAGGTGCTCGTGTGCTGTAGCCAGCCAGCAGAGGTGCTAGTACCCGTCCCCAAGACACAAGCTAGACAAAACCAGACCATTTACTATACGGAAACAAAAAGGAGCCACAACATTACTAAAGACTTTCTGAAGTACTTGTCTCTCTCTCTCTCTCTCTCTCTCTCTCTCTCTCTCTCTCTCTCTCTCTCTCTCTCTCTCTCTCTCTCTCTCTCCCTATCATCTCTGGGATGTGGAAATGATTCGAAACACAGAAGGGTCCTGAGTTCGAGTTTTGTAATCTTTGCTACTATTGTTGATATAAAGATGCAACGTATGATGACGGTCGATGGACCTTCATGGGGTATACTGGAGGAGGGGGCGCGTCACGGCATGGCCCAGGCTGAGGACAATCCAATAGCCACAGTAGAAAGAACCTCAGTTACTGATCTTCGTGGAGGGTACTGAGCTACCACCCACAGTGTCACGAACCATGACCAGTGATAGGCACTGATGATGATACGGGCAAACGTAACTCAAAGACCATATTCTGCCCAGTGGGACGTACTCTGATCAATGAGAAACATTAGATATATCAGCGAGCTGTGAGGGACCAGGGAGATGCAGCATTACCATGTCAGGCAGTAGTGCACCAGTGAGCACACACCCATGACAGAACTAGCCACGGTTAGGATGGTCTATAGACATTAACTAGCACACGGAACGTGATCCAGTGGTTGCACACAACTTGCTGTTCAGTGATGCCATGCACCATATCAACACACACACCGACTTCACACCTCCAGGTTCTCACTGAGGTTTTATGAGTTCTGGAAACACTTCTTCAACAATGACCTGTTTGCGGACGTCCTTCCCATGTACAAGCCTCTCAAACCTCCTCACTGTGACCATCATGCTATGTACCCTGCCATTATGTAATCCTCTGTTGTACATATTCATATATGCTAGCCCAGCCTGTGTGATTTCTCCTTATCTATGACTCTCCTGTCTGTATAAAGGTGTGTTGAACCTATTTTATGAGAGGTGTGTCTGTGGACTGAATACATGAGGTCCTTAAGCCCAGCTCTTTAACTTACTCATGTTTATCTCCTAGGACTGACTACGTGGTTCCACCGGCCCACGTCTGTAACTTGGCTTATTCATTACTCTGTTCATATACATATATATATATATATATATATATATATATACATATGAATATACTCTGTCTCCCCTGATGGTGTGATTATTACACAAAAGTGCACTTGGGAACTTTTCGTGTTTCATTTTCCCCGTGGACTCATAAGAATATCTTGATCACGCGCAAAATTGTGATCCTTTCCAATATATATATATATATATATATATATATATATATATATATATATATATATATATATATATATATATATGGGTACTGATCCATCCTGTACTGTGCTTGTACATGCGTATTCAGTACATGAGACCTTTAGCCCATCTCTACCACTTGCCTCACATTCACCACCATATCTATCACTACACACACAATGTCGAGGGAGTGTAATGTCCCGCCCGCGCCAGAACATCATGTGGCGAGGTAAACAGAGCGATGAACCAGCTTACCTAAAGCGATACACAACCCGCTGGGACGTCCTTTTAACGAGCGACTCTTTGTGAAGTCAATCGCCGGGTATACACCACCCATATGGGGAGGCATTATTAAACTCATTACAAGGAACCGACCAGGATGGAAACATGACAGACCAACCGTTATTACGGGAACTAACATATCTAATGGGGTTTGATTACGCCGTACGCAACGTACCACCACTCTTAAACGGAGCTCACTGTATGAAACACACACACACCACGTTAATGGGACACCTTACGGTTAAAGTAAGATACCACCCGACCTTAATGGTCACTATTACGACTTCCGAACGATACCACAGCTAATGGGATCCACTGGTTCTCGGGAGACACCACGTCTAATGGACTGGGAATTACCCAAAATCTATGGACACGCTGTAATCAATGGACGAATTTGGGAGGCAATGAACTTGTGAGGAGCCACAAGACACAATAACAAACTTGTTTAAACTTAGACATTGAAATTAGTATGGAAGACATAATGCTGTTTCCAGGAACTTAAGACATTAAACTTAGTATGGAAGACACAATGCTGTGTATATACGAACTTAAGACATTAAACTTAGTATGGAAGACACAATGCTGTCTTTGTAGGAACTTAAGACATAAAACTTAGTATGAAAGACACAATGCTGTGTATATAGGAACTTTAGACATCAAACTTAGTATTATAGACACAATTATGTCTATAGGAACTTAGAACATCTATGCTAACCACGGTAGAGTCAAACCCTTTCTATAATAGATTCACAGTGACTCAAAACAAGTCAGAACCGGTTCATTCTAAAGCGCTGTTAGAACAACCAATAAATTTCTATGTTGAGGAATAAATCCGATCAGATTCCACTCATGCGAGAGACAGAGTATAGACGAAGATCACACACCTGGAGCGAAATAGAACACGAAAACGTTTTAACTTAATTCTTTTTTTGTCAGGGGAACTTTGAAGTCTTAATTAAGAGGAGAGGGAACCTTGTTACGCCTCTCCGACAAAATTAAACGACGCTGTGACACCTTTGAGGCCCTCGGCCCGCACAATGGCCGACCTCCCAGCACAAGAGACGGATCAGACACCAGTCTTGTGTCTCGTCTTTTGTCCCTGTCTGTGCCACGTTTTTACAATAGTCTTCCCGGCAATTAAGTTAAGCAAAAAAAAAGAAAAAAAAGAAAAGAGAGAAAAAAAAACTTTTGTGTCTGTTGACTAATGGCAATGTCAACACGATGGTGGAGGCTTGCTGGAGAGGAGTATACTGGTAGGGGAGGGTGGCAAGGGTCAGGTGGTGGTGAGAGTAAAAGAGATGGGCGATGGGATGGGGAGTGTGTGTGTGGTGGATTGAGGGTGGTAGATCCAAATGGTTGGTAGAAAGCCTGGAGGTGGGGAGGAGTGGGGCGCGTTGCCACAGGGTTGGAATGGTTGGGGTCGTGGTGATGGGAGAAGGTGAAAGGGGAGTGGGGTGGGGTGGTCGAGATGGGGGTGTGTGTGTGTGTAGCACGACGGGCGTCAACTCCAGACGGGTCTGGTGAGGCGCGCAGCGTAAGGAACAAGAGACAAGCACGGTGCCTTCAAGACAGATCCGGCCTTGAGTTCCGAGGTCTTGGGTCGACCAGCACAACAATAATAACATTGCACTTGAATCACACTCAGAACCTATCATACGACGGTGCGACCCTTGAGTGTATGATGGCTTGGCATTTGACATGATCCTGAGGCGACAAAGACTTAGTCAATCTCTCTCTCTCTCTCTCTCTCTCTCTCTCTCTCTCTCTCTCTCTCTCTCTCTCTCTCTCTCTCTCTCTCGCTCTCTCTCTCTCACACACACACATACCCAGGCCGTCATATACGACGGTACGACCCTTGAGCGTATGATGGCTTGGCATTTGACATGACCCTGAACCGTCAGTGCAAAGGTCAGGCCGTCATATATACAAGGGTTGTGCTCTCGTGCTTAGAGTCGACTGACTACGCATACGTTTACATATGTGCAAACTGGAAGGCGTTCCATGTGTATTGTATGTGTCGCCTGCAGTACAAGACTGTTTCTGGCCACCAGATTAGGATGAGTGTGAAAAAAACACAGCTCCTGTTCATGAACTAGAAATGGCTGGACACATCGTCAGGATACATCGTACAACATCTGTATCAGGTTCCATGGCCATGGTAGAAACTTCCTCTGGTTAGAAGGTACACTCAAGTTCCTCCAGGGTCGAAGATTTCTGAGACAGGCATTAGTAATACCTCGGGCCACATTCTTACTAGGGTCCTGGATCTTCTATCCGTGGATTCTTCTACATGCTGGGAAACATCTACGGTGAGGCTTCGTGAGGAAATGATTCATCAGATCTCTCAAGTTATGATCCCAAGGTTACGGTGCGGGTTAAACTTTGTGTCACTCCCGATGACGCACGGACGGACGGACGTAAGGACAGATAGACGGACGACGACGGACGGACGTACGAACAGACGGACAGACGACGACGACAGATAGACAACAGGCGGACGACGACGACGACGACGACGACGACGACAGACAGACAGACGGACAGACGAACGACGAGGACGACAGATAGACGGACAGACGAACGACGACAGACAGACGGACAGATGGAAGACGACGACGACAGATAGACGGACAGACGGACTACGACAGACAGACGGACACACGGACGACGAGGACGACAGATAGACGGATAGACGGAAAGACGGAAGACGACAGATAGACAGACAGACGGACGACGACGATGGACAATAGCGATCCCTAAAGTGTCTGCCATGCTACGCTGGCCACACAACAAGGAACGCTGACCTATCCTCTTCCCCTCAACCCTCCCCCCTGACCTCTCCATCCATCTACCCTTTTGCACACTTCATATAAAACCTGGCCTCGATGAGGACGTGTGTCTGGGGCCTTCCTCACATAAGAGGATGATATATACCTATATACACCAATACACATTAGTGATACAAGAGCCTGGGTCATGCCCAGGTGCCACGGGATAGGACAAGAAATAGTGGATTTAGATTAAAATAAATAACAAATTCAGATCGGATGTGGGTCAATATTGGTTTGGGAATAGGGTAGTAGATTTATGACACGAGTTGACAAGTACAGTAGTGGAAGATAGGTATTTAGGTAACTGTAAACGAAGGTTGGATGATGTGTTAATGGTTCTAGGCGGTTGATTGTAGGGTAGACAGACTCAGGACCTGCCTATAGCATGAGCCAAATAGGCCTCTTACAGTGTCTTGACTCTTGGTGTTCATATGTATTGACACATAAGTGTTGTGATCTTAACGTCAACTTTACCCTCGTCCGGGAGCCAGTGCAACATGTGCTCTGGTAAATGTAAACGCTGGTCTGTCAATGAATAAAATCAACTGGGTGACAATGTCAACAACGCTACAACTATGTACACTGTAAATATTGTTATAGCAAAGATGTGACACGCAGTATCCAGGTGATTCTAAATCGTGTTTCATCACTAACATCAAAATACCAATTCCTATCGAACGTTTAAAAAGTGCTTCTAAGAGATATGATATATTTTCCCTAACAATTTACATCCATCTACTTCCAATTTACATAAATTATTTTCCCTAACAATTTACATCCATCTATTTCCAATTTACATAAATTATTTTCCCTAACAATTTACATCCATCTATTTCCAATTTACATAAATTATGTTCCCTAACAATTTACAACCATCTACTTCCAATTTATATAAATTATTTTCCCTAACAATTTACATCCATCTACTTCCAATTTACACAAATTGTTTTCCCTAACAATTTACATCTATCTATTTCCAATTTACATAAACTATTTTCCCTAACAATTTACATCCATCTACTTCCAATTCAGTACGTAAATACCTTTTGTCAATAAGTACCTAATGCTTACGAGAAAGTACACTTTCCTTCCAGAAAACACGCGGACAATACCGACCTTGTGGTAAAGTCATTTTTCCATAACTTAGCAGCGTCCACAGGCAGAATCAGCGCCCGTGTTTCCTCATATCCTTGTGCACACACACACACACACACACACACACACACACACAGCAGCCGGGCAAGGTAGATGAATGTTACATCGGTGTAAAAGGTCAGCGAGGGGGTCACGACAATACAAACACAGGCACTGGTGCCGTGTGTGTGTGTGTGTGTGTGTGTGTGTGTGTGTGTGTGCTGTCGAACTCCGTCTGCACGGGGTTACATCCTACGAAACATGAAGAGCGCTGGAGTATATGGATAACAACATATTTAACTAGTTGTTTGCATCCTCCATAAAGCCAAGACTTGAAAATACTTAATCAAGTTTGGTCGGCGCATTTAGAGAAGCATAAAGAAGTGAGAGAGAAGGCCCGCTCCCCCACCCAAAAAAAAGGCAACAGAGATCTGAGATGTAACCCCTCCAGACACACACACACACACACACACACACACAGTTTGCTGACATGGGTCACGCAACAACAGAGTTAGCTGACGTTCCTCCCTGACCACAGAGCTCAATACTCACATCCCAGGCGGACAAGCAACTTTATCAATGATGCAAAACTCCAGTTAGAGCCGCTCCGGACACACCCCCTACAACCACAACCACCATCAACACGACCCTCCACACAACCACCATCAACACGACCCTCCACACAACCACCATCGACACGACCCTCCACACAACCACCATCAACACGACCCTCCACACAACCACCATCAACACGACCCTCCACACAACCACCATCAACACGACCCTCCACACACCCACCATCAACACGGCCCTCCACACAACCACCATCAACACGACCCTCCACACAACTACCATCAACACGTCCCTCCACACAGCCACCATCAACACGACCCTCCACACAACCACCATCAACACGACCCTCCACACAACCACCATCAACACGACCCTCCACACAACCACCATCAACACGACCCTCCACACAACCACCATCAACACGACCCTCCACACAACCACCATCAACACGACCCTCCACACAACCACCATCAACACGACCCTCCACACAACCACCATCAACACGACCCTCCACACAGCCCAAAACATTTCTTACCCATGGAAAACATTCTAGTCATCCCACCATCATCCTTTTTCCAGGATGTACGAGGTTCGTCTTGCATGACGAACGTCCACTATACCCAATATCCCTTGTGGCCTCGGCACCAGTCGACGACGCACGTCACAGGCCTTCCCGGTCCTTTAACATTCATTAGTTCTCTAATGGTGGCGGCACTTCCCTCCTGCCTGGCGACCCATCAACCTGGGGGCCCCAGTGGTCCGTCTGCTGATGGCCAAGATAGAGAACCCACGACCTTCGATATCGAATGCTAAGGTACCCTCGCTCTACCCAACATAACAGCCGACAGCACCCCAGCCCAGCAAACCCCTTCCAGCTACATGATCTGCCTCCCCCATCACATCCTAACGTCTCCTCGATGAACCGACGCGGTACATAACCCGCTGAACCAAACTTCGCATTACCGGTGGTCGGAAAAAAACCACAGATTACGTTGGGGTTATCGAGGTCCGGCTACCTGTTGCCTCTGATAAATTCTCTCGGAGGCGTTCCACCTGGCGGAGGAGCCCACCAGCCCATTATGCCGTATAGAGCAAAGCAAAGTGGAGGAGGGGGCGAGCGCCTCCACCTGGAGGCGGGGAAGGGGGGATACTCCACAACCTGAATGACTTATGCAGATTTCCAGCACACGAGAGAGGCTGGCCACACGCGTGAGGTCTCGCGACAGACAGCAGCTGGCTCACTGCGAGACACAAACCTCTTGAAACATATTACTATCAATCCTGGACTCAAGTCCTACGCCCGGCCTCTTCTCACAGAGCCACTGCAACAACGGTGGTGTTATGTTTAACGTGGCAATGAAGGGGCATTGAGTGGCGTCATAACACACACACACACACACACACACACACACACACACACACACACTGAGTGACGACACTTCTGATCTATTGGACCACCACTGGCTTCTCTTTTTATCCTCCCACAAACCACTTGCGTAAAAATAAAGACATGGCTAATAAAGAGAAAAAGATGTAGGGCAGTGTGAGATAAGAGCTCACTTGAATACATCAGGTGTAAAATATAAAAAGAAAAAGAAAGAGAGAAAAGATTCCGTCTCTCAGGTACACCATGGTTATAAATGATGGTTGGGTTACAAGCCCGCCCCTACACAGCACAAGCCCGCCCGCTTACTGGCCGGACCCCCGCACACCCCCTGGGCCACTAATGGAACCACCCTCCAGCACCACGGGTGCTAGCTACCCTTGCCCTTGACCTCAAACCTTAAGGGTCAAGTCAAGGGCTCGGCCATCATATCTACAGGATGCACCGTCGTACTCAAAGGGTCGTAGTATTACAGTCGTGCTCAAGGGTCGTACTACAGTCGTACTCAAGGGTCGTATTACAGTCGTGCTGAAGGGTCGTATCATAGTCGTACTACAGTCGTATTATAGTCGTGCTCAAGGGTCGTATTACAGTCATGCCCAAGGGTCGTACTACAGTCGTGCTCAAGGGTCGTACTACAGTCGTACTCAAGGGTCGTATTACAGTCGTGCTGAAGGGTCGTATCATAGTCGTACTACAGTCGTATTATAGTCGTGCTCAAGGGTCGTATTACAGTCATGCCCAAGGGTCGTACTACAGTCGTGTCCAAGGGTGGTACTACAGTCGTGCTCAAGGGTCTTACTACAGTCGTATTACAGTCGTGCTCAAGGGTCGTACTACAGTCGTACCGGAGGCCAAACCCAAGGTACTGTCTACAGAGGAGGGAAAGCGAACTAGCACCACGGGGGCAGAGAGAGGCGAGCGGAGCGACTTCTAATGGCGGAGCAGAACTGCTGATGTACCTGAATGCTTCCCACTGGACTCAGTCCGTTAAGACCGCAGCGCCAAAACCTCCTCAGGTGTGAGAGCAGTAACCCTTACAACGACGAATCACTCCACGGCACAACTGTCACAAAAATGCTGCTGAAGAAAAGAATATTTGACCCACGAAGAGGATTCCACTTAGAGGGAGACTTAGATATATGTCTCATGTTGGGTTTCTGAGCCATACCAACTATGTCTAATGTGCTTCCGATGTGCTGAGTGGTGGAATCACAGAGTCATCAGAGAAGATGATAAGGTTCCTGGGGATTTGAGGAGGAGAAACAGCAAGAAACCAGGACGTCGAGGCATTAAACTTGACGAGAGTTAGCCTGACTGACTGGGAAGTCCTGTCCAAACCTAAGTTTACAGAGGCCGCCGCGACCAGCCTTGGTGTATAGCGAACGGGAGAAGGTGGAGTGGATGTGAGATGAGGACGAGGAATGAGGTGTCGAGTCGAGTCGTCAGACCGTAGCAGACGAGGAAGAACTCCGAGGGACACCTGTATTCATAAAAGAGAGAGAGAGAGAGAGAGAGAGAGAGAGAGAGAGAGAGAGAGAGAGAGAGAGAGAGAGAGAGAGAGAGAGAGAGAGAGAGAGAGAGAGAGAGAGAGAGAGAGAGAGAGAGGGGGGGGGGGGGGGGGGGAAGAAGCCGATCCACCATCACCCACACACCCAGATGGGCCAGGAGAGGAAGCTAGAAAGAAGGTAGAGGGTGAAGGGCATCTAAGACAGGGGAGTGTGGAGCTATGGTCCCGATGCCAAAGTGTCAGAGGCCCTGGGTACACCAAGGACTACAACACAGTAGTCCCCCCCAGGGTGTCTGAGAGATGATGATGTGGAGGGATAGCGCCGGTGAGTCTGGCCTTCCAAAAGCCTCACTAATGACCAGACGCAAGAATGGGAGTTTCAAGAAGCTTAAGGAAACGAGAGTTGAGAAAAGTTTCGAGGGATCCTGGAAATGTGGAAAGTTAGAGCAGAACAGGAAGGTAACTGTATGTATTAGAATCGCCATCCCTTCTCTGGGAGAGGCTGAATCAATGCATGTTTCCAAGATGAAGAAGCCTTGGTTCTGTAGCAGATACGGCACATATGAGCTAACACGGGTGCAAAATTCAGAAGCACGTTCCTTCAAAATACCAGGAGGGATGCTATCTGGTCCATAAGCTTTGCTTGTGTTCTGGGAGAGAGATAAAAAAAGTGTTACGTGCGTTGTGCGAAGAGATAAAAACAATGGGGCATAAGATTGGTACGAGATGCAGAAGGGCGTGAGGGAATGTCAGAGTCATTCCAGGTGGAGTCAGAGGGAGATACGAGACAAGAACAAGTTGCTCTGTCATCAACAGATGTTGTTGTCGTAGGACTGAAAAAAAGCGGAGGGAAGGAAGTACGACAGAAGCTGTTGGGGATACTTTCGTCCGTAGACCAGAGAGATCTACCAGCAGCAGAGCAAAGGTGGAGAGGTTGTTGCACTTTACTGTCGATAAGGGAAGGTTTCGCCTCAAGAATATCGTAATTGGAACCATTTCGGGCGGATACGAAAGGTGAAAGTACCTCAGAGGAGGAAGAGTTTTCCAATGTCTGATATGCTAAGACCCTTGACTGAATGGCCTCAGAAGAGGAACAGCTGAACCCTGGACTGGAAGAAGAAGTCGTCTTGGAGGAAGACGATACATAAGCCTCTACTCCTACAACAAAGACCTCTGCTACTCTCTCAGCAGAGACAAGAGGCATCTCTGAAGGAGAGGCAGTAAACTGCCCAAAGTAAAACAATTGTAGTTTCGTAAGTTAGACCAGTCAGCTCAACATAACTGCCAATACTGACTTTTTTTTTTCCAGAGAGTATGTACTAACTAGACATTTTCAACAGTACCTACCCCCGGGTATATACAGCACAGCGATACACCTGGGTGTACGTATCACGTACGTAGGTGTACGTACGAGACATCGCTCACCCGTGAGACCCCTAACTATCCAGGTGGCTCTTCACCTGGCACTTAACCAGACCCGCCTCCCCGGGGAGAGGTCTTGAGGGAGGGCCCAGTAGACCCACCTCCCTCCGCCTCCCATCGCCTCCTTCAGTATGCAGATTAACCCATAGAAGAGTCTCTACCAGCCACCGCCGCCGCCAGCCGAGCCTTCTGAGGCGACCCTACACCCGCCCACCAGCCAGCAAGGGGTCCGGCAGGATGGGCAGGCAGAGGCGCAGACGGTGAAGCGAAGAGATGATGAGGAGAGTGGAGATGAGAGAGGAGGGAATGAAACGGGTGAGGATGAGGATGAGTGGGCTAGGCGGGAAGTGAGTGGGGCTGAGGTGAAGAGATAAGTAAGCTGAGGAGAGTGTCAGCGAGATAAAGATGGAGATGGAAGTGAGAGGAATAGGCAAGGAGGGTTCAGGACAGCAGCTCAAGAAGGAAGCGCATGAGAGGAAAGCTGGGAAGACGAGGTGAGAGAGAGAGAGAGAGAGAGAGAGAGAGAGAGAGAGAGAGAGAGAGAGAGAGAGAGAGAGAGAGAGAGAGAGAGAGAGAGAGAGAGAGAGAGAGAGAGAGAGAGAGGACTTTCAACGAGATTTTGCCAGAGGGCAGGTCATCCCTCGTACGACCGGCCTCCACACAGACAAGACACTGCAGGAAGACAGAAGCGAGAACAGCTCCAAGACCCAGGCTTTTTGGTGGCAGGGACACACCGACAGCACCATAGAGCCCTTTTTAGAGAGAGGTGTAAACAAACACTGCAAGTAATGTCAACAACACCTTATCATTAATAACAATATACCTGAAATTTGAGGTCTGTATCCACTTTCTTTTGCATCTAGTCGGTAAAACTTACCATACGAAACTATGTAATGTATGTACTGAAATACGAATTGTAGCATGTAATATCAACCCACTGGGGGTCTGTGTAAGACCCTGTGTGACGCCCCTGTAACCCTTTTGCGCTACCGCCCACGGGATGAGCATGGGGCGGCACAATAAACTTGCCGGGGTTACCGGCACAAATCAAACTAATCACGAAAGGGAATGGGAACACGGTAGACAGAAAGGGAGGGCCGGAGTGAGGATAATACCTCGAGAATTAATGAGACGGTGGGGTTTTGACTCCACTGTGGCTGACAGAGGAGGAGGAAGGAAGTCCTTAAGGAGGATCAGACACCGTACGTAAGCTAGCAGCATTCCTCACTGGGGTGGTTAAAACCTCTGTACATACGGCATTCGCTGGAAAAATGACTCAGACGAATGTGGCACTAATACAACACCTTTAGCTTTTGGGAAGTAAATCTGTTTAATGATTCTATGGGGATTTCCACGAAATATTTATGGTGCTGCAGCGCTGAAATGCGGTGCCATAATACAGAAAAGAGATAAACGAATGATGTTGAGGGATAATATATGGGTATACATTGTGTCGCTTCTACTTTGAACCAGGGTGCATCATCTCGATTCAGAGACGGTGCGCAGGTGCGAATTAGCAAAGGATATATGCACAGTACGAGATAGAGAGCGAGTATTAGAGTGAGGAGGGAAATGAGGTGGAGTGTGTGGAGTGGAATCATCGACGTAAGAGTGAACGTAACTGACCACTGTAACTGACCGACCAGCGAGGAAGCTATGCACCAGAAAACAGGATAAACAGAAAAACCACAGAAAGTAAGTTTACAAGCAAAGACACGCGCCTCACCCTGCCAAAGACACGCGCCTCACCCTGCCAAAGACACACGCCTCACCCTGCCAAAGACACACACCTCACCCTGCCAAAGACACACGCCTCACCCAACCAAACGCTTTGGAGATGACAAGCGTCATGACAAAGTTCACACACACACACACACAAAAAAAAAAAAGAACATGAGAGGAGGATCAGATATGAGTCACATATGAGAGGTGATCACCAGTACACCTTGCACCGTTAGAGCCATGTTGATGCTCAGAAAAGAACGGAATGGGATTCTAAGTGTGTTGAGAAGGTTAGAGCTAAGGAGAGTTTCGAAGAATTTGGAGACATAAGTGAAAGTAAAGGAGCGATAGCTGGCAAGGGGTTGAAACACTCTCCTTCCTTAGGGAGGGACTACACCAGTCTGGGTCTCTGGAGCGACGAAAAAGAGCGAGCAAGGATTGGAGCCAGGCTCAGAGGCGCACTCCTCTGTGACTCACGTTGGTATGCCATCTGGGCCATTCATCTTGCCTACTTGAACCTGGGAGAGTACTCAAGAAGACCCCGCGTGAGGTAAGTATACGACATGCTACAGGTTCGGTGTGAGGAGGTGGGCGAGGTGGACTAGAGGGGGAAATCATCCAAAGAATAGGAGGAAAGTAACGTACCGTAATATCAACCCGCTGGGGGTCTGACTAAGACCCTTTGTGACCCCTGTGATCCTTTGACGCTACCGCACACAGGATGAGCATAGGGTGCACACAGTAAACTTGCCCCGGGGGGACACACCGGCACAAATCAAAGAAGGCTACTTGAACTCTTGTGGAGTTTGTTATGGTCTGGTCGGGCCGGATGGGAGAATGAAGAAAAGATGAATTACACAAGTTACAGGAGATGCTGTTGGTTAAGGACCAGTAAGATCTACAAGCAGAACAAGTAGTCAAATCAGCACAGTTCTTTTTTATGAAGATGTGCCGACTCCACGAAAAAAAAAGACGCTGTGCAGCAATGCAGAGACGAGAGAGAGTGAGCGAATTAGGATTCAGGGGAAGAGGAGAGTTTAATGGCCCGATACGCATCGTCCATGATACGAGAGAGGCGTTGGAGCAGGAGCAATCAATCCACGACGGAGGGCGACAAAGATCTGCTAAACGGACGTTCAACACTATCCCAGCAAAGGTAACCTCCGCTATATGGTCAGCACAGCATTCTACACGCTGAATAACAAGGACTCAAGGCGATAAAGCGGGAAAGACTTGGTGACGGCTATACAGAGATAATGGAGGAAGATATAAACAGAAGTCGAAACAAAAGAAAGGATAAGCAATTAACTTGGTGATCTAATGCCAAGATATCATCTAAAGGAAACACTTGTAAGTTTGGGCAAAAAAGAATAAGAAAGTGACTGAAAATATCAAAATCAAAGAGTATGGTGGATTAACGTCCATTTCTCGGGTGACAGGAGGTGTATACAAGAAGGCGTCGCGTGACAAGTCTGATAACAGGGCTGGAGTTCCTCATACTACGGCGTCAGAACGCACTCCTAGGAACACAGGAAGGTGCGTCCCCAGACCACCATAGGACGCCAGATTACCCCCCCACCCCCAACACACTCGCCTTGGGAAAACCAAACACATTTCTTCCCCACAACACCCGACAAATGGAAGAACCCTCACGCCACTACTCTGCCTGAATTAACCTGGATATGAACCCTTTTAAGCAATCTGAGTATTCAATTTGGTAAAGTGCAAGTCATTAGTGAGGGAGGAGGCGGAGATATGCGGCTACGGAGGGAGACGGGGAGGGAGCCATGGCCGCAGCGCTGGATGACGGGCCGCGGTTGTAGGGGTGGAGGAGCGGACGCACAGGAAGAGGAACAACTGGGGAGGAAGTTAGATCGGTTGTGGAGTGGGTGTCGAAGAGGTGGAACAGCAGCAGGTGTGGTGATGGGATGGATGGGCGGGTGACGGAGCAGTTGTGGAAGCGAGTGGTGTAAGGATGACTTGGGAGGCGGTAGAAAAGGCTGTGAACAGGGAGCGCTTGCATGATGGACTGTAGGGGCGATTGTGGGAGTCGGAGGACGGGCTGTGAGGAGAAGTTGTGGGAAGCGGAGGAGGAGGATGGAGACAGTGGTACGTGAGGCAGGGGGCGGTGTGGAGAGGGAAGCATCTATGGGGTCGATGGTGGACAGGACAGCGTGGGGTTGTGAAGCACAGAAGCATATGGTGGTCAGCGGGTGGTAATGGGGCGACCATGTGCATTGCACAGTAGAGCAATCTAAAAACCACTGTCGTGTACGTCGCTCCCTCTCACAGTCACCCGCAACCAACCAAATGTGAGGAAAGGTTGGTCAGCAAACAGATCACGCACTTGTGGCGAGTGGTTTGCTAGTTATGGTCTTGGGGTGGAGACGGAGCCTCGCACGGTGGTACACACGAGGACTCATGTACGTAACAGCCTGGCCGCTGCAACACGTACTAAACAATAAACACAGGCATCTGACACCGCCGCCCACCATCATCTAATCGTCAGTAACAGGTAAAAACTGATCACTCAATCATTGCAAACATGTACAGTTAATATATTAAAAAAAAAAGACGTAATTCAAGGAAGATCAGGGGAGATAATGCTATCGTCTAACTGTCAGAGCATCACACGAGGCTGGAGGACAGAGCATGTGAGCAGCAGTAGTTCACTCAGACCCTCAGAGTATCATCATAACATGTGTCTTCCATTTGAAGCACTGATGAGCAGCGGACTGGGCATCTCCCTCCCTGGCCGAGGAGTGAGGAACCCTGGGGGTCTGGGCTGGTGATAGCAGACGCTACCGTACAACACAGCAAGGCGAGAGACACCTACTGAACTCAAGTCTCCCCAACACAAGAAACGGAACCTGGGTCTGTGGCGTGACAGCACAGCGACTGTTCACCCCGCATCCCAGAAAGGTATATCGCATGTGTTGTGATGCGTTCCCGTATCGCCCGCTTTCTCCACTACGACGGGGAGGAGGGGAGGAGTCCATATCTGGAGCAAGGTACGTACCGTTCCAGACCAAAGGTCTGAGGCCCCTGAGTTCAGGTACTCCTGTACACGCCTGGTCGAAGATGCATCAGACCCAACTGTGTTTGTCCATCGAGACACAAGGTTCGGTACAGCTTCGTTCAGGCGTGCCTCTGGGTTTTCGTTCACGGCTGGATTTCATGTTGTTATTTCCGCTGGGCAGCACAGGTGGGTGAGGACGGAGTGGCAAGTGATGCGTGGGCGTCCCTCGTACTGCATTGGCCGGGATCTTCCTGATGCTACGAGCCTGGAGGCGTACCGCCCGTCTTGCATCACAGTGAAGATGCAAGACTCCAAACATGAACAGCAAAACCGGTTCTCACGTCATCAACCGGTTTATAAACTTAAGTCACTCTGACTATACGATGAGGTTTCTTGTCGTGGATGTAATCGCTCTGATAGATACAGGTCTCCAAACGTCTCCAAGAGTGTGAATAAGGAAGCCTAGTCTACATACGTTGTGATGGTAATCAAGGAGACAGATATCAACAACCATATTCTCATTTCTCGAAGAGGTGTTCGAAGATCTCCCTCCCTCACCTTGTCACTACAAGAACATCGTCAGGCGAAGGACACCTGCAGCAGGATCCAGGCAACATCCTTAGCCCCTGCACGTCCAGCAAGGGCCTCACGGTCTGGGAGGAACAACCCGAGACAATGGCGTCCCTCATCATCAACTTCAGGGGCGGCAACTTACCTTTGTCCATGTAAACAAAAGCAACGTTGCCACCTTCTGCCACATTCCAGCCAGCTGTGGCTGACAGGGTCGTGTACCAATGTGGGCCCAGCTGGTGAGGACAGTAGTATCCCCAGTGTTCGAACACCTCGTGGCCCACATCCGTGTACAACGACGATCTCAAGTGTGGTGCGTGTTGGACGGAAACTGCTTTCTTCACCCGTGTCTCTCCGATGGTCGAAACCCGACCACCTTAACAGGCGCGCCATCCAGAAAAGGACTTGCAAAGCCCACTCGTCGCTCGCACCTGCCTATTACTTCACCGACCTCCGCTATTATGCGCATCACCACAGTCCTACTCTGAGGCACAACGGCCAACACGTTCGTGGTGGGCGTGTAACTCGTCAAACAATAACTGTGAGGAGCTAACCTCACAGAATTATGCCAGAAGGTGGGGGGCTCAGGCGCTCCTGCCCGCTGACTTGTAAGTGATTCGTCACTGTCGCTACGCGGAGCCGTTCATCAGAGTTCCGACGGAATTCTCCGTCACAGGCGTAACCAGCAAGGACAGCTGGATACAACAAAAGAAAGAAAAAAAAACCAGCAGAAAAAACAACTCTCGTAATGAATCGAAAACCTGGAAAGAGGATGAAGACAGGTTCATCAAGGTGTCCCACACCCTTCATCATGGGGTTGTCTGGTCTTTGTGACGTCCCCCTTTCCCGCTTGCCTCATTACGAGAGACGGGTGTGTCATCTTCACCGCGCCACTAGTGACGTGCACCACAGACAATGGAACCATCTGGTTCGTATTTCATGAAGCAGCAAGACGACTACCAAACAGGTCTCAGGTGCAGGCAGTCCCTTTCATCCCGAAACCCTTTGTCTGCAGCCTTCATCTTCCATGCGTCATAATCTATTTTTATCAGTCTCTTGCAACACTGATGGGATTAAGGAAACACGCTAAATCACTTTTATTTTCACGAAAGAAAAATTAGACCAGATTTTTTGTGTTTCGTTCCCCCCCCACACGCTGGAGGATCCAGGGCTCTGAGGCTGGAACCAGATGGGGAGGGAAGAATCACCTTGTACAGCACCAGTGTTGGCCCAAATCCTTGTGCAACCTTTTGAAGAGCTTTGTCAATGTCTCTCTTGACGCTGTATAGGGAATAACCCCCAGGGGGGAGGGCAAGTCCTCACACCGTCAGCCGACCTTCTCCAGGGACCAGCAGCAGCGCAGTCACCTCCAACGGTGGGCTAGTGCGTAAGTGGAAGTGATTTTTGCCTCTTCAGACACCGTGATTTTCTTCGCCATTTGCCTAAGAGCGAAATCGGCCTTATACACTAAGTAAGAAAGGTTTTCCTATCTGCTACGCCGAACAACTTCGCATTACGTCCACAAACCTTGCAGGAGTGTTAAGGATAATCATGCACGATGCCCTGTGAGACAGAACACCTCGGGAGGTGGTGGAGTGGTGGGTGTTGCACAAGGGACAGCGGGGCAAGCATCATGTGGCCTGACAACATTCACAGCTGACCTGGATCCATGATCATCGTCCACCACTGCTACTCCTCCGTCCGCAGTCCCATCTCTCCCACCAAACTGGTCTAAAGTTGAGGGAGTAAGATGCCATCCCCAACATCACGTCTAGTACATAAAAGGACAATGTTTGAGGCCATCTTTACGTATTCAAAATATTTACAGAGCCTTAGTAGATGAAAAGAAAATTAAAGATGATATCAAGAGATGGCACGGGAATAAGAAATATATTCAAGGAGAGAGAGAGAGAGAGAGAGAGAGAGAGAGAGAGAGAGAGAGAGAGAGAGAGAGAGAGAGAGAGAGAGAGAGAGAGAGAGAGAGAGTCAAGTGGCAGCAAGCAAAGAGACAGAAACACTGACACAAGTCTTAAAACTGTCGGCCGTGGTCATGCGCCGCACTAACTCGCAGGACCTTGTCTGAGTGTGCCACACAGAAGCCGGGTTTACTACACAACCTCCTGCGTCTTGCCCTACACAAGGACATTATCATCAGAGAGGTATCTGGACCTCTGTCAGTTATTGCAGTCGCGACAAGTGGCAGGTGGGAGGGTCTGCCTGTCGCTACGCTACTCCTGATGGTGATGCTAGCGAACTCAATGATACTCGTATCCAACTTCGTCCCAGCACGTACAGGAACATCATCTACATCCATCCTCCGCCCTTTTTCCCACACCTGAACATCTCAGTCCATACGAGAGTGTCTTTGACACAGACATGCGAGAGTAATGAATCCAATTCTTAGTACAAAACAATTAATGAAAAAGCACATTTGAGTTACTGAATACATCTACCTTACGTCACGAATGATGATGCCAACGTTGATCACTTCAGGCGAGGATGTTTACTGACGCTTCAGGTGACTGGCCAACACCACCAGCTTCACGACCGGGCGACCCACATCATCATCATCTCCCACAGGACAATCATTTTCCCACTCCCTCATACCTCGTCATCAGTTCATATCTTAAGGTATTTTTCTCTCAAGAATAACCACTCTGTGTAGTACATTTCTAGTGACGTTCATCGCCATACAATATTCGGATAACCAAGTTTCCACCAGTGGTCTAAGACCGACTGGGATGCCTGCTGGCTGCTACTGGTGAGGGAACCTACGCCAGCGACGCCATCCATCGCATCTGCCCTCAAAAACTGACGCTCTCCCACACACACACTCCCCCTGCCTCTGTCTACATACACCAGACTACACCTATACTCTCCCTGAAAGCCTCGGGTGTACCTACACTTGACAGGCTTTGGCGAGGACGTCATTTCCCTAAACACACACACACACACACACACACACACACACACACACACACACACACACACACACACACACACTGGACTGTCTCCATGTCTTTGGTCTGGCATGTGTCAGTGATACAGCCCTCGTGGGGGCAATACCGACCTGTCAAGACTCCTTGTTTAGCCATCTCGACAAGGCTATGTACACAGCGACACTCAAAGTATTGATCACTCTCCGACATGGATGGTAACAATACAGTAATCAAGGGTGACATTACTGATAACTTATCGGGTCAAAGGGGACTGTCGCACCCTACCTGAGGTAGACGTGTAACCCTGACTGACCCCTGCCTGTCGCAGACCTGACCCTGACCCTTGCCTCAGGTGTTGCCGCTTCAGGATAGTTAGCCACATCCTGCGGATGAAGCTGGAGCTCAAGTGTCGTCCACAGGCCCGCCAGGTGGACGACCTCCTGCAAATGACTCCACCAAGTCATCCCTCACACCAGCGGGGCACTTAAATCCACGCAACTTCAACTCGATGTATATATATACATATATATATATATATATATATATATATATATATATATATATATATATATATATATATATTCTTTCTTTCATACTATTCGCCATCTCCCGCGTTAGCGAGGTAGCGTTAAGAACAGAGGACTGGGCCTTAAAGGGAATATCCTCACCTGGCCCCCTTCTCTGTTCGTTATTTTGGAAAATTGAAAAAAAAAGAAAAAAGAGAGGGGAGGATTTCCAGCTACCCGCTCCCTTCCCTTTTAGTCGCCTTCTACGACACGCAGGGAATACGCAAAATACATACTTTACGATTCCTCGTAATTTTACCTTCATCTTATGCCAAATCGCTACTTGTGCACAACATCGTAAAATAACTGCACAACGAGCACATTAAAGATCACAGATCCGAGGCTCGAACAGCCGCCAGGAGAGTGGGTGACAACCACCACCTGACTCACCAGTTTACATGTTCACACAAGGGCCAGGATACGAGCAGCCAGCACAGTGTGACCACAGTCGACTGGAGGAGGCACCAGCTACCTGAGGGAAAGCCTCGCTGCACTGAAGCCTGTTCCTCCCTCGTAGTTCGACAATCCCTGCGTCGGTCTGTGATGGCAATACGTACTGACACAAAGACAACAAAGCACAGCCTAGTTTTTTGAGGACGTCTGCAGATCTTTTTTCCAGACGAAACTTACCTTTCATATTCACACATAAAAAATTTGCCAACTGTTATGAATTTAGCCAGAGCAAATGTGCTTTTTTTTTTAAATCTGTATTCCAGAGACGGTGTTGGATGACTTAACAAAGTATCAAGGACGGCAAGAACGGTTCCAAAGTCTAACTGAAAGCCAGTTAAGACAGGAAGAAAACGTAACTGAACTTATCATCCGTCTGGTTGGTGTGCACATGACTGCTCAATACGAAGAACAACTTAACCTGTCCTCCTCACTAGAGACACACAGATACGAGAGAAATCCAGCACAGACATAATTACAAAAAAAGAAACATAATACAAAATACAGAGATCAGGGGTACATCACCATAGCGGACACATCACAGCTCTCAGTCATACGTACCTGCAACACAATAAATGTATACGTCAAACATAAAAGCTCATAATCAAATCATGAAAAAGTTGACATTCATTACATCGAGTTAAAATGGAACCTACTGATAGAATCTGAATATACATTTTTTGTCGTGTCAGATTTTGTAAATATTAATGATGTTTGGGGTGGAGGCACTCAGTGTTGCATCTATTTACTGAGCCTCTATACCCACACTACACATATATACAAAAACATACATGTATACAAAAAACACAGACATATACATATATATATATATATATATATATATATATATATATATATATATATATATATATATATATATATATATATATATATGCACACACACACAAATAAGGACGCGTTTTTTTTTTTTTTTTTTTTTTTTTTTTTTTTTTGCACCAGGACCCTATGGCTCATTTCAGGCTTCCAGGAGTCAAAGATACTCCACTTCTTCGAGGTTCTCTTCATGAAACCCACACTCCTACCAACCTGCTTAATTTCATAACCTTACTTTATCTGCATTAACTCTCATCTTTCTCTCGTCACACACTCTCCTCATCTCAGACACCAGCTTCCGCAGTTTCTAGCTCCAATCTCCCACCAGAACGAGTCATTAGCAAAAACAACAACTGACTTGCCTCTCAGGTTACCCCCTCCCAAGCTCCAACAGATTGCAACTTCATCCCTCTTTCTAAGACCCGCGCATTTACCTCCCTCACCACCCCATCCATAATGAGATTAAACAGCCATGGTGACATATCATTCCATCGCCGCAGACCCACTTTGTCTCTCCACTCAACCTCCTCTCTTACTACTCTTACACATACCATAACACAAATTTCATACTGCCTCTGGTAGCTTTCCTCCCACACCATATATTCGTAACACCTTCCGCAAAGAGGCTCTATTAACCCTGCCATACGCTTTCTCCAGATCCACAGGTGCCACACACAAATCTTTCAATTTCTCTTAAGTAATTCCCACACACAGTCTTCAAAGAAACACCTATCCATACATCCTTTATCACTCTTGAAAACACATTGTTCCTCCCATGTCTGATGGTCTGTTTGTATCAACGCTCTCTCAATCACCACTCGTCCTTACAACTTACTTTTATCTCAGTAATTTCCAACATTCATCACTGTCCCCATTGCCTTATACAATGGCATTATACAAGCTATCCGCCATTCCTGAGGCATCTCACCTTCAAGCGTACATACACTGAATATCATAACTAACTAATCAACAACACTATGCTTTTTTTTTTATTCAACTTCAGCCCCATCTTCTCCAGTTATTTTGTTACACTTCATCTTACGCAGGGTATTCACCACCTCTTCTCTTTTCACCAAACACTTGATATGACTCGCTTCGCATACTTCCCCTTCCCACACTCCCCACACTTACCACCCTATCATCGAACACATTCAAAAGCCCTTCAGAATACTCAGTCTATTTCCTCTTCACCTCTTCCCTAACTGTTACCATTTACCAATCTGCTCCCTTTACTGGTGTCAGATGGAGCTACGGTACTGATGGCCACCACGCTACAGCTGTCTCCACTGTAGTGTCAGCAGTAGCAAGTTGTGTCGGCCAGACTACAACAGCATCAGCTGTAGCTACAGTCGTGATGGCCAGACTACAACAGTGTCAGCAGTAGTAAGGTGTGTCGGCCAGACTACAACAGCGTCAGCTGTAGCTACAGTCGTGATGGCCAGACTACAACAGTGTCAGCAGTAGCAAGGTGTGTCGGCCAGACTATAACAGCGTCAGCTGTAGCTACAGTGCTCACGGACAGACTACAATGTCAGCCGTAGCTACAATGGTGACGGAGAGGGTACAAGAGTCAGCCGTAGCTACACTGGTGACGGAGAGGGTACAACAGTGTCAGCCGTAGCTACACTGGTGACGGAGAGGGTACAACAGTGTGAGCCGTAGTAGCTACACTGGTGACGGAGAGGGTACAACAGTGTGAGCCGTAGTAGCTACAGTGGTGACGGAGAGGGTACAACAGTGTGAGCCGTAGCTACAGTGGTGACGGAGAGGGTACAACAGTGTCAGCCGGAGCTACAGTGGTGACGGAGTGGGTACAACAGTGTGAGCCGTAGTAGCTACAGTGGTGACGGAGAGGGTACAACAGTGTGAGCCGTAGTAGCTACAGTGGTGTCTTCCAGTGGCTGGTGGGAGGTAGCAACATGGCCGCCTTAGCATAGTAGCAGGAGGAGTCATCAAGGTCGGCGGCCACAATGGTTGGTGGGTCGCGTGGCTCATGATCAACTCTTTCCGGTACTCGAGGGCCATTCCCTCCCTCCCCTCCTTTCCCCATACCCACCCACACACTCTGCCTTCCTCACCACCACCTGTCCGCATATGGTGTGCCAGTAACACCAGCTGTGCCTCCACGCCAGACTAACATCTCTTACCACAAGACAGACTTGAACACACACAGGCACCAAAGCATCGTCTATGGGAGGGAAGAGGACTTCCTTCTTCGATCAGGCTCCTACACTCAAAGGCTCATCTCTGGGCCGACAGAGACACTCTGCACCTAAGACCATGTGACTATACCTCCAACGCAGACCTGTGCTGGTGCGGGTCTCATCCTGACACACACCAGAGGAGGGGCCAGGCTGCAGCACGAGCTACCCTGACGCACACCAGAGGAGGGCCCAGCACAGGCTGTAGCACGATCTATCCTGACGCACACCAGAGGAGGGCCTAGGCTGTAGCACGATCTATCCTGACGCACACCAGAGGAGGGCCCAGGCTGTAGCACGATCTATCCTGACGCACACCAGAGGGGCGCCAGGCTGCAGTACGACCTATTATTTCATACGATACTTGATCACTTAAGAACCTATCGTCACACGTATACATCCTCGTTTGCACCAGCAACACCCAGTTTTCCGACTTAGACTCATCATCTATATGAGGTAGATGACCAACGTGGCACAACTAGACATTAAGGAGCTATGATCGCTACAAGATGGGGTGGTTAGTCTCCTCCGTCTAGAGTTTTATTGAGCATCTTCGATGATACATTGAGGTAATCCGCCTCCACGGCTGACTTGGTGTTTGTACTGTGTATTTCACACAGATATGGCGTCTGTCCTTAACCACAGGCCAGTGCAATAGATGGGAAGGGTTTATAACAATATCGCAAAGAGAGGTGGTCTGTTTGGCATGATGTCGTAGACGTCATTTGTATGTCTATACATCGAAACAAACCAAATTCTAACCTAACTACCAAACTACACACGACCTAAGTTAACCAAACCACTTAACGCAACCATCTAACTTCACGTAACCTGGCCTGAGCTGACCTGGTAACATCACCTGATATGATCTAAATTCAACCACTTAATCACCAACATGCAATCACCATCAATTCCTAAACGGGGCATGTCTTGGCCTACCTTTGTTTACCCTCATCTTGCCCCCACGGTCCAACTTTCCTATCTCGACAGTATACATGAGGACTGTATCATCCCCCACATCCCCAAAGTACACATGGGGACTGTATCATTTCCCACAACCCCACAGTTTACAGGACTGCACCAGCCCCCACAACCCCACAATCTACACAGGGACTGTACTAGCCCCTACAACCCCACAGTCTATATGGAGTCTGCACCAGTCCCTACAACCCAGAGTATACATGGAGCCTGCATTATCCCCCACAACCCCACAGTCTACATGGTGGCTGCAACAACCCTTGCACCTACAACCCAGAGTATACATGGAGCCTGCATTATCCCCCACAACCCCACAGTCTACATGGTGGCTGCAACAACCCTTGCCACAAACCCCCCAACATCAATAAGGCTTTCCTCAACCCACATCGATCTCGCCACGCGGATAGCAACATATGAACCCTCATAAATCTCAGCTAAAGACCATTTTTCTCAGTTTCCGAGGCCAGGAACCGCCATGTTGCTGGCATCATAATGAGCCAGGCCGTAATGAAGGCCAGCATAATGATGATAATGACGGGAGGGGGAGGCAGAAGACGTGAGAGGCGGAGGAGCAGGAGGAGGAGAGGCAAGAAAACTACCGGAGTAGGAGGAAGAGGAGGAGGAGCAGGAGGAGGAGAGGCAAGGAAACTACCGAAGTAGGAGGAAGAGGAGGAGGAGCAGGAGGAGGAGAGGCAAGAAAACTACCGGAGTAGGAGGAAGAGGAGGAGGAGCAGGAGGAGGAGAGGCAAGAAAACTACCGGAGTAGGAGGAAGAGGAGGAGGAGCAGGAGGAAGAGAGGCAAGAAAACTACCGGAGTAAGAGGAAGAGGAGGAGCAGGAGGAGGAGAGGCAAGAAAACTACTGGAGTAGGAGGAAGAGGAGAGGGAGGAGGAGGAGCAGGAGGAGAGGAAAGAAAACTACCCGGAGTAGGAGGAAGGGGAGAGGGGGAAGGAGGAGAGGCAAGGAAACTACCGGAGTAGGAGGAAGAGGAAGAGCAGGAGGAGAGGCAAGAAAACTACTAGAGAAGAAGGAAGAGGAGGAGGAGGAGGAGGAGGAGGAGGAGGAAAATGTGGTTAGTTAGCTGGGATGAGCTACTGCGAGTAACGGAGGAAGGAGCAGACCTGTGAGGGGAAGGCCAGGTGACAGTCATGAGAAGTTCATGTGTGTGGATAAATGGGCACCTGGCCTAGGCAGGTGTATGTGTGTGTGTGTGTGTGTGTGTGTGTGTGTGTGTGTGTGTGTGTGTGTGTGTGTGTGTGTCACAGAGGACAACTAGTGGTTATGACAACAGCCTTGGTGGAGATCCTGGGGGATGCCGGGATGAGGCAAGTGAGTCACACCAACCTCGATGTCCTCCCAGGCTCGTGATGTGCTGCACCTCCCTCCCTCACCTCCCCCGTACCTCACCCTGGCTCACTCACGCTCACCTGCTGAAGGTCGGAGAGCATCAGAGGCCAGGGTGGTGAACGATCCATTAACACACACGATACATAATGACTGTAAACCTATCGTCATACTATCATATATGTATATGGGTATCAGTATCCATAAATATTCACACTTTTCTTTTAAGAATTTTCACGAGGGGTGAGACTTTGCTGAGCCAAGACTGAATAAAACTGAAAATAAATCAAACCTCAGAGTGGTGCATACCGAGTGGCCGACCCACCCAAATGTTACTTTACCGTTTTCATTCTTTTTACTCCCGTTCATCCTCGCGATTTCTTATTCCATTTACTCTTCATCCTCTTCTTTTTTCTCCTCCTTCTTCTTCTCATATCCCTTCTTACATCTCCAGTGTCTTAACAACCGCAAGACACACACAAATGACACTTTCCTCCTGTACAACCTATCAGGCGCCACCATCACAGCACCTCTCAGCAACAGCAGCAGGTCTAGAGCCAACAAAGTCCTCCCTCTCCTCTCTGGTCACAACCCCTCCTCAATACACCACCCTCACGACACACACACACACACACATGTACGTCTTTCGTATAGTAATCGTTCTATTAGCTTTACATTTCCCTGGGGTTGCAATATGACAGGAGAGAGATAACATCAAATGGCATATACCATCCAACATCATATTCCGTTACCTGGCAACGTGCACATTTAACATCCCAAGGCTCCGAGTGTGTAGGTTGCAAGGTTTGTACAATCATCATACTGCCTCTTGGAATGGAATGGTATCACCAGGTCCTTGTTGTAGGATGATGTAGTCGGGCCTTGGAATGGAGCGATATCCTTAGCCCTTGGAACGAAGCATCACCATCGGTCCGCGGAATTCGAATGATCTCATCAGTTCTTGAAATGGAGTGATACCAATTGGTTGTTTACACGGAATGACATCAGTGGTCCTTGCAACAGGAGGTGACCATCGGTCCTCGGAACGAACTACCATCGGTCCATGGAAAGGAATGCAATACCCTCGGACACGTCGAATGAAGCGTTATGTCTACCAGGGAAGGTCACCCGTGAAAGGTCACAGGAGGTCATCCACCGAGGATTCCAAAGCACGCGAGTGCGTTCCTCAAAATGAGGCACTTGTGTCAACATCCTTGAGTCCACTGGGGAACTCGGCGATCCCCGGTGCAGGTACAATGCTTAAAAAACTATGCATTTAAAGCGTGGAGTGTTGCTCCCAATCAGGGTCACATTTTCAATGACTTTAGCATAAAAGATTTTCTTTCACTCACTCACTTTATCTGCATTTTACAACCTCTTCCCCCGACATCCCCGGTCCCCGGTAGACTCACCTTTCAAAGGCCCCCATTTCGTCCCCTTCTAATGTCGGTCCCTTAATAGGGACTGGTCAGTACTCTGGTCCTCAATAGGGCTAAAACCTCCTGTGAGCATACCTCCATTAGCGATGATTCTTTACCGACCTTCATTCAGGCTCCTCCGAGCCACATAAACTGACACCCACCCTCCTGCGGGACGACGCTCCCGTGTATCGCTTCTCTCGCCAGCGACCTCCTCTCCCTGGCGGGCGGAGGAGTGCACATCCACCAAGCCTAATAAGAAGCCTTCTGAGGAACCCTTCCTCCCTCTCCTTATGGCTGATGACAGTCTCTTGTCACTGTGGTTTTGGTGTCTAGTAGCTCAAGGATCTCCTCTCGGTTATCTAAGGTCTCTGGAAACTTCTGGCGCTGCTGGAGATATGGCTGGATTCCTGGAGTCATCCAGGATGTCTGGGAGTCTGTGGGTGGTTTGGTGAGGCGTCGGGAGCCGGGTGTCTGTGTGAGGCGCGGGTCATCTGAGAGTAATATCTTTGTTAAATATCCAGTTTTTCCTGTGTGAACGATGGCATGTTGTGTGTGTGTATATATATATATATATATATATATATATATATATATATATATATATATATATATATATATATATATATATATATATTCATACGTATTCGCCATTTCCCGCATTAGCGAGATTGCATTAAGAACAGAGGACTGAGCCTGAGAGGGAAAATCTTCACTTGGCCCCCTTCTCTGTTCCTTCTCTTGGAAAAGTAAAAACTGGAAAGGAAGATTTCCAGCCCCCTGCTCCCTCCACTTTTAGTCGCCTTTTACGACACACAGGGAATACGTGTGAAGTATTCTTTCTCCCCTATCCCCAGGGATATATATATATATATATATATATATATATATATATATATATATATATATATATATATATATATATATATATATATCCTAACTTGAGCCACATTCGTAATTCATCACCAAATCTCCAGTGGGAGGTTGAACAGCTGGGTGGTTGACGTGTCCAGGTGCCGGCCGCCTGGTGGGCGTGATGGTGTTGACCGTGTATGAAGGGGTTGCCAGGAATGAGGAGGAGGGACGGCAGGAGGAGGACCAGCACCAAGCCACCCCTGAGGGTTAGGGAGACGAGGGAGATCGTGCACAGTAACACAGTCGCAGAAACCCGCCGCCCTCTGGGAACGTCCCTGCTGGCTACACCTTAATAATTCACCGCCTCTTTAACCAAGGGACAGTTTTCCTTACATTTACCCGACGTGAGAGGCACACTGAGGACGTTGTTGTGGGACACGTTCATGCGTGCACATGTGTGAGTATACGCAGGTGTGTATAGAGGGTCGGATACCTTCACGAGGTAGGGAGGGAGGACCTAATACCCTGCTGTGGCAGGAGCATCAAAAGCCGCCTCTCGACGATCCCCCACGGCCATCATCACCCACCAGAAGCCGCCATCAAAGTAACCTTCAGCAGCAGCTCAAGCCACCATATTCCTCCTTCACGGTCACATTCACTCTGATAACCTTACCTTATACGACCCCACCTCCTACAACACGGTCATGTGAGGCGCCCCAACATAATCATTTCCCCCCCGCCCTTACCGCTCCAAGAGGTCAGCGGGGGGGAACTGATTGGCCTGGAGTGGTCTCCTGCTGGGGATATACTCGCGACGAGGACATACAGGTGCTGGGCTAGTGGGAACCTGACCCTCCGTGCTGGGATGTTTTCCCACCGTAAACAGGCACTTCTCGCCCCCGCCAGCTGCCGTTGTGGCTGAAGACGTTGTGTGTCTGTCTGTCTGTACCGACAGCTGCCAGCTACATGTAAGGTCCTTTGAATACACTTCACCTCTTCAGGTCAGACCTGCTCCGTCCAGGACCTTAATATCTGATTAACTTTAACGACCCACCCCTTCAACCCGCCCCATATTCTCACCCTCAGTTGACTGATTTGATTTGTGCCGGTAACCTCGGAAAGTTTATGGTGCACCCCATGCTCATCCTGTGGGCGGTAGCGCAAATGGATTACAGCGGGTCACACAGGGTCTTACTCAGACCCCCAGTGGGTTGATATTACATTAAGATGTTACAATTCGTATTTCAGTACATACATTATACATAGTTTCATACGGTAAGTTTTACCGACGAGATGCAAAGAAAGTGGATACAAACTTCAAATGTCAGGTATCTTGTTATTAACACTTGCTAACCATGAACCACATTCTCAATAGGCAGATCTCAACGCCAACCTACGGAGGAACACCTCACCTCCATCCTCACCAGGAACACCTCATCTCCCTCCTCACCAGGAACACCTCATCCCCCTCCTCACCAGGAACACCTCATCCCCCTCCTCACCAAGCATCACTCAAATCCTTCTTACCAGGCAACCCTGAGTCCTGTCCTCACCAGGCACACGAAGGCCTCCACCTCACCAGGCACACTAGGGACCCCACCTCAACAGGCAGACTAGGGCTCCGACCTCACCAGGCACACCAGGGGCCCCCATCTCACCAGGAACACCAAGGCCCCCATCTAACCAAGGACATTAGGGCCCCTATCTCACCAGGCACACGAAGGCCCCTACCTCACCAGGCACACCAGGTCCCCTACCTCACCAGGCACACGAGGGGCCCGACCTCACCAAGCACACCAGGCGCCGTACCTCACTAGGCACACTAGGGCCTCCACCTCACCAGGCACACCAGGGTCGCCACCTCACCAGGCATATTAGGGCCTCCACTTCACCAAGCACACCGGAGCACCCACCTCACCAGTCACACGAGGGCCCCACTTCACCAGGCACACAAGGGCCCCCACTTCACCAGGGCCCCCGCCTCACCAAGAAGCAGCTGTTTCCCCATTCATTTCCTCCTGTTATTTCCGTGTTATTCTCAAACTTCTCTATTTTTCCTCTCTCTCTCTCTCTCTCTCTCTCTCTCTCTCTCTCTCTCTCTCTCTCTCTCTCTCTCTCTCTCTCTCTCTCCCCAGCTCCCAGTTTTCATGTATCCTCTTAAACTTATCCATTCCTTACATGTTATCCGCTCCTCAATCATGGTTTAATCTGTCTCGTTTCACTCTGCTTTCCTCACGCACTCTACTCCCAGATGTCCTACTCTGGACACACACACTAAAATGGAGCAAACAAAAACATATACTCACAAATATACAGGTGCAAAAACACACAAATACGCACGTACACAGACAGGACACACACACACACACACAGACACCCTCTCCCTCCCTCCCTTCTACTACTTTCCCTCTCCAACTATCTCCCTACCCTCTCCTACCCTCTGATTCCCTCCCTCCATCCTGGCAGTGATGGCTCCAAACCTTCGTTATCTCCGCCACTACGGGAAGGCCTACTGCCAGGGGAGGGAGGTGGGGAAACAGTGGCTCATGGAGCAGCCAGCCACTCCATCCTCCACCCCTGCCGCCCAAAACAGGAAGGGAGAAGGACTGGTGGGGTTTACTAGACTGTGGAAAAAAAAGGGAGAAAATGAGAAGAAATAGGAAGTAGGAGAGATAAGTTAGCGCAAGAAAACAAAGGAAAGCTAACGTAAACGTATCGAAATAAATGTTAAAGAGCAACACATAAACTGGTTAACTTTCCGATATAATTTTTTCTCCCAGGATACTACTTCTCTCTCTCTCTCTCTCTCTCTCTCTCTCTCTCTCTCTCTCTCTCTCTCTCTCTCTCTCTCTCTCTCTCTCTCTCTCTCTCTCTCCGCCATCAAGAGGGTGGGTCTGTCACCACGAGAAGGAGGAACCTTATTATTGATCACCATTTGTTTCGCCCAGGGTGAGAGAACACACACACACACACTCTTGCTGCACCCTCTCGTAATCCTGTACACGGACCATATGTGCGCAAAGTCATTTACTTGAACTCTACGAGGGGAGGAGGAGGGAGGAGGAGTTTTACGCTGGTGTGGAGCCCCATCTCTTGAAGCGTCTCTAATATCGCACAACTTCTTCAACTTCTGTATTCTGTCTACATTAACTACCAACCCGTCCAGAGAATCGTATTGATCCACAACTCACATTATAAAAAAAGTACTTTTTATAGTGTTCTTAGTGAGCTTCTTGTTCGATTTCGTGTCATGTCTTATGGGTTGTTCTATTCTTACATACCTCGAAGAACTGTTCACTGTCTACGTCGTCATCCTGGTCTTTAAAAAACCATACGTCACACAGTCGTGTTCGTTCTGTTTTATTGCGTTCTTCACACGTTACGCGGATCAGTCTATGAACTACGTCTTCTGTGAAGCGTTTGTGTGTAAAACACGACAGAAACCACGCAATGAAGAGAGACAGAGAAAGATGGATCGCGTAGGTGAAGTCATCTGCTTTAGTGTGTGTATAGTCACGTGTGTAACCACTTATTGTGGTGGTGAGGGCTGAGAGATGGGTGAGGTAATACAATTATTGACACATAGATTTATATGTGGTTCAGGATTAAGAAAGTGAGGTGGGTTGAAGTAAGATGAAGTGAGGCTGGTAGGATACATGTAGCGCTGGCACTGGCACAGGAGGTGAGGAGGGTTTTCATAGGAAATGTGTGGATGGCAGGTCTCGTGGACCTTCTGCAGAAGGGAGAAGGCACTGCAGGGTTCCTGAAGTAGTGGGCGATTGCCATTTGTGTTGTGTGTTGCAGATGTGGCCCAAGGTTTTCAGTTGTTCAAGCTGCTAAAGGAAAAGGTTTTGACGAAGGGACAGGAACAAGAGTACTAAGGAAGTCACCACAGGAATCCCTACAGGAAAGTACTGAGGCGGAAGTCGCATGGTAGACATTTCCTGGCACAGGTGCACCCCGGTGTCCAGGAGCCAGTGGGCCGAGATGCACTGATGCCCGGGTATATATGGGGCAAGATGAGTCGGCCACTCCGACAGCGTTAATTGTGTGGGCGTTGCCACCAATTCATTACGTTGGGCCCCTGGAGGGGGGGGGGGGGTGTTAGAGGACCTCATTTCATGAGGATCAGCGATGTCTACCTGGTCGGGTTGTTGGCCTATTCCTTCCGTAGGTCACATGAGGTCACACGAGGATAATATAAGATGCTTGATGAAGTAATTACAATGGACCTCCAGTCGCAAAAGATCAGTGTTGTGTACCTGCTTGGTACCTTGCCTATGACCTACCTGGGTCAGGTACGGTCACATGAGGTTAACGCCAAGCGTTTGATGAGATTATTACAGTTGTCCAAGTAATCTATGCTGAACGTGAGGGTGAATTTTCCACAGGGTCAGGACTCCGTCAGAGAGCATGCAAGACCTGAGTAGTGTCCATAGTGAATGACAACTGGAAACTCGAGATTAACCTTCTAATTACACTATTATTTGCTGCATTTTACATACGGAAGATAAAGGAGGAGATAATCTCTACAAACGAAGGGTACAAGAGTGTAGGTTGGCGAAGGGTACGACCGTTGAAATACAACGGCAGATACGAAGGAGAGGAATAACATGGAAAGAGAGATACAAGAAGGCGCGGCACATACCAAAACACACGATAAAGAATCAGGAGAAGAGTGAGAAGTCAATAAACAGTAGGGTGTAACGTACGTGACGGGAGGAGGGGAGATGAAGAGGGCAACAGCTAGGGTAGGGGACAAACAAGGGGAGGAAGCAGATGGACACAGACGGAGACCGGGAACACAAGCGCTGAGTGACCAGGAATGCTGAGAGCACCAAGATATAAGACGGCTGATGGGGAGACGGGTAGGAGAAAAACACAAACACTTAAAACAGGACGGGAGATATTGGGCGAGAGGCCAGCACCCCCAGGTGACCGTTCCCTGGGAGAGGTGAGGGATGGGGAGACTGGAGGTTGGGAGGTGAGGGGTGGCATGGAAGTGAGAGGCGAGTTTAATGGACTCCGACATCTGGAAGATAAGAAACGACGTGTCGCTTTTTAGCGAAGCCCTGTAATGAGGTTCGTGCCATAGGTAGTGACAGGGGGGGACAGGAATGCTAAGTGTAAGCTTAGTTTAGAGGAGTAATTACGCGTCGCTAGGATTATAGGAAGTGCCAACAATGCGGTCCTGACAACAGCTTAGTCCAAAACGTCCACGCTGGCAGCTTCACACACGAGTCCCGCCACGGGAGCTGAAATGCGTCACACAAACTACGTAGATCAGGGTGGGGCGGGGCAGGACTGGAGGGGGGACGACACGCCACTATCTCCCCGGCCTCTGGAGTCTCGTTGTTCTGGCAGAGGCGGACCTGCGGAGGCTCTCACGGGGCCCCGCCAGCCCTCAACACCCGCCGCTGGCAATATGACACTAGTAGCCAGAGGAAGTAGAGGCTGTAATGGGGACACGCCGTTCGTTTTTCTGATGTTGCCGGCCAATGCGTACTCCAAGAGGAGCCCTTAGCGAGCGGCACCTCATCTTGCCATACCATGCCACCCTCTCACTCGCTCCTTGACCACCCACGCACCATGGCAACTCGAGGCACTGCCCTCGAACCCAGACGTAGAACTCTCCCTCCACGAACGAAGCAACACAACTATTCGTAAACCATCCCAGGAGGCGTCCATAAAGCTGTGGTGGTGACGGTGAGGCGGGGCCACCCGCCGGACACAAGGGCCCGGTGTGGGAGGGTCGTCGGGAGAGCCACTCCGTCCAACATTTTGGTGGTTATCCAATTTATTCTCCCATCCACGCCACGCCCAGGAGCCCTGCCTGGCCCTCCGCTACTGCATGCACTGGCTGGAGTGTGGCGGCTCCCGTGTCACACCCATGGCCGTCACACACACACACACAACGCCCACACCAGTGAGGTAGTATTGTCGTGCCTTTGCAGTACACCAGGGTTCAGCAGGCGACGCTGAAGAACGACTTTTATCATTATTCTTTTTTCCTCACAGTGTCGGAAACTCCAATAAGGGACCTAGGTCCTCACTGATGCCGAACGGAAGATGAAATATAGAGAGAAGCACATGGGTTGAACACCTGACAGGAGACCTGATGATCCAAGACGACGTTATCTGCTAGAGGACAGTAGTACTGTCTGAGGTTATGATATTATTTGTGGCGTAGAAACAGGAGGGTAAAGCAGGTCACCTCGCCATCCACCACTCCCTGCGACACAAGAGGTGACAGAAAAATAACAGCCAAGAAGGAACACCACGTTGTATGGGGAGGATATACCGCCATGGATATTTTACAGGAAAGTGTAAATGTAAAAAGTTCTCTACAAAGTGTACAAAAGTTCTCTTCTCGGAGACGAGAGTGGGGTTCTCCGAGGAGGGAGGTCCAATCTGAAACCAGAAAAAATATTGCTGAATTTTAAAAACACAAGTTTGAATAAGTTGTCTCTTCTTCCTTCCTAAAACAGACGCATGCACTAAAGACAAACATTAGTGAAGTATTTGTGAAGCCTCGACTGACGTCTGGTGGTAATTTACTCCAATGTTCCGGAAATATACAGCGTAACAAGACTGTCCACACTGCTAGTATTTCTTCCATTTCCGTACACTGTTACTTCTGGTAATCCAACCTCCAATGGGAAGAAATTTTGAATTCATTCATTATCTGGTAACCTTCCAACTGACCTTTTTGAAGTCTTTTCTAGAGAGGACAATTCTAGGTCAGACAACTTACTTAATGTCTGATTTCTGTCAAAATTAATTTTGTTACTCTTCTCTGAATTTGTTTTAGCTTTCCACCGTCTTGGATCAAGTCTGATGAGCAGAACTGATCTCAGCAGAGCTGAAGCCTGACTGACAAGGACGTTGTAAAGAGAGGGAACAGAAGCCTTCGTTCCACAGTTAATATTTCCACCTGTGAGACCTAACATTGTATCAGCTTCATCATATGCAATGTTCTTCATATTCCAAGTTATAACTCGTCATCATTCCAAGGATTTTTATTTCTAATAACGATTAACCAATCACTGTATATTCATGATCTATTTTTCAATACCAAGATGCATTACTTATCATCTGTCAACGTTTATATTCACTTGTCATATTTCTGACAACTCCAGTAATGTCTAAATCGCTTTTTGATGTTCAGAAAGTCTTCCTTCGATTGGGGTATAAGGCCTAATTTCATGTCATTGGCCAATTCTTATACATTCATGGTGATTTCTGTCACCAGATCAGCTGTGTGGATGACAACTGATTATTTGTGGTGTTTATCTATATTTCTGGTACCGCTATGACATGACACTTCTAACAGAACAGTAGGATGTTCATCTATCACTTTAGACTATAATGTTGATATTTTCTGCTTCTTTTCATCCCACCTTGGACCGTTCCTAACCATCCAGAAGTTATCACTTCTACCTCTCGTCGTCCATGTCTCGACCACAGCAGTTTCTAGATTACCCAGTTCATTTCTAACATTCTTTCCTTTCTCGAAATCCAAGGTCGGCGCTATGAAGGGTCCTGAACCGCACTCAACACACGCACAATCTACTGGTAACGCTTTCAACAGACACACTGTTGTCTCTCCTCGTTTCTCATGGGCAACTCCGGAGTAACTTTCCGTTGACAGTGTGGGCAAAACAGAGTGAGTGAGGCATCCTCGTGGGTGAGCTCCTCGAGCCTCACTGGTTTAGGAGCGATGAGCAAAGCAAACCAGCCTCGACCAGGGTCAGTTAAGAAAAGTTAAAACGTGAAGTAGAGAGAAAAGTAGGAAAATTAATCGTAGATCTTTGAACAGATAAAAATTGACCTTTAAAAAGATGCAGATCGAAGCTGTAATCGTAGATCTTTGAAGTGACAAAAATTGACGCAGATCGAAGCTGTTGGAAAAGACAGAAGAAGGTCCTGAGTTCCAAAGTTGAGCGGCGTAGTAAAGGAAATCGACGGCACAACAGCCTAGCAATTTAGGTGCCAACGGACACAGTGTAATCACGCGGCGCAGCTCTATGCCAAGTATCACGTGATCGCGACCAGGATCAAGACATATACACACTTTACCATTCACTGTCATGCACTCGTGTCTCGAGGATGGTCATGCCAGATTCTCACGACCGCAATCCTTTGACCCTTGACCATAAAGGTCAGACATTGTTTGGCTCAGGGGCTCCACATCTCCTGGAGATGACACAGCTACCATCATCATCATCATCATCTTGTCTCGCGCACTACTGTGACGGGACCGTGTGTGGACCTTCCCAGAACCCGAGAATGAATGGTACAGCCACCGCCCACCGTCCCTCTCGCCTCCACAACACTGGCCGGATTTCACCATCAAGTGGAATGATATACCACATTCGCGTGTCATGTTGGAATGTCCTCCAAATACATCTGAATCTGAAGTTACATAACATCTGTGAATATTAGGAGATTATGTAACAGGAGAGAGTTGAGAGTTAATGTGAGTAATATACCACATTCGCGTGTCATGTGGGAATGTCCTCCAAATACATCTGAATCTGAAGTTACACAATATATGTGAATATTAGGAGATTATGTATCAAAAGAGAGTTGAGAGTTAATGTGATTAATATACCACATTCGTGTGTCATGTTGGAATATCCTCCAAATACATCTGAATCTGACATAACATCTGTGAATATTAGGAGATTATGTATCAGGAGAGAGTTGAGAGTTAATGTGAGTAAAACTAATGTTTAGCAGGGAAGAGAAACAAGTTGGTTGGAGCGTGGGTTTCATGGAGAGAACATAAGAGGAAGTGGAGTGTGTTTTTAGATAGCTGGGAGTGGATATGGCAGCGGGTGGAACCATGGAAGCTGGAGTAAGCTATATGGTTGGGAAAGGGGTTAAGGTCCTGGGTACACTGAGGAGTACGTGGAAGGAGAGGTCAGCGTCTTTGAGGGCAAAGATGCGTATGTCTGATGGTACAGTCGTCCCAACGTTGCTGTAATGGATGAAGGCATGGGGCATGGACAGAGACATACGGAAGAAGTGCGGGAGGGCTGGACGTGAAATGCTTAAGGAACAATGTTTTGACGTGAGGTGGGTGGCTCACGTAGGAAATGATAAGGTAATAAGACATGACAGCAGGAGTATCGAGTGAAGGAAAACGCCTCAAATGACCTCTGAAGCACACGTACCAGACCGGCAGTAGCGAGTAATGCAATACCAACAACAAGGCAAGATAAAACACAGCAGCAGCAGCAGCAGCAGGAAGAACAGCACATCAACAGCAGCAGGAAGAACAGCACACCAACAGCAGCAGCAACAGCGGTCACAGGGAACCACCGTCCTCCTCCTACGAAAATCCAGCCTTTTTCAAAACATCCTTTTGTGCTGAGAGAGAGAGAGAGAGAGAGAGAGAGAGAGAGAGAGAGAGAGAGAGAGAGAGAGAGAGAGAGAGAGAGAGAGAGAGAGAGAGAGAGAGAGTCCTGAGGGCCAGAGTCTCCCCCGGCCTCCGGCCTCCTCCTTCTCTGCAACACCACCACCACCATGCACCACCGCAGCACTCTACCTACACTGGTCTATAACCCAAATAGAGAAAGAGAGAAGCTAACTTCACATACACGATGGTCTGCCACTGTGAACTCCTGCTCCTCCTCCGACGGAACAGATGAGGACAGCCGGAAACCACGATCTGCCGACCATAATGTAGGTAATCCCCCGCCGTCGAGCAGCTAACGAACCGCTACCAGCTAAATAAACCCTCGTCCACAATGGTCTGCCGGAGCTAAGCACCGGTGTGGACCACCCCACAACCCCACCACCCCACGGCAGGAGGGATTTACGACCCCCCAGCAGACAGCACCGTAAGCTTGAGGGGTGGGTGGGGGGACTTGACTAACCCCGCAAGGAGGAGGGTGGGCAGTGAAAAGGTTTGCTTATGTAAACACGGGAACATATGTCGGACGGCAAAAGCCTCCGCACAGCGGCTGATCATAATACTGAAACCAGATGGATCAACGACCAGGGACCAGACCTCCAGGTACTCAAGTCCTCACGACACGCAGCCACCACATCAACAAGTCTGAGTGTGTGTGTGTGTCTGTGTAGGGGTGAGGCGGGCGGTAGGGTATCGAGGTCACAACCCAGTGAAGCACTAGAGAGAGAGAGAGAGAGAGAGAGAGAGAGAGAGAGAGAGAGAGAGAGAGAGAGAGAGAGAGAGAGAGAGAGAGAGAGAGAGAGAGAGAGAGAGAATGTACTCACGAACAGCCTTCGCCAAGAGGAAAACACAGGAGTGATGAAGAACGAACGAGTCGTACGGGGTCACAGGTGGTGTCAAGAGTAACTGAGGTGTGGCGACAATGTCCCTCAGTGTGACTTGTGAAAACCTCTTATGAAAAGTCACCGTACGACTACGGCGTTGTACTGAGGGTGTGTCGTGCTGTGACTGACACACGATGAAGCAAGGACACTCACTGGTCCGTCCTACACACTCACATCTTAACTGAACTACCAACTGTACAGTGTCTCCTGCACACTCGCATATTAACTGAACTACCAACTCTACATTTTCTCCTACACACTCGCATCTTAACTGAACTTCCAACTTTACATTGTCTCCTACACACTCGCATCTTAACTGAACTTCCAACTTTACATTGTCTCCTGCATACTCACATCTTAACTGAGCTTCCAACTCTACATTTTCTCCTTGACTTTGGAAAGCCATAAGGTTTGACTAGTATGAAGTGTCTGGTGTCCAACTTTTTTTTTTGGAGCATATATGATTTATGTTTTAAATATTTCTGGACTTCATTGATTTTCCAATTCGTTCTCGCACACGAACGAATTTGGAGGGCATAAATAAGGTTTTAGGATGACGCACAGTTAACTTCAGAATGTCATTGTAATTGACTATGGGGGTGGAATGGTATACCTAAATATAAGTAGAAACATTTCTCCATCACAGTAAAATCATACAATAAAACATGTATATGGTGAAAGTAATAAGATCAGCAGATCACATAATGTTGTAACTGCCAAACTAAAAGGCTAGGCTATAGGTGCTATTGGCGCTTTGGCCTAACTGGAGATGTTGACCTTGTGAATTGTAAAGTTTGTGGTCAAAGATTTGGACACAAACTAGAACATTTAAGTCCTTTAGAATGTTTGAGAAATAGAGCATTTTAGGGATGGATCTAAACAAACCCTGCAAGAAATGTCAACAACACCTTATTGTTAATAACAGAGTACTTGAAATTTGAAGTTTGCATCTCGTCGGTAAAACTTACCATATGAAACAATGTATAATGTATATACTGAAATACGAATTGTAACATCTTAATGTAATATCAACCCACTGGGGGTCTGAGTAAGACCTTGTGTGACGCCCCTGTAACCCTTTTGCGCTACCGCCTACAGGATGAGCATAGGGGCGGCACAGTAAACATGCCGGGGTTACCGGCACATATCACATCAAAACCTGACCGATATCATCTTGCACCACAGGTCAGTACGACCCTGAGCAGCACGGGAGGCCATGACGACCCTGGCCAGACAAGACTGACCTAACACACACATTTAATGAAAAATCTCATTACACCAGGCACTCGTGTGTGTGTGTGTGTGTGTGTGTGTGTGTGTGTGTGTGTGTGTGTGTGTGTGTGTAGGAAAACAAATTAAAATGCCTGTGGTGGGCAGGACCTCACTGGATCCATCTTGCACTGTTTGTTACACTTCCTTTAGCGTGACGGTCCCAACCACTGCATCGCTCTACTCCACTTCTTTCCAATGCTACAGTTTCATCAATGACCCAGTCTTCTTTCCTCATTCTTATACGTTAAGCTTTCGTCTTATCATGAAGGATGAGATATGCTGGAATCTTTCCGCATTCACGTTTGTTTTGAAGTTGATGCTATACTAAGTAACATCCTCAGATTCACACCCCTAGTTAATGTTTGTGAGGGGAAGATGTCCTCTGTTGGTTTTGAGTCCAGAGTGTCGAATGGGAAGTCATCATCATCATCGTACGCCTGGCAGTGTAGTTGAGGGCCGGCTGGAAGGCCAGCACCCGCCAGTTGCCGGGAGTGCCGCTGTTGTTGTACAACTACAGTCTGAGTCATAAGTAATTTATATCATTCTCGGTCATGCATAACAGACCATTTATCGGCAATGATTTGTGAATAAATGATACATGACCGAAATAATCAACTCAACGGCAACGACTACTAACGCTGGTTGACCTTTGACACCCCCCCCAAACTACCACAATAACAACTACGACCACCAGGACCTATAACGAACCTAAGACCCTCCACTACTACCACAGCAACGTATGAAATCACACCATTAAAACCTATTTCCCAAAGCATGAATCAGATCATAATGAGAACGGCAGATACCATCGCGCTTCCACAAACACTAGGGCAAGATTCTCTAGCCAAAGTCGACAGATTTTAGTATCAACAGAGCGTCAGTATCACGGCTCACACTGTGTTAACCCACGTCAGGTAACGACCAGTTCGAAAGACATGCATCCATTAACCTCACAACCACTACTGAAGGTACAGAGACACTGTGATCAAAACTGGAGGTAACATAACCTTATACAAACCCTATTAATCCGACGCAATCATAGAGTTAGATCCTGGGGAACAGATGACATGGGTTTGATATCACATGATGAACATTTCCATCATGAAGGCTAAAGCTATGGTATTATAAGTCAGAACATATATTACTTGGTTCGTTCTTTTTAGGATGTTATTTACACGTAGGAGAAACGACGGATTTTGATGGTAGGTCTTTTTTTTTCTCTCTTTTAAAGAATCCATTATTGGATTTAGGTCTGGAACAGGTCAGTATACACCAGGAAGCTTTGGAGGTGGGGATAGCATCAGGGCCTGGCTGAGGGGAACGCGAGACCAAGGAACAGTAGAGAGTGAGGAGGAACGTCTCCAGCCACGCCTGGCTTAAGGCCAAGCTGCTACTGGAACATTAGCTGCCATGCCAAACGGAAGTCAGACGCGCCACACAATTAACACCTTGATGCCTCACACAATAACCTGACGCTCCACACAATCAACACCTTGATGCCTCACACAATACCCTGACGCGCCACACAATTAACACCTTGATGCCTCACACAATAACCTGACGCTCCACACAATCAACACCTTGATGCCTCACACAATACCCTGACGCTCCACACATTTAACACTTTGATGCCTCACACAATACCCTGACGCTCCATACAATTAACAACTTGATGCCTCACACAATAACCTGACGCTCCATACAATTAACACCTTGATGCCTCACACAATACCCTGACGCTCCATACAATTAACAACTTGATGCCTCACACAATAACCTGACGCGCCACACAATTAACACCTTGATGCCTCACACAATAACCTGACGCTCCATACAATTAACACCTTGATGCCTCACACAATAACCTGACGCTCCACACAATTAACAACTTGATACCTCACACAATAACCTGACGCGCCACACAATTAACAACTTGATGCCTCACACAATAACCTGACGCTCCATACAATTAACACCTTGATGCCTCACACAATAACCTGACGCTCCACACATTTGACACTTTGATGCCTCATACAATAACCTGACGCTCCACACAGTTAACAACTTGATGCCTCACACAATAACCTGACGCTCCACACAATTAACAACTTGATGCCTCACACAATAACCTGACGCTCTACACAATTAACACCTTGATGCCTCACACAATACCCTGACGCTCCATACAATTAACACCTTGATGCCTCACACAATAACCTGACGCTCCACACAATTAACACCTTGATGCCTCACACAATAACCTGACGCGCCACACAATTAACACCTTGATGCCTCACACAATAACCTGATGCTCCGCACAATTAACACCTTGATGCCTCACACAATAACCTGACGCTCCACACAATTAACACCTTGATGCCTCACACAATAACCTGACGCTCCACACAATCAACAATTTGATGCCTCACACAATAACTTGACGCTCCAGACATTAAACAACTTGGCGCCCCACATAAGAAAGAACTTAACGCCTCACATAATAACTTGACGTTCTACACAATCAACAACTTAACGCCTCCTAAAGTAACATAACACAAGAATTACGGGCACACACATATGTTGTAGGGCCTTGTGTTATGATGAGAGACTGAACCTCTTTCAACGAGGCTTCGACCCTCTACCACAAGAGCGGAAGCCTTGGACATGATGGTGTTGTCTCTACCATCACAACCCGTGGCTCGCACCGTCGTGCAGGGAGGCTGAACACAGAGGAGGACACAGGCTAATCTACACTCACGTCATGATGGTCTTGCCCTTCCTGAGCAACATGATCAGAATGTACCACATCCCAATGGCTACTTTCCTTCTCCCACTTATTGCAAGCGTTTACTAGCAAGGAAAAAGTAAATTCTGGGAGAAAAATAATGTTAGCTACGTATTTTGGTGGTATTCTAAACGGCGTCTCGGGCCAGTCCAACTGTACTTCCAGCCTGTGAGACGGAGTGAGGTCAGTACTGGACAACAGCCCTCACCTGACGAACACCTCTCCCTCAACACCACACAACGTACGATGTTTTGCCTCACACATCCCTGTATGTGGGACGCCCCACCGTGTGTACTACTGTCATGAGACCTGTGTGGCCAGTACAGCACCTCAGCAAGATCTATCTGACGGAGGAATGTGTTAAGAATCGAAGAGAAATTTTAATCAAGGTTGTAAGATCAGACACTGTACGAAGGGCCAGGCTTGTCGTACCAACATGACTAGCGTCTCTGGCACGTTCTGTGGTCCTGTCTGGGTATGTCATTACCAACAGCTTCATTGTCTCCACATTATGCTAATACTCCATAACCTCTGTGCATCATTTCCTCAACCTCAACCCTGATCAGAAGCCTTTCTTGGTTTAGGCCGTCCAAAGCATTTACCTCTGTGGTTCAATAATGTTTTATTTGTCTAGGTATATGGTGGAAATGTGGATGAACGGTCAGCAGGAGGAAGTGGAAGCAAGCATGGAGCGTACAGTGGATACAATAGTTGGGGTAGATGAGGACAGCAGAGAGCGTCCACCTGGTACAATACCTAGGAGGGTGGGTGAAGCAAGCACAGAGGATACAATGAACATGAATAGCAAGCGGTGGGTAAAGGCAAGCACAAAGCGTACAGTGGCTACAACAGCTAGGGGTAGGCGGAGACCAGCAGAGAACGTACAGTGGGTACAACAGTAGTGGGTAGGTGGAGGCAACCCAATAGCGTACACTGTACACTGGGTACAACAGCTAGAGGTAGGTAGTGGCAAGCATAGAGCGAACAGCGGCAAACACAATACAAATTCACGTTAACCATGACCCAACTACATATCAGGCTACTATAGTCTTCCATTACCTTCTTCTACCTTTTAACAACTTTAAAACTCCCACTCTCATCAAAAACGATCCATAAACACCTCAGAGTGCTTCACATCGACGTTGTAATCCATTAAACATACTCGCCTTCTTACAACAGCATCGTGAAACACTTTTTTTTTTTTTTTAAATAAAACAGGAATGGGCATTCTTCACTTTGCCCGGCGAATGAAGCAAATCTTGTGTATCAACTGGACCTACAGGGCAACACCGACATGTTCTGACCGCTCGCGGGTCCTTGACCCACCATCATTCATTGCAGTCGCAAGAAGCCTCAACAAACGCAGAGCAATGAAGTCGAAGAGACCGTGTTGGCGACTGGCAACCGCACATCTCGCGTGATTACAGGCGCAGCGTGTCGTGCCTCCACGCAATAAATACTGGCCCACCGACAAGCATAACTCACGCGGTCTGCGTGAAAAAGAACGGACCATCGGAGAGGCAGCCGGAGAGATAAGAGGAAAGGGAAAGGGAAAGGCTGGCCTGCCACACAGCTGCCAGAGAAGGGCGTCCGCCGCCCCCCTTATCTGTGTATTTGTCCAGCAGAGGTACCTCCGTGATCCAGCAACACCGCCTAGTATTAACTGCCTCAGTCATCGGGGGACCCCTCACCTCCGCCAGCCACGACCCTTACCCACAGTAATCGCCACTCCACCGGCAATAAAGTCGCCATTAATCGGGGACGCGCTGGGCTGTGTCCCCTGACCAATTTTTTTTTTTTTTTTGGGGGTGGGGGGTCGGTCGTGCTCACCGGAGGGTGGTGGGTCGGGGTCGGGGGACGTTTACCAGGATAAGGAGAGAGAGAGAGAGAGAGAGAGAGAGAGAGAGAGAGAGAGAGAGAGAGAGAGAGAGAGAGAGAGAGAGAGAGAGAGAGAGAGAGAGAGAGAGAGAGAGAGAGAGAGAGAGAGAGAGAGAGAGAGAAGGATGGTTCATGAAAGGGGATGGAAGGGTCTTAAGAGTAGACGAGAGAGAGAGAGAGAGAGAGAGAGAGAGAGAGAGAGAGAGAGAGAGAGAGAGAGAGAGAGAGAGAGAGAGAGAGAGAGAGAGAAGGATGGTTCATGAAAGGGGATGGAAGGGTCTTAAGAGTAGACGAGAGAGAGAGAGAGAGAGAGAGAGAGAGAGAGAGAGAGAGAGAGAGAGAGAGAGAGAGAGACGAAAATAAAACACAGTACTGTGTTGCTACACACACACACACACACACACACACACACAAGAAAGTCTCATTTACCTTCATCGCAACGGTTCAACGGGAAACATTTCCCCCTGACAACTTCAGGAAGCCAGGGTGTCCACACGACACAAACCAGGACTACCCGGCCGTCGTCTCCTCAACAGACATACAAGATACACGTCAGAGTAATCTACCTTCGACAGGGATGACACCTTCCTCCCTGGACGGCAACACACACACACACACACGTCTAAGCAAAGTCACGATGGCATACGGGGTAGCAGACATATCCTCCCTGCAATCGCGACAGCTGCAATTAGAATTCCACTCAGGATAGCCTTAGACTCAAACGCCACCCTAATGCCAGGGGAAAAGTGAGCCAAGCCTTTAGTAGGTGCAAACAACCAGTCGACAGGACAGGCTGCTACAGTTTGGTACGCCAGCAATCAACGAGGAATGATGGTGCCACCCTTGAGGTACCGCCGCAAATAAACACCGGAGCATCACCAGAATTACTATTACCCAGCGGGGTCCCGCAGGACAGCGCGCTGTCGCCGACGCAGTTTATAACCTCCACAGCAGACACTCCCCACTGGACGTGGCGTACATCAGCATGGGCATCCATTGCACAGACGACGCTATACAAAGTGGCCTCCACTCCCTTGAGGAAGCTAACCTTTCAGTGAAGGCAGACGTCAAGACCAAACAATTACGAAAGGGACTCGAAAATAAACAAGCAAATTTACACTTGACGGGAAATCAGATACAAATACCAAAGGAACTTCAAAGTACCTGACCACACACCCAACATCATGAGGTGTTCCAAGAGGTTACTTATGCACGGTGAGGATGTTCCATGGAACATCTGTGTCGCCTGCAATGCTGCTTAGTTACTGGCAAGGAGAGTAAACATGGATGGAGACACAGTTGTTAAGAGTGAGATAAGAATGGTTGGATCTTGTGTTTGGATGTTCTCTTAAAAAACATCTGTATCAAGTTCCACGGTCAAAGGTTTGGAATGTTCATCAAGTAATGAACCAGGTTCAATCCTCTTACAAGGGGTATAACTCAGGGAGAAACCCAAGCTAGAGTGACGAGTCTTATGGCATTCAGTTCTTTCGATGCTGTTATAAAGTTCCATCGCCAAAGATGCAACTTTCTACAAGTTATGAGACTGGTTACGTTCCAGGTTGAACTTTTTATAAGTGAAGCAACTCAGGCGAAAGTCAGTGTTATAGATATCATGACATTTAATTCCTTCGATACGGGAAACATGAATAAAGAGTTATGAGTAATGTGCTCAATATTCTCCATTTTCTGACCAAGGTCAAGCTGAAAGTTCGCTGCTTCTGTAGACGACGATGGTCCAATCGATCCCCAACCAGTCTGGCCATGCTGTATAATCGACACACAAAACACCGGAGAGGAAAGCACCTCTCCAATGTGTGTACTCATTCTCCTGGCACCTCCAGTCGCATCAGACACCGTCTCTACTCAGGCCAATGATCTTTCCCATACGAGGCTATACTGTCCAGTTCTCCCCTCACCGAGTCCATAAATGTAGAGGAGGGTACGAGACAGGACACCAAGACTCGTCACACACTCTGAAAACACTGAGCAACAACACCTGCCACTTGACACCAAACCAAGTGGCACAAGTTCAACAAAAACAGCACCATACACTGGCAGGAACCAGGAGACGACAAAGACAAGACCTACACACATATCCAAGAACTGCAGAGGAGCACAATCGGGGAACACAGTGAGTCCAATCGGTGTCTCAAAAACCCCTGAGAGACACCCCAACTTATCATCCGTCACTCCATATGGCCAACATTCCTCACTTGAACTTACCTGCTGCTTCTTCAACCAAGGCACATACACCGCGCCTCCCTCCCCACCATGCCGGGGGTATATAAATGAGCATCATATATAAATATTCAAGACACCCCTCCTACACTTCAGTGCACCTACACCACACATCTATACACGCCACGACTCTTCTGTTTCTCCACTCTAACTCTCCTGTCCGAGGCTGCTTTTACTCCCTCTTACCCCCCGATCACAGAGGGAGGGAGCGGCTGTCCGAGGCTGCTTTTACTCCCTCTTACCGCCCTATCAAAGAGGGAGGGAGCGGCGTGGTGTGGGCGAGGCAGGGGAAGCAGGGGAGAGACCTACGTGGGAGAAGGGAGTGAGAGCAGGAGGGGCCTGGACGGGTGTGCTACACGCCAGCCAGCACAAATATGGTGCTTACTGGAGGTCGATGAAGGATTTAATGTAATTACCCCTCAAATAAATTACAAGGCAATTCTCTTATTTCTCTCTCTCTCTCTCTCTCTCTCTCTCTCTCTCTCTCTCTCTCTCTCTCTCTCTCTCTCTCTCTCTCTCTCTCTCTGCGCTGTGCCTCCCCGAGACACACACAGTCTTCACTGGACCTTCCATTTTATCAACAAAGGCAAATTACACCGACTCCGACAACAGCCAGTAAGGTACACAGGATAAACAAGGAGGCAGACGGGGGTCTTGGACGATGGTAAATACCGAGTCCAGACCGCACATTGTTTGAACAGTGACGAATGTTACGTTACAACGATAATGAATATGGAGATGGTACAATGACACTCTAGGCAGTGATGTATGTACAGTCTACAGTCGAGACAATACCTTATGAATATATATATATATATATATATATATATATATATATATATATATATATATATATATATATATACATTTCTTTTTTCAGACATAAACGCCATTTTACGCGTCAGCGAGGTAGCGTTAAGAACAGAAGACTGAGCCTTTGAGGGAATATCCTCACGTGGCCCCCTTCTCTGTTCCTTCTTTTGAAAAATTAAAAATGAGAGGGGAGGATTTCAAGCCACCCCCGCTCCCTACCCTTTTAGTCGCCTTCTACGACACGCAGAGAATACGTGGAAAGTATTCTTTCTCCCCTAACCCGAGGTATATATATATATATATATATATATATATATATATATATATATATATATATATATATATATATATATATATATATATACATATATATAGAATTAAAAAACTGAGGCATATGTAACTTAGACATAGACACAAAAGCACCGTACACATGGTGCCTGTAGCTCTTAGACCACGTATAAGTTCAGACGTTACCCATCCAGTGTTAAGAAATCGCATCACTCCGGCAAAGATGCTAAACATTAATATTTGTGGCCTAGAATCCAGATGACAGTACAGGAGGAGCGTAGGAAACGTTGCAGAAGGCGTCCTATGACCGTTCAGACAATGATGCACATGGAGTCTAGATAAATCCACATTGTACCTTAAGCAGATCCACAGAGCTAAGACAGATCCACAAAGTTTAGGCAGCTCCACGTAGCTTAGACAGATCCACACCGTTTAAGCAGATCCACGTAAAGAAAACAGATCCACATAGCCTAAGCAGATCCTCTTAGCAATGACAGACCCACATACCTTAGCCAGATACACATAAGCCTAGGTAGATCCACAGAGCTTTGACACATCCTCAAAGTTTAGACAGACCCAAATAGCTCAGGCAGATCCACAGAGCTTCAGCACATCCACAGAGCTTAAGCGCGCCCACAAAGCTTAAGCACGCCCACAAAGCTTAAGCACGCCCACAAAGCTTAAGCACGTCCACAGAGCTCAGGCACGTCCACAAAGGTTACACAGATCCACGTAGATACGATTACATTTCCAGTATGATGCTCACGGATCGGAAACAATTATGGAACTGGGAAGGAATCCAATACTAATGAGTCTGGCTGGAGTGCAGACGAAGCGCACGGAGCTTAAACCATATTGCACATGGATGGAACTCAGACGTCCAGACACAATAATACCCTTGGCCTTCGCAGGGGAAGATGTGCACGTAAGCCAGCCCGCGCGACCCACGGCGTGTAGCGAATGCAGACCCAGCACACCACGTCACAGCTGGTACCCACCCCCTCCAACAATGCAAACATTAATCAGCTGATTCTGACCAGACTTGGTGAGCTGCCTGGACGTGCAGTCTCTAGAAGGTAACCTGGAGAGCCAACTGAAAATCCGACCGTATTAGGTGATGATGGCTCGCTGTGGACGCATCCTCACACACACACACACACTGGTTGGTCGTGGGGGGAGCAACTTCTGCTGACCGGGCCACTGATATCAGAGACAGGGTGGAGTGGAGGGAGAGTGGGTAGGTAGCCGGCATGTCCAGGGGGCACACACACACTGGTCACGAAGGGCCAGCCTTGGGTCCATGACTGGAACTCGTACACATTGGAAGAAGCAACAGTAAAATGGAACTCTGTTTGCATCGGGTTGGGGTGTTCATTCGCAGACCCAGGACGTCAGACTATGACTTGGTAATTATGTAATTCAGCCGATACGTAAAGTCAGCCACGGGTGGGGAAGGGGGAAGAGGGTGGGGCCAATTCGAGAGGTCAAAAGGGAGACATTGAAATGCTGGAATGTCGCCCTATCCACTGGCGCTATCTGGCTAGACTACATTACTGACAAGTGCTTTAATCACCGCACGATCGCAGTCAAACACCCAACCCTGTCCCCCTCCGGTGCGGACCGGTCCAAGTGTCGGTCAGGATGGGGGAGGGAGGCGTAACAAGATAAGGGTGCGAGGTGCAACAGGTACGAGGCGAGGCAAAGACTGGGGCAAGACCAAACGTACAGCCCACGGTGAGGGACACCTCTGATAGTGAAAACACACACACACACACACACACACACACACCAGCCAACACCTCCTCACCTCTACTGTCCCGCGGGTGGCGAACAGAACCATCAACAGCAAAACACAACCAACAACTTCATCTCTCCAACCAAATCACCAACGTCCCAGGTCCATCTCTCCAACACAACGACCCAATTCCCAGTGTCACATCTCCACACAGCTAACAACTCCCTCAAACCATGAATCTCTCCATCATGACCACCAACCTCCCAACACCACGTCTCCAACACAACCATCATCTCCCCAACACCATCTCCCTCATGTAACCACCAACTCCGCCACACAATCTCTCCAACAGGCACACCATTTTCCCCGACACTTCTCCAACACAACTGTCGGCGCCACCACATCATCCCTCCAAGATAACCACCAGCTCCCCAGCACCATACCTCCAACAACAGTGGCTTCCTTAAACCCAAGCGAGAGAGCAGCACATACGAACGTATGAATCGTACTTCCCTCACGTGCACTGTAATACAAGCGACTCTACTCCCAAAATGATGGTCTCCTAAACTGGGTAACAGATAATGTTTTTTCTGTATAATTCGTATGATGTCTCTATGTATAATTCGTATGATGTTTTTCTGTATAATTCGTATGATGTTTCTATGTATAATTTGTATGATGTTTCTATGTATAATTCGTATGATGTTTCTATGTATAATTTGTATGATGTTTCTATGTATGATTCGTATGATATTTTTCTGTATAATTCGTATGATGTCTCTATGTATAATTCGAGAGATTCTTTTCTGTATAATTCGCATTATGTTCCTCTGTATAATTCATACAGAATTTTTCTGTTTCTCTGTATAGTTCGTATGATATCAAGTATAATTCGTATGATGTTTCTCTATTTAATTCACAAATTTCCCGATGTTTCTCTGTATAATTCATAAGATTCTCGGCACAACTCGTATGATGTTTCCCCGTATGATTGGTAGGATGTTTTCCTGTATAATTCGTTAATGTGAGTTTCGATGATGACTTAGTGTAAACCACCAGCCGTGGTGAGGTGGCTGGTAATTCAGAAACCATGGTTGAAGATGTAAATCAGCAGCCAACACCTACAATATCTGGGTTGACTTAGTACCTTGAACACGTCTTGGTTGATGGAGTAACTACAAGTTGGTTGAAAAGTAGATTTCTTCTTTGAAGGATTTAAGTGTAAGTTGCTATGAAGGATTAAGTGTAAGTTGCTTCGTAAGCTGGTTGATAAGTGAGTCTCTTAGTTGGAGCATCAAGGTACAATATGGTTAACATGTCTTGGTTGATGTGATGCTCAAGTTAGTGGATGATCTGAGATGTCTTTGGTTGGATGAGCATCTGTAAGCATCTGATGAAGAGGCATTGTCCAAGCTGGAGGACCTGTGAGCTGGATGCCAAGTAAGACTTCTCTGAGCAGTTGACAAACTCGTTTTAACCTCTTTCCCTTTACGACGCACCTACCACACAGAATAAACCTTTTTTGAGGGGATGACGGAACGACCCATGGGCACGACGTATGGGAGCAGGGAGGGGCCTTGAGAGACGACCTATGGGGAGCAATGCGAGGGAGGGAGGGAGGGAAGGAGGGTGGGTCGTGACTATGGGAGCAGGGAGGGGCCTTGAGGGACGACCTATGGGGAGCAATGCGAGGGAGGGAGGGAAGGAGGGAGGGTGGGTCGTGACTATGGGAGCAGGGAGGGGCCTTGAGGGACGACCTATGGGGAGCAATGCGAGGGAGGGAGGGAGGGAAGGAAGGAGGGTGGGTCGTGACTATGGGCCTGATGGCGGTGTTATACTGATTTATAGAGGCGACCAGCTGGTCACGCTCGCCATTGTGTCAGCCAAACCCTTTAACCCGTTGGCTTTATGCCCCCTCCCTTGGTAGCGTCCACACCCACCCAGGGCTGCTAATATGTGCCCCGCCTGCATCTTCTATACCTCGACAACATGGAGCAATGTCCTCCCCCTAACATAACGCTAATGACAAAGGCGCCCCTACGGAAAAAGACGTCTCACCTGAAGACCACACGGAGAGTCACACAGCTTCCGGGGTCTTCCTCGTCACGTCCCGTGCGATGAGAAATCCGTATCTGGTGATGGCATTTGTGGATCAGCCCCGCGGGATTACTGTATCAACAGCTCTATTTAATAAGGGGGTAATACCTCCAAGAAACTTCTCTACTCATATATACATATATATATATATATATATATATATATATATATATATATATATATATATATATATATATATATATATATACACGAACAAAGTGCATACGAACGCGCACTTTCATAGGACGTTATGTAGCTCAACACAGTTCATACTGTGGTTTGTACTTCTGCATTCACTGCTGATGTGTGGACCTCGGCACTATTCAACACTGCAGTTCACTTGACACTTAATGACCCACATTAAAAGGACTTATTCTAAGTCAGCTTTGCGATATAACAGGTCTCAAATTACGTTGCATATTCCCTTCAGTGTCGTGTTTGAATCTTCATACCTCACAATCCAGCTTACCATCCCTGTCATGAACATGCATCTGAGAGAGAGAGAGAGAGAGTGTGTGTGTGTGTGTGTCCTCAATAACCATACACGCAGATAAATTTGCCGTACTTCCATCACCGTGAAGTAAATCGCCGGAGCCATAAGTATACGACCTATTGAACTGGGTAATGACTCCATTGTCTCTATAAAATTCTTTAGGGTTTCTCTCGCTATTTTCAGCAATGCAGCTTCGCACTGGCATTATTTTGACGTATAATGTTAGGGTTTTTTTTCACACAAATTCTACGTATTTTACTTCATCATGCAGGCTATTGCTCAAAGTGTTTTGTGTGTGCTTATTTCCTTTGACGAGAGGCATCTCTTTACATTAGTCTCCCATCATTTTGGCCCTGTTCTAGAACATGATTGCCCTCTCAGCTTTGGTACACATACTCCCTTTACAACTCTTTGAGTGTCTTACCAAACCCCTCCTGAGCTAGGAATGGACAATTTTCGTAAACATCATCCTGGGCTACCCTATGAAGACCAATGTGAGCATCGCCTGCATATCTAGAATATGGTGGCTCTTCACGACTGTCGGGGGTCGATCAATACAAAGAGCAGTGGCGAAAGGTAATTCAAATGGCAGTCTGTCCATTGTGCTAGTATCAAGTCTTGCTCCAGAGGTGACATTATAATCAAAAACATCCTTGGTTGCTGATAATATTAAGTCTAATATTACTCGCGTTGGTCTCTCACTGAATGTGGTAATGAGACAATGAAATGCAAGTTTAATGTAGGGTCCACAACCACAAGGTATTCTCCTAACTTAGAAAGAGCATGTTTACGTCTCCCGGTGAGACTCGAAACATGAACATGAACTGATCAGTCTTTCACTGACGTCGCAATGTACTGCCCGTCAGGGATTGACTTCGACTTCGCCTACCACAGGAGTGTTTGGGAGGGACTGACCTCGACTTCGCCTACCACAGGAGCGTTTGGGAAGGACTGACCTCGACTTCGCCAACCACAGGAGCGTTTGGGAGGGACTGACCTCGACTTCGCCTACCACAGGAGTGTTTGGGAGGGACTGACCTCGACTTCGCCTACCATAGGAGTGTTTGGGAGGGACTGACTTCGACTTCGCCAACCACAGGAGCGTTTGGGAGGGACTGACCTCGACTTCGCCTACCACAGGAGTGTTTGGGAGGGACTGGCCTCGACTTCGCCTACGAGAGGAGCTTATCTTCAAAGATATAAGACTCAGGGGACTAAGTGAAAAGGTCAGATAGGATTGGACATGTTTAAGCGCCCCTATGAAGTGCAGTGTCAAATTCTCACTTGAGCCACGAAAGGTTGGCTGGAGATTGGGTGAAGGGGGTTGAGTAAGGTGGTTCGGTAAGTGGGTTAGACGAGGGGGTTGGGTGAAGGGGTTGGGAGAGGGAGTTGGGTGAAGGGGCTGGGTGAAGAGGTTGGGTGAGGGGGGGCTGGGTGAAGGGGCTGGGTGAAGAGGTTGGGTGAGGGGGGCTGGGTGAAGGGGCTGGGTGAAGAGGTTGAGTGAATAGGTTGGGTGAGGGAGGGCTGAGTGAAGACATTGGGGTGAGGGGGCTGGGTGAGGGAGCAAGGCGAAGAGGTTGGGTGAGGAGGTTGGGGGGTGTGGTGGATGCTGGACACAAGCTTGGGGAAGGCTCACCCAATATCTGCCTCTACACCGACAAGCACAGACACAGACGCTGGTTGAAATAAATCGAATTCTCCACACAGTTCGTTAGCAATCAGCAGCACCCAGCACGCTGCATGATCCAGCCCGACCTGGAGCCACCATCAACGTCCACAGCGATGCACTAAACAAAGACGACAACACGAAACGGCCAAAATGACGACGACACTCAGCGGCCAAAATCAATGTTTGCCTCGTACTAGATCAATTCCTACCATCAACTCTCAGTCCCGAGTTTCCTCTGGATTACCTACATCTCGTATAATTCCCCAAAAGCAAAAAAATACACAGAAAATCGCAAAGAAAAGCTTAGCTAAAACTGAGGTGCACCAAACACCCCAATCCAGCCAGCAAGCACTCGCCTTCAGCCATCCCTCACCCTTGGGTGGTCCAACACCTGCCAATCTGGGCGTTACTTCTGGCTCAGTTAAGCTAACCCCCTCCCGACCCCGAGGGCTTTAGATGCACACGTCTGGGAGCAGCCTCACCACACACTGGTGATATATGGAGCTATTAACACCAGCCAACCATCACTTTTTGTTCGTTGTGTGAGGAGAAGGAGTGGTGGGAGAGACCGACCACCACCGCCACCACCACCACGGCCACACAGCTTGGAGTTTTCCCAGCGGGGGAGAGGAGGAAGGAGGAAGGAAGGAGGAGGGAGAGACTAAGACAGATACATGAAAAGGGAGGGGCAATCAAGTGATGAATAAGATGAAAATAAGGGGAGAGAGAGAGAGAGAGAGAGAGAGAGAGAGAGAGAGAGAGAGAGAGAGAGAGAGTGCGTGTGTGAGAGAGAGAGAGAGAGAGAGTGTGGTGGTGAGGGAATATGGCGACCCACCTGACATCCTCCCCCCCTTCAATCGTCTTACATCACATGGTGCTTCTTGTGATCAGCCGTCAACCGTGTGATCTACGGGAGGCCCACAACCTTATCTACACCAGCCTCGCTCGCTCACACACCCACCCACCCATGCACTCCATATATTCCCAATCACCATCTTTCAAAATCCCCTTTCTAGAAAGATCATAAAGAGTATTCAGGGCTTTAGTTTAGAAAAAAATATAAGGTGGGAGGAGGGGGCAAGATTATTATCAGTAACCATCTTAATTTGTGTGACGTGGCTGAATATGGCTGCGTGGGGAGCTGTATATATATAACTATAGAAGAGTGTTAATGTGTGTGTACCCAACCGTATGTATATAGATATGTGCAATCGGTGTGTGTGTGTGTGTGTGTGTGTGTGTGTGTGTGTGTGTGTGTGTGTGTGTGTGTGTGTGTGCCTGTGTGTGTGTCTGTGTGTGCGCTAAGGTGCGGCTGAGAGGTACAGACACAGATGGCAGCCTACGCATTGTCCCACTATAGACGCCATGAGAAAAACACCGTTCATCTGTTGACACAGTCAAAGATCCGTCTTGAAATTATGACAGGTGGACACAATGCCACAAGGACGAGTCATACAGGCAAACACACCACAGTGGTGGTGGTGGCTAGGGGCTTTGGTGAGGGTGGAGTGGGGGCAGAGAGTGCTAGCCATCACTGTCCTCACGCTGGATGCAGATGATATTGACAATGTATACATGATTTTCATTCTTAGACAAAGGGGCCACCTTGCACTGTGGCCATACACGGATACCACAAATGAACCGCTCCTATCAATTGACGACACGGATGACATATCTATCTCTCTATCTATCTACTGTTACCTTTCTATCTATCTATCTATCTATATCTATCTATCTATCTACCTATCTATCATAATTACTCCATTCCCAATGCCATGGGACGCATCAAGTGCATGCAGCCTATACACTCACTCATACGCCTCCTCAGCTCATGTCTAGTGTGGGATTAAAACTCGGATTTACACGTATGAATATCAAAAAAAAAAAAAAAGAGAAGAAAGAAAACACTTTGTTCAGCAGTCTTCATCGTCCCTGAGACCGCCGTCAACAAAACACAAGCCGTACAAGAGGTCACTTCAACCTAGAAACGAGGCCACGACCAGCTGAGCAAACACAGGATCAAAAACTTTTCTACGTGGGTGTTGAATCCTCTTGGCGGCCGCGGGGGCGATTGTCAGCTGATGGATCGAGGCAGAAATGAAGGTGGCACATCCTCCGCCTTCCCTGGTGGTCTCCGATCCTCCTCCTCCTCCTGCGCAGCTCCGACAGACGCTTTTAAGACGAACTCCAACCCCCTTCTCCCTCCGTACCCTGACGACGATTATGGAAGACTCGACTCGAGTCTATAAAAAAAAAAAGAGAGAGTAATAATGTCAAACAGATTCTTTTGCGGCTGATTTACGAGGATGAATATTTACACGACCACCTAATAAAGGGAGAATAAAGGACTGCCGGCGATACCAAACGTCACCTAATTGTGACTGAGGGGACGAGAGAACAACCGGGGGGATGATGAGCCACAACGGCGGCCCCAACGATAACACCCGAGATAGAGAGAGACAGTGAGCATGATGGAGGGGGAGACAGCGGCGCAGATGAAGGAAAGAGATAACACGAGAAGAGACTGTTTACCTATGATGATGGATGACAACCCGGCTGTCATGAGGTGGCAGACGCCCGCGGCCCGAGCCACCAATCCTCCCTCCCACCTTCAACAGGTAATAGTTTTGCCCTCCCTCTCCCCAAAGGCTCTTGGTAGCCATTCTCCTCTGGGGGCCGAAGGCGCACCTGAAGTCAGTGGATGATCACGAGAGCCAATAATCCTCCAGGTATGTAATGCGGATGATCTCTGACCGGGAATCCTCAAGCCAGTCTGAATCTCACGGTAGATAATCCTTAACCAAATCGACGACGCTGATAAGAGATAAGATCCTACATTACGAGGCGGATCTTGAAACTTATTGACGTATACTCCCCCAGGGGTTCTCACCAGGCTTACACCAGCCTTACGAACACAGACGATGAACTGTACACTAGGATACCATACACTCTTAAAGCACCAGGCCAGGGTGTAATGGCCATGTTTACGAGTGTCCTAAGGAGCAACTTAAAAGTGAGGTAGAGAAGTTATACACGTACCTGGCTATCCCTGTAGGATATTCAGAAGAAGAAAAAAACCAGACGCTTAGAATTCCCTCAGCTCCAGCTAGTGAATAACCAATGATGCCAAGTGGAGAGTAATCTTGTGTGTTTTGATTATGGACGTACATTTACCAAGCAATCATACTAACACTGGTTCACTCCTTCACTCGCTTTCTTGCAGCAAAGAAAGAATTGCTACTCTAAAGAAAAATTCTTGGTACAGGAATGAAAGAGAGCGAAGTATGAATTAAACACAAAAAAATGAGGAAGTTTCACAGTTAAGGAAATCTGTTTCATGATGTTTACAGGTTTTCAAAGATCACGTATCAAGACGACCTTGTGAGCACTTCGCTAAACATCCTTGAGCACGAAGGTACGACCCTTCGCTCTAATGACCTGACTCTTAAGGGCCAGGTCAAGGAGCTAACAATGTGGTCTTATTCTGCTAATACTGTATCAGTACCATCAATACCTGTACTGTACACAACTATCACACAGGAACTGTGTGATATACCTTGATAATCATATGGTTATACCACAGGAACTGTGTGATATACCTTGATAATCATATGGTTATACCACAGGAACTGTGTGATATACCTTGATAATTATATGGTTATACCACAGGAACTGTGTGATATACCTTGATAA
>NC_092256.1:11484388-11499388 GCF_036320965.1 Panulirus ornatus | reverse complement strand
CGGCTGGAAAGGAGGCCACACTGGACGGAGCGAGGGAGGAAAGCCACAAGAGATGATGAGCTTGGAGATCGGAAGACCCTCGATGACACAAGGCTGTCAGAAGCTTTTCGGATGTATATCATCGGCTACAACACTGGCTTCTTCCTCCCCCGGGTCTGTCAGAGCCGATGACCAGGTATTGGTACTGCAGGATACCTGGCGGGGTAAACTTATGGCGTCCAACCTCGTTTAACTTTTCCATGTTTGGCGAGTCGGTTGCGCCCAGCTATACAACCAAGGCAGTCTCTCTCTCTCTCTCTCTCTCTCTCTCTCTCTCTCTCTCTCTCTCTCTCTCTCTCTCTCTGTATATATATATATATATATATATATATATATATATATATATATTCCTGAGAGCTCACGGGGAAAATGAAACACGGTAAGTTTCCAAGTGCACTTTCGTGTGATAATCACATCATCAGGGGAGACACAAGAAAGAAATATAACAGTCAGTTGATATACAACGAAGAGACGTAGCGAGGACACCATATAAATGTATATTCTAAACCAAGTCAGGTACTCATTATTTTCTCGATCAATCCTTGAAGGGAGGATGAACAGCTGGGTGGACGGTACAGCGACTATACTGACACAGGGATGGACGGGGGGAAGACAAGCGAGCAGCACTTGGGTATGACGTGCACGTGAGAGACATCCTGACTTGATGCGCGCCGCAACTGACGTCATCACCGCCCTGCGGTGTATCCTGGTCATCATGCGCTGGGTTAGCGGTGGTAGACGACAACCGCTCACTGACCTGCCACATACATACCTCCCGCTGTCGCTCGGTCGACCAGTGATGCCCACTTGGTTTTCTACCCCCCTCGCCAGTGGCCGCGGGATGAACACGAGTGCGCAGCACATCCACCTCAAAATCACTGCATGATGAAGAAAGCCATCATTTCTGGGACAGGCGGGCGCGAGATCACTACCTACAGTGTCTGTTTTTCACCGCCACAGCTAGCCAACAACTCCAACAGTACACCAGCAAGTGACGGAGGAACATCATGAGCAATGTTTACGTTCAGAGAGGGCGTTCGTCAAGGCACAGATCAACGTTTGGCGAGTTGCAGACCCCCTAACGTTAACAGGACCTGGAATTAAGATACTTTACGAGACATCACCAAGATCCTCCTCCCCTCGTGTGCCCTAACAAGTCTTGTCAATGGACCTCAGCCATGGGTGAGACCAAGTTAATACCACTCGGCAAAAGCAACCGCGTTATATGATTACCTTATGGCCTTTGGCAACTCAAGGACGGGCCGTTGTGATGACATCCGTCTCTTTCCTTACGCCGCTCGGCTCTAGAACGCTTTCCCCCCCCATGTCCTTCCCGAGAGCAACGAGGATGTCTAAAGAGTCAACTTTTTCTACCTCTTCAACAACTTTATATACGAGACACCAAGCCTAATACTCCCCAGAGTGGGTCGAACGCTTCCTAAAAGCAAGTCAAACACACTTACAATAAGGCCAGATTCGTTCTCAAATCAGGCCCAATACTTCCTTAAAGCAGGCGAAATACGCCCTAACAGTAGCCAAATGCGTCCTCAAACCCGGCCAAATGCGTCCCCAAAACCGGCCAAAATGCGTCCTTAAACCGGCCAAAATGCGTCCTTAAACCGGGCCAAATACATCTTTAAGCCAGGCGAAATGAGTCCTTTAGCCAGGCCAAATGCGTCCTTTGACGAGGCCAAATGTGTCCGTTATCCAAGCAAAATGCGTCCTTTGTCCAAGCTAAATGCGTCCTTAATCCAGGCCAAAGGCTGTGAGAGGAGTGGGAGACAGTAAGGTAAGGCTGTGAGAGGAGTGGGAGACAGTAAGGTAAGGCTGTGAGAGGAGTGGGAGACAGTAAGGTAAGGCTGTGAGAGGAGTGGGAGACAGTAAGGTAAGGCTGTGAGAGGAGTGGGAGACAGTAAGGTAAGGCTGTGAGAGGAGTGGGAGACAGTAAGGTAAGGCTGTGAGAGGAGTGGGAGACAGTAAGGTAAGGCTGTGAGAGGAGTGGGAGACAGTAAGGTAAGGCTGTGAGAGGAGTGGGAGACAGTAAGGTAAGGCTGTGAGAGGAGTGGGAGACAGTAAGGTAAGGCTGTGAGAGGAGTGGGAGACAGTAAGGTAAGGCTGTGAGAGGAGAAGGGGGGGGGTGGACAGTAAGGTAAGGCTGTGAGAGGAGTGGGAGACAGTAAGGTAAGGCTGTGAGAGGAGTGGGAGACAGTAAGGTAAGGCTGTGAGAGGAGTGGGAGACAGTAAGGTAAGGCTGTGAGAGGAGTGGGAGACAGTAAGGTAAGGCTGTGAGAGGAGTGGGAGACAGTAAGGTAAGGCTGTGAGAGGAGTGGGAGACAGTAAGGTAAGGCTGTGAGAGGAGTGGGAGACAGTAAGGTAAGGCTGTGAGAGGAGTGGGAGACAGTAAGGTAAGGCTGTGAGAGGAGTGGGAGACAGTAAGGTAAGGCTGTGAGAGGAGTGGGAGACAGTAAGGTAAGGCTGTGAGAGGAGTGGGAGACAGTAAGGTAAGGCTGTGAGAGGAGTGGGAGACAGTAAGGTAAGGCTGTGAGAGGAGTGGGAGACAGTAAGGTAAGGCTGTGAGAGGAGTGGGAGACAGTAAGGTAAGGCTGTGAGAGGAGTGGGAGACAGTAAGGTAAGGCTGTGAGAGGAGTGGGAGACAGTAAGGTAAGGCTGTGAGAGGAGTGGGAGACAGTAAGGTAAGGCTGTGAGAGGAGTGGGAGACAGTAAGGTAAGGCTGTGAGAGGAGTGGGAGACAGTAAGGTAAGGCTGTGAGAGGAGTGGGAGACAGTAAGGTAAGGCTGTGAGAGGAGTGGGAGACAGTAAGGTAAGGCTGTGAGAGGAGTGGGAGACAGTAAGGTAAGGCTGTGAGAGGAGTGGGAGACAGTAAGGTAAGGCTGTGAGAGGAGTGGGAGACAGTAAGGTAAGGCTGTGAGAGGAGTGGGAGACAGTAAGGTAAGGCTGTGAGAGGAGTGGGAGACAGTAAGGTAAGGCTGTGAGAGGAGTGGGAGACAGTAAGGTAAGGCTGTGAGAGGAGTGGGAGACAGTAAGGTAAGGCTGTGAGAGGAGTGGGAGACAGTAAGGTAAGGCTGTGAGAGGAGTGGGAGACAGTAAGGTAAGGCTGTGAGAGGAGTGGGAGACAGTAAGGTAAGGCTGTGAGAGGAGTGGGAGACAGTAAGGTAAGGCTGTGAGAGGAGTGGGAGACAGTAAGGTAAGGCTGTGAGAGGAGTGGGAGACAGTAAGGTAAGGCTGTGAGAGGAGTGGGAGACAGTAAGGTAAGGCTGTGAGAGGAGTGGGAGACAGTAAGGTAAGGCTGTGAGAGGAGTGGGAGACAGTAAGGTAAGGCTGTGAGAGGAGTGGGAGACAGTAAGGTAAGGCTGTGAGAGGAGTGGGAGACAGTAAGGTAAGGCTGTGAGAGGAGTGGGAGACAGTAAGGTAAGGCTGTGAGAGGAGTGGGAGACAGTAAGGTAAGGCTGTGAGAGGAGTGGGAGACAGTAAGGTAAGGCTGTGAGAGGAGTGGGAGACAGTAAGGTAAGGCTGTGAGAGGAGTGGGAGACAGTAAGGTAAGGCTGTGAGAGGAGTGGGAGACAGTAAGGTAAGGCTGTGAGAGGAGTGGGAGACAGTAAGGTAAGGCTGTGAGAGGAGAAGGGGGGGGGTGGACAGTAAGGTAAGGCTGTGAGAGGAGTGGGAGACAGTAAGGTAAGGCTGTGAGAGGAGTGGGAGACAGTAAGGTAAGGCTGTGAGAGGAGTGGGAGACAGTAAGGTAAGGCTGTGAGAGGAGTGGGAGACAGTAAGGTAAGGCTGTGAGAGGAGTGGGAGACAGTAAGGTAAGGCTGTGAGAGGAGTGGGAGACAGTAAGGTAAGGCTGTGAGAGGAGAAGGGGGGGGGTGGACAGTAAGGTAAGGCTGTGAGAGGAGTGGGAGACAGTAAGGTAAGGCTGTGAGAGGAGTGGGAGACAGTAAGGTAAGGCTGTGAGAGGAGTGGGAGACAGTAAGGTAAGGCTGTGAGAGGAGTGGGAGACAGTAAGGTAAGGCTGTGAGAGGAGTGGGAGACAGTAAGGTAAGGCTGTGAGAGGAGTGGGAGACAGTAAGGTAAGGCTGTGAGAGGAGTGGGAGACAGTAAGGTAAGGCTGTGAGAGGAGTGGGAGACAGTAAGGTAAGGCTGTGAGAGGAGTGGGAGACAGTAAGGTAAGGCTGTGAGAGGAGTGGGAGACAGTAAGGTAAGGCTGTGAGAGGAGTGGGAGACAGTAAGGTAAGGCTGTGAGAGGAGTGGGAGACAGTAAGGTAAGGCTGTGAGAGGAGAAGGGGGGGGGTGGACAGTAAGGTAAGGCTGTGAGAGGAGAAGGGGGGGGGTGGACAGTAAGGTAAGGCTGTGAGAGGAGTGGGAGACAGTAAGGTAAGGCTGTGAGAGGAGTGGGAGACAGTAAGGTAAGGCTGTGAGAGGAGTGGGAGACAGTAAGGTAAGGCTGTGAGAGGAGTGGGAGACAGTAAGGTAAGGCTGTGAGAGGAGTGGGAGACAGTAAGGTAAGGCTGTGAGAGGAGTGGGAGACAGTAAGGTAAGGCTGTGAGAGGAGTGGGAGACAGTAAGGTAAGGCTGTGAGAGGAGTGGGAGACAGTAAGGTAAGGCTGTGAGAGGAGTGGGAGACAGTAAGGTAAGGCTGTGAGAGGAGTGGGAGACAGTAAGGTAAGGCTGTGAGAGGAGTGGGAGACAGTAAGGTAAGGCTGTGAGAGGAGTGGGAGACAGTAAGGTAAGGCTGTGAGAGGAGTGGGAGACAGTAAGGTAAGGCTGTGAGAGGAGTGGGAGACAGTAAGGTAAGGCTGTGAGAGGAGTGGGAGACAGTAAGGTAAGGCTGTGAGAGGAGTGGGAGACAGTAAGGTAAGGCTGTGAGAGGAGTGGGAGACAGTAAGGTAAGGCTGTGAGAGGAGTGGGAGACAGTAAGGTAAGGCTGTGAGAGGAGTGGGAGACAGTAAGGTAAGGCTGTGAGAGGAGTGGGAGACAGTAAGGTAAGGCTGTGAGAGGAGTGGGAGACAGTAAGGTAAGGCTGTGAGAGGAGTGGGAGACAGTAAGGTAAGGCTGTGAGAGGAGTGGGAGACAGTAAGGTAAGGCTGTGAGAGGAGTGGGAGACAGTAAGGTAAGGCTGTGAGAGGAGTGGGAGACAGTAAGGTAAGGCTGTGAGAGGAGTGGGAGACAGTAAGGTAAGGCTGTGAGAGGAGTGGGAGACAGTAAGGTAAGGCTGTGAGAGGAGTGGGAGACAGTAAGGTAAGGCTGTGAGAGGAGTGGGAGACAGTAAGGTAAGGCTGTGAGAGGAGTGGGAGACAGTAAGGTAAGGCTGTGAGAGGAGTGGGAGACAGTAAGGTAAGGCTGTGAGAGGAGTGGGAGACAGTAAGGTAAGGCTGTGAGAGGAGTGGGAGACAGTAAGGTAAGGCTGTGAGAGGAGTGGGAGACAGTAAGGTAAGGCTGTGAGAGGAGTGGGAGACAGTAAGGTAAGGCTGTGAGAGGAGTGGGAGACAGTAAGGTAAGGCTGTGAGAGGAGTGGGAGACAGTAAGGTAAGGCTGTGAGAGGAGTGGGAGACAGTAAGGTAAGGCTGTGAGAGGAGTGGGAGACAGTAAGGTAAGGCTGTGAGAGGAGTGGGAGACAGTAAGGTAAGGCTGTGAGAGGAGTGGGAGACAGTAAGGTAAGGCTGTGAGAGGAGTGGGAGACAGTAAGGTAAGGCTGTGAGAGGAGTGGGAGACAGTAAGGTAAGGCTGTGAGAGGAGTGGGAGACAGTAAGGTAAGGCTGTGAGAGGAGTGGGAGACAGTAAGGTAAGGCTGTGAGAGGAGTGGGAGACAGTAAGGTAAGGCTGTGAGAGGAGTGGGAGACAGTAAGGTAAGGCTGTGAGAGGAGTGGGAGACAGTAAGGTAAGGCTGTGAGAGGAGTGGGAGACAGTAAGGTAAGGCTGTGAGAGGAGTGGGAGACAGTAAGGTAAGGCTGTGAGAGGAGTGGGAGACAGTAAGGTAAGGCTGTGAGAGGAGTGGGAGACAGTAAGGTAAGGCTGTGAGAGGAGTGGGAGACAGTAAGGTAAGGCTGTGAGAGGAGTGGGAGACAGTAAGGTAAGGCTGTGAGAGGAGTGGGAGACAGTAAGGTAAGGCTGTGAGAGGAGTGGGAGACAGTAAGGTAAGGCTGTGAGAGGAGTGGGAGACAGTAAGGTAAGGCTGTGAGAGGAGTGGGAGACAGTAAGGTAAGGCTGTGAGAGGAGTGGGAGACAGTAAGGTAAGGCTGTGAGAGGAGTGGGAGACAGTAAGGTAAGGCTGTGAGAGGAGTGGGAGACAGTAAGGTAAGGCTGTGAGAGGAGTGGGAGACAGTAAGGTAAGGCTGTGAGAGGAGTGGGAGACAGTAAGGTAAGGCTGTGAGAGGAGTGGGAGACAGTAAGGTAAGGCTGTGAGAGGAGTGGGAGACAGTAAGGTAAGGCTGTGAGAGGAGTGGGAGACAGTAAGGTAAGGCTGTGAGAGGAGTGGGAGACAGTAAGGTAAGGCTGTGAGAGGAGTGGGAGACAGTAAGGTAAGGCTGTGAGAGGAGTGGGAGACAGTAAGGTAAGGCTGTGAGAGGAGTGGGAGACAGTAAGGTAAGGCTGTGAGAGGAGTGGGAGACAGTAAGGTAAGGCTGTGAGAGGAGTGGGAGACAGTAAGGTAAGGCTGTGAGAGGAGTGGGAGACAGTAAGGTAAGGCTGTGAGAGGAGTGGGAGACAGTAAGGTAAGGCTGTGAGAGGAGTGGGAGACAGTAAGGTAAGGCTGTGAGAGGAGTGGGAGACAGTAAGGTAAGGCTGTGAGAGGAGTGGGAGACAGTAAGGTAAGGCTGTGAGAGGAGTGGGAGACAGTAAGGTAAGGCTGTGAGAGGAGTGGGAGACAGTAAGGTAAGGCTGTGAGAGGAGTGGGAGACAGTAAGGTAAGGCTGTGAGAGGAGTGGGAGACAGTAAGGTAAGGCTGTGAGAGGAGTGGGAGACAGTAAGGTAAGGCTGTGAGAGGAGTGGGAGACAGTAAGGTAAGGCTGTGAGAGGAGTGGGAGACAGTAAGGTAAGGCTGTGAGAGGAGTGGGAGACAGTAAGGTAAGGCTGTGAGAGGAGTGGGAGACAGTAAGGTAAGGCTGTGAGAGGAGTGGGAGACAGTAAGGTAAGGCTGTGAGAGGAGTGGGAGACAGTAAGGTAAGGCTGTGAGAGGAGTGGGAGACAGTAAGGTAAGGCTGTGAGAGGAGTGGGAGACAGTAAGGTAAGGCTGTGAGAGGAGTGGGAGACAGTAAGGTAAGGCTGTGAGAGGAGTGGGAGACAGTAAGGTAAGGCTGTGAGAGGAGTGGGAGACAGTAAGGTAAGGCTGTGAGAGGAGTGGGAGACAGTAAGGTAAGGCTGTGAGAGGAGTGGGAGACAGTAAGGTAAGGCTGTGAGAGGAGTGGGAGACAGTAAGGTAAGGCTGTGAGAGGAGTGGGAGACAGTAAGGTAAGGCTGTGAGAGGAGTGGGAGACAGTAAGGTAAGGCTGTGAGAGGAGTGGGAGACAGTAAGGTAAGGCTGTGAGAGGAGTGGGAGACAGTAAGGTAAGGCTGTGAGAGGAGTGGGAGACAGTAAGGTAAGGCTGTGAGAGGAGTGGGAGACAGTAAGGTAAGGCTGTGAGAGGAGTGGGAGACAGTAAGGTAAGGCTGTGAGAGGAGTGGGAGACAGTAAGGTAAGGCTGTGAGAGGAGTGGGAGACAGTAAGGTAAGGCTGTGAGAGGAGTGGGAGACAGTAAGGTAAGGCTGTGAGAGGAGTGGGAGACAGTAAGGTAAGGCTGTGAGAGGAGTGGGAGACAGTAAGGTAAGGCTGTGAGAGGAGTGGGAGACAGTAAGGTAAGGCTGTGAGAGGAGTGGGAGACAGTAAGGTAAGGCTGTGAGAGGAGTGGGAGACAGTAAGGTAAGGCTGTGAGAGGAGTGGGAGACAGTAAGGTAAGGCTGTGAGAGGAGTGGGAGACAGTAAGGTAAGGCTGTGAGAGGAGTGGGAGACAGTAAGGTAAGGCTGTGAGAGGAGTGGGAGACAGTAAGGTAAGGCTGTGAGAGGAGTGGGAGACAGTAAGGTAAGGCTGTGAGAGGAGAAGGGGGGGGGTGGACAGTAAGGTAAGGCTGTGAGAGGAGTGGGAGACAGTAAGGTAAGGCTGTGAGAGGAGTGGGAGACAGTAAGGTAAGGCTGTGAGAGGAGTGGGAGACAGTAAGGTAAGGCTGTGAGAGGAGTGGGAGACAGTAAGGTAAGGCTGTGAGAGGAGTGGGAGACAGTAAGGTAAGGCTGTGAGAGGAGTGGGAGACAGTAAGGTAAGGCTGTGAGAGGAGAAGGGGGGGGGTGGACAGTAAGGTAAGGCTGTGAGAGGAGTGGGAGACAGTAAGGTAAGGCTGTGAGAGGAGTGGGAGACAGTAAGGTAAGGCTGTGAGAGGAGTGGGAGACAGTAAGGTAAGGCTGTGAGAGGAGTGGGAGACAGTAAGGTAAGGCTGTGAGAGGAGTGGGAGACAGTAAGGTAAGGCTGTGAGAGGAGTGGGAGACAGTAAGGTAAGGCTGTGAGAGGAGTGGGAGACAGTAAGGTAAGGCTGTGAGAGGAGTGGGAGACAGTAAGGTAAGGCTGTGAGAGGAGTGGGAGACAGTAAGGTAAGGCTGTGAGAGGAGTGGGAGACAGTAAGGTAAGGCTGTGAGAGGAGTGGGAGACAGTAAGGTAAGGCTGTGAGAGGAGTGGGAGACAGTAAGGTAAGGCTGTGAGAGGAGTGGGAGACAGTAAGGTAAGGCTGTGAGAGGAGTGGGAGACAGTAAGGTAAGGCTGTGAGAGGAGTGGGAGACAGTAAGGTAAGGCTGTGAGAGGAGTGGGAGACAGTAAGGTAAGGCTGTGAGAGGAGTGGGAGACAGTAAGGTAAGGCTGTGAGAGGAGTGGGAGACAGTAAGGTAAGGCTGTGAGAGGAGTGGGAGACAGTAAGGTAAGGCTGTGAGAGGAGTGGGAGACAGTAAGGTAAGGCTGTGAGAGGAGTGGGAGACAGTAAGGTAAGGCTGTGAGAGGAGTGGGAGACAGTAAGGTAAGGCTGTGAGAGGAGTGGGAGACAGTAAGGTAAGGCTGTGAGAGGAGTGGGAGACAGTAAGGTAAGGCTGTGAGAGGAGTGGGAGACAGTAAGGTAAGGCTGTGAGAGGAGTGGGAGACAGTAAGGTAAGGCTGTGAGAGGAGTGGGAGACAGTAAGGTAAGGCTGTGAGAGGAGTGGGAGACAGTAAGGTAAGGCTGTGAGAGGAGTGGGAGACAGTAAGGTAAGGCTGTGAGAGGAGTGGGAGACAGTAAGGTAAGGCTGTGAGAGGAGTGGGAGACAGTAAGGTAAGGCTGTGAGAGGAGTGGGAGACAGTAAGGTAAGGCTGTGAGAGGAGTGGGAGACAGTAAGGTAAGGCTGTGAGAGGAGTGGGAGACAGTAAGGTAAGGCTGTGAGAGGAGTGGGAGACAGTAAGGTAAGGCTGTGAGAGGAGTGGGAGACAGTAAGGTAAGGCTGTGAGAGGAGTGGGAGACAGTAAGGTAAGGCTGTGAGAGGAGTGGGAGACAGTAAGGTAAGGCTGTGAGAGGAGTGGGAGACAGTAAGGTAAGGCTGTGAGAGGAGTGGGAGACAGTAAGGTAAGGCTGTGAGAGGAGTGGGAGACAGTAAGGTAAGGCTGTGAGAGGAGTGGGAGACAGTAAGGTAAGGCTGTGAGAGGAGTGGGAGACAGTAAGGTAAGGCTGTGAGAGGAGTGGGAGACAGTAAGGTAAGGCTGTGAGAGGAGTGGGAGACAGTAAGGTAAGGCTGTGAGAGGAGTGGGAGACAGTAAGGTAAGGCTGTGAGAGGAGTGGGAGACAGTAAGGTAAGGCTGTGAGAGGAGTGGGAGACAGTAAGGTAAGGCTGTGAGAGGAGTGGGAGACAGTAAGGTAAGGCTGTGAGAGGAGTGGGAGACAGTAAGGTAAGGCTGTGAGAGGAGTGGGAGACAGTAAGGTAAGGCTGTGAGAGGAGTGGGAGACAGTAAGGTAAGGCTGTGAGAGGAGTGGGAGACAGTAAGGTAAGGCTGTGAGAGGAGTGGGAGACAGTAAGGTAAGGCTGTGAGAGGAGTGGGAGACAGTAAGGTAAGGCTGTGAGAGGAGTGGGAGACAGTAAGGTAAGGCTGTGAGAGGAGTGGGAGACAGTAAGGTAAGGCTGTGAGAGGAGTGGGAGACAGTAAGGTAAGGCTGTGAGAGGAGTGGGAGACAGTAAGGTAAGGCTGTGAGAGGAGTGGGAGACAGTAAGGTAAGGCTGTGAGAGGAGTGGGAGACAGTAAGGTAAGGCTGTGAGAGGAGTGGGAGACAGTAAGGTAAGGCTGTGAGAGGAGTGGGAGACAGTAAGGTAAGGCTGTGAGAGGAGTGGGAGACAGTAAGGTAAGGCTGTGAGAGGAGTGGGAGACAGTAAGGTAAGGCTGTGAGAGGAGTGGGAGACAGTAAGGTAAGGCTGTGAGAGGAGTGGGAGACAGTAAGGTAAGGCTGTGAGAGGAGTGGGAGACAGTAAGGTAAGGCTGTGAGAGGAGTGGGAGACAGTAAGGTAAGGCTGTGAGAGGAGTGGGAGACAGTAAGGTAAGGCTGTGAGAGGAGTGGGAGACAGTAAGGTAAGGCTGTGAGAGGAGTGGGAGACAGTAAGGTAAGGCTGTGAGAGGAGTGGGAGACAGTAAGGTAAGGCTGTGAGAGGAGTGGGAGACAGTAAGGTAAGGCTGTGAGAGGAGTGGGAGACAGTAAGGTAAGGCTGTGAGAGGAGTGGGAGACAGTAAGGTAAGGCTGTGAGAGGAGTGGGAGACAGTAAGGTAAGGCTGTGAGAGGAGTGGGAGACAGTAAGGTAAGGCTGTGAGAGGAGTGGGAGACAGTAAGGTAAGGCTGTGAGAGGAGTGGGAGACAGTAAGGTAAGGCTGTGAGAGGAGTGGGAGACAGTAAGGTAAGGCTGTGAGAGGAGTGGGAGACAGTAAGGTAAGGCTGTGAGAGGAGTGGGAGACAGTAAGGTAAGGCTGTGAGAGGAGTGGGAGACAGTAAGGTAAGGCTGTGAGAGGAGTGGGAGACAGTAAGGTAAGGCTGTGAGAGGAGTGGGAGACAGTAAGGTAAGGCTGTGAGAGGAGTGGGAGACAGTAAGGTAAGGCTGTGAGAGGAGTGGGAGACAGTAAGGTAAGGCTGTGAGAGGAGTGGGAGACAGTAAGGTAAGGCTGTGAGAGGAGTGGGAGACAGTAAGGTAAGGCTGTGAGAGGAGTGGGAGACAGTAAGGTAAGGCTGTGAGAGGAGTGGGAGACAGTAAGGTAAGGCTGTGAGAGGAGTGGGAGACAGTAAGGTAAGGCTGTGAGAGGAGTGGGAGACAGTAAGGTAAGGCTGTGAGAGGAGTGGGAGACAGTAAGGTAAGGCTGTGAGAGGAGTGGGAGACAGTAAGGTAAGGCTGTGAGAGGAGTGGGAGACAGTAAGGTAAGGCTGTGAGAGGAGTGGGAGACAGTAAGGTAAGGCTGTGAGAGGAGTGGGAGACAGTAAGGTAAGGCTGTGAGAGGAGTGGGAGACAGTAAGGTAAGGCTGTGAGAGGAGTGGGAGACAGTAAGGTAAGGCTGTGAGAGGAGTGGGAGACAGTAAGGTAAGGCTGTGAGAGGAGTGGGAGACAGTAAGGTAAGGCTGTGAGAGGAGTGGGAGACAGTAAGGTAAGGCTGTGAGAGGAGTGGGAGACAGTAAGGTAAGGCTGTGAGAGGAGTGGGAGACAGTAAGGTAAGGCTGTGAGAGGAGTGGGAGACAGTAAGGTAAGGCTGTGAGAGGAGTGGGAGACAGTAAGGTAAGGCTGTGAGAGGAGTGGGAGACAGTAAGGTAAGGCTGTGAGAGGAGTGGGAGACAGTAAGGTAAGGCTGTGAGAGGAGTGGGAGACAGTAAGGTAAGGCTGTGAGAGGAGTGGGAGACAGTAAGGTAAGGCTGTGAGAGGAGTGGGAGACAGTAAGGTAAGGCTGTGAGAGGAGTGGGAGACAGTAAGGTAAGGATGCGAGGGAGTGGGAGGCAGTAAGGTAAGGATGTGAGGGACTAGGGGGCAGTAAGGTAAGGATGTGAGGGACTAGGAGGCAGCAAGGTAAGGCTGTGAGAGGAGTGGGAGACAGTAAGGTAAGGCTGTGAGAGGAGAAGGGGGGGGGTGGACAGTAAGGTAAGGCTGTGAGAGGAGGGTGTGAGTGAGAGGCAGTCTTGCAAGGTAAGAGCATTAGAGTGAGAAGGAGGGCGAGGGAGGGAGGGAGGGCGAGAGGTGATGTTCTGTTGACACGCCGCCTGCACACCCGCCACACTGGACGGCTGAAATAATAGCCAGGAAATCAGGGGACGAAAATCATCAGACGTTAAGTCTGTGTGAGAGAGAGAGAGAGAGAGAGAGAGAGAGAGAGAGAGAGAGAGAGAGGAGAGAGAGAGAGAGAGAGAGAGAGGCTGTAAGATGGAGGCAAATAATGACCAAGATAAAGGATAAAAGAAAATCACTCGAGAAATTAAGAAGAAAAACGTGTATTAATAAGAATTCTGTACAATGGGACAGGCGACAATGGGATGAAGTGTGGGGGGGAGAGATAGAGAGAGAGAGAGAGAGAGAGAGAGAGAGAGAGAGAGAGAGAGAGAGAGAGAGAGAGAGAGAGAGAGAGAGAGAGAGAGAGATGGAGAAAAGATGATGGAACGTCAGATTCCTTGCAGACGGAGGGAGGAGAGGGAGGAGGATGAGTGAGAGGCGGGGAGGTAGGTGTAATCCTGCAGAGTGCGACCCTTGCTGTCGTGCCAGCCAGCCAGGACGGAGGTCCTACGAATAAAGACGAAGAGCCGGGATGAATGAACGAGCCAGGAGGGGGGCCTATACCACAGCCATATTCTGCGCCACCCACCCAAACCCACCCACACACTCACACCCACCCATACACACACACCCACACACACCCACCCACACACAAACACACGCACACATATACGTCACCCAGTCACGAAAAGCTTCGTGGCTCACAAGAGTAACGTGACGTGGAGCGCCACAACTGTATGACAACACAGAAAGAGAAATCAGCTTAACCTAAGGGATGATCCTCGTCTTTAACACAGCCTAGGAATTATAACACAGCGTCGGGAAGTTACTCAAGCTGAGCACGAGCAATAGACACGTCAACATTGACACTTACGATTCAACACAGCCACATGATGATGGCATAACCTAGGACGAACCACAACATAGGGTAGAATAGCCCAAGGCATCTTGAAACAGCTGGGTATGCTAACACGGGAGAACCGGTCATCGACACCTTACTTTGCCTGCGAATGTTTAACACAGCCCAGAGATAACTAACAGAACTGTAGGCTGACAAGTAAAACTGATGCGAGTTTTAGCAAATTACACCCCAGGAGGTGTTAACAAGGACAGAGAACGGAAACATTACCAAGGACTGTCCATATTAAATCTGGGAGAACAGGGTGTACAAAAGCAGGTAATAATCTTATCCCACAACATGCCTTGTCGAGGAATGCTGAGACAAAGTCTGAGACACTTAACACAGCAATATAAAGGTGGGAGGTAGCGAGGTAAGTATATGCAGGCCAGGTTATCAGAAGCAGCAGAGGGTTAGGTCCCCCCCTGTGTCGTGGGGGAGGCTATTCGCCCGTGTTTGATCGGACAACAGAGCCATGGGAATAGCACGTGGACCCAAGCCTCACCAACAGAGCCTTTGAGGGTTGGGACGAAAACATCACATGCTACGTCACGACGGACGCAGGTGCCGAACGCGACCCGTTACGTCCCCTCAAGACGGACGGAGGTGCCGAATGCGACCCGTTACGTCGCCTCAAGACGGACGGAAGTGCCGAATGCGACCCGTTACGTCCCTTCAAGACGGACGCAGGTGCCGAATGCGACCCGTTACGTCCCCTCCAGACGGACGCAGGTGCCGAACCCGACCCGTTACGTCGCCTCAAGACGGAAGGAGGTGCCAAATGCGACCCGTTACGTCGCCTCAAGACGGACGCAGGTGCCGAATGCGACCCGTTAGTCCCCTCAAGACGGACGGAGGTGCCGAACCCGACCCGTTACGTCCCCTCAAGACGGACGGAGGTGCCGAACCCGACCCGTTACGTCCCCTCAAGACGGACGGAGGTGCCGATCCCGAACCAATACGTCCTTGTCCAGACATAAGTACATAACCCAAGTTCTTTACGTCTCCACCCAGGCAGACGAACGTAACCCAAGTCATTAGGTCCCCGTCTAGACGAACGAACGTAAGCCAAGTCATTACGTCCCCATGCAGACAAGAAGAACGTAACCCAACCCATTAGTTCTGCGTCAGGAACTAAATGTTTTCTCATGACAAGCAACACTGGGCTGGGGAGGAGGAAGTCTGCCCACCTCAAGGTCCAACGGAACACGTCGACAAAGTTAACCGACGCGTCTATGTTTTCTCTCTCGTAAAGCCGAGGTGCGAACACGTACTGGAAGGTGGGAAGTCGAACCTAATTTCTTTTTCTGACCAACTGAGACAATCTACAGATCTCCTTCATAAAGGATTGTTAACATACAATACAATCATCATTAGTTGTGAAAAAATATATAATCATATACAATTGATTATAATCAAGACTCGCAGTATTAACTTATACACACGATCACATCTAAATACTGAGAAGTCTAAATAATAGAATTTCACAAGAATTTTATTCAGTATTTAGAACCATCATCTTTAGGATATCTCCAGTCGATACTCGTGGTCAAAGAACAATGCCAAGGCTGCCTTTTCAGACAACAACTTTCAATTATGCAAAACCTCGACGTAGTCAGAGCCAGGAACACCCGTGCACACCTTGTACAGCGAGGCACCAACTGTAGGCGTTGGTGCCACTGCAGGATGGGCCTAAACACACACACACACACACACACACACACACACACACTAGGTTTCGTCCGGTACCCCTTCAGCCAGCGGCCCCAGAGGGGTGGATAAA
>NC_092256.1:11424388-11481888 GCF_036320965.1 Panulirus ornatus | reverse complement strand
AATTTTCGCCCCCTCCCCCACCCTATGATCCACTTCCGCTTCCATGGTTCCATCCGCTGACAGATCCACTCCCAGATATCTAAAACACTTCACTTCCTCCAGTTTTTCTCCATTCAAACTCACCTCCCAATTGACTTGACCCTCAACCCTACTGTACCTAATAACCTTGCTCTTATTCACATTTACTCTTAACTTTCTTCTTCCACACACTTTACCAAACTCAGTCACCAGCTTCTGCAGTTTCTCACATGAATCAGCCACCAGCGCTGTATCATCAGCGAACAACAACTGACTCACTTCCCAAGTTCTCTCATCCCCAACAGACTTCATACTTGCCCCTCTTTCCAGGACTCTTGCATTTACCTCCCTAACAACCCCATCCATAAACAAATTAAACAACCATGGAGACATCACACACCCCTGCCGCAAACCTACATTCACTGAGAACCAATCACTTTCCTCTCTTCCTACACGTACACATGCCTTACATCCTCGATAAAAACTTTTCACTGCTTCTAACAACTTGCCTCCCACACCATATATTCTTAATACCTTCCACAGAGCATCTCTATCAACTCTATCATATGCCTTCTCCAGATCCATAAATGCTACATACAAATCCATTTGCTTTTCTAAGTATTTCTCACATACATTCTTCAAAGCAAACACCTGATCCACACATCCTCTACCACTTCTGAAACCACACTGCTCTTCCCCAATCTGATGCTCTGTACATGCCTTCACCCTCTCAATCAATACCCTCCCATATAATTTACCAGGAATACTCAACAAACTTATACCTCTGTAATTTGAGCACTCACTCTTATCCCCTTTGCCTTTGTACAATGGCACTATGCACGCATTCCGCCAATCCTCAGGCACCTCACCATGAGTCATACATACATTAAATAACCTTACCAACCAGTCAACAATACAGTCACCCCCTTTTTTAATAAATTCCACTGCAATACCATCCAAACCTGCTGCCTTGCCGGCTTTCATCTTCCGCAAAGCTTTTACTACCTCTTCTCTGTTTACCAAATCATTTTCCCTAACCCTCTCACTTTGCACACCACCTCGACCAAAACACCCTATATCTGCCACTCTGTCATCAGACACATTCAACAAACCTTCAAAATACTCATTCCATCTCCTTCTCACATCGCCACTACTTGTTATCACCTCCCCATTTACGCCCTTCACTGAAGTTCCCATTTGCTCCCTTGTCTTACGCACCCTATTTACCTCCTTCCAGAACATCTTTTTATTCTCCCTAAAATTTACTGATAGTCTCTCACCCCAACTCTCATTTGCCCTTTTTTTCACCTCTTGCACCTTTCTCTTGACCTCCTGTCTCTTTCTTTTATACTTCTCCCACTCAATTGCATTTTTTCAATTGCAAGCGGGCCACAGTGGTGTGCGTGATCTGGTATATGCATAAAACCACTAAGAAAATCAAACACGATAAGTTCCCAAGTGCACTTTCGTGTAATGATTACATCGTCAGGGGAGATACGAAAATGAGATAGAAGACGTAGAACAGTCAGGTGATATACAAGGAGGAGACGTAGCCATGACGCCAGTGGTAAACAAGCGTTACCGGATGTTCCTTCTTTTGGAAAATAGAAAAAAAAAAAAAAAAAGAGGGGGGAGGATTTCCAGCCACCCGCTCCCTCCCCTTTTAGTCGCATTCTACGACACGCAGGGAATACGTGGCAAGTATTCTTTCTCCCTATCCCCAGGGATAATATATATATATATATATATATATATATATATATATATATATATATATATATATATATATATATATATGTGTGTGTGTGTGTGTGTGTGTCGAAGATGGGACGGATGACTGGATGGTTCTGGCATGTACATATGTACGTCACTTATGTTTGTATATCTGTATATATACTGAGTATGGATACATTCACTCACGTGAGTACACATGACCTTACATACTGGAGTCTGCATTGTGTTGGTCTATACTACCTGCTAATCCACGTTAATTAATCGAACTATATGAGTAAAGCTTCGTTAATCATACCGTAGTCTTTCGTATCCACCAATAATACCTATACAGTTTTAGATATACACAGTGGCGTATGGGTTTCCCTTCAGGTCAACATCGAAATGAACAGTAAACTTTACATGTGGGTTACAAACTCTTTGTCTATAATCCACCATGCCAGCGAGTATCCGCATGGGGTGGGTGATGGTGGCCCACGACAGCCTCTGTGTTCAACCCCCCTCCCCTTTTGATCAATAGTCTTCCATTATCCCGAATAATTAAAACTCCGGAGATTCTTTTCAGTGAATCTTGTTTTATCCACGTGATTAATGACGTAATTTGTCGGAGAGCGTGTGGAATGTTGGCTACCTTAACGAGCCCGCGGTAAGGTAAGAGCGCGACGCCCAGAGGATGCCTTGAAGAACTAGGCTCTGTCCCGCCTGCCACCATAACCCACGGCAAAAGAAATCCTAAGACACTGAACCCGTGAGTGAGGCACACAAGTGTCTCCCAACCTCGACCACTCCCGCTGGTGGAGAGGCAGCGCTGCCTGGGGTGAGCAGTACAGAACGGTCGAACCCTTTGGTTCCCTGTTCATCCACCTCCTCCGGTCCATTTGCATACGAGTCCGGGGGCATCTCGCACCTGTATACCATCACAACTACTGACCACCCTCACCCACCACACACACACACACACACACATATGCCGCCTCATCCCTACGACGGGGGTTCGACTCTCGTTATGATGTGCACCTGACCACATACCAGACTGCAGGGTTACGACTGCCAGTCATGGATGAGTGAGGATAACAGACGACTCACAGAAAGTGTTTTAAGTAACTGATATGAACTTCTTGCTCGTCTAAAAAGTCTCGCCATTTACGATATCATTTGACCAAAAACGCTTGAGTTCTTCTGATCTATGCCTGTACAATACCCAGTCCCCATCGCAAAGCTAAGAGTCATCAACAATACCTAATTAAGAAAACCTTTTTTCTCGGGTGAAGGACATCCACACACACACACACACACACACACACACATACACACACACACAAGGATCTCTCACCGGCTACTGGCCTCCACAACCATTCTGGACTCCTCTGGCAGGGTAATACGAGAGGGTTGGGTAACCCCACCATACAAGGGTGGAGGATGACCCCACCATACAAGGGATGGAGGATGACCCCACCATACAAGGGGTGGAGGATGACCCCACCATACAAGGGGTGGAGGATGACCCCACCATACAAGGGTGGGGAGGATGACCCCACCATACAAGGGGTGGAGGATGACCCCTACCATACAAGGGGTGGAGGATGACCCAACCATACAAGGGGTGGAGGATGACCCCATCATACAAGGGTGGGGAGGATGACCCCACCATACAAGGGTGGGGAGGATGACCCCCACCATACAAGGGATGGAGGATGACCCCACCATACAAGGGATGGAGGATGACCCCACCATACAAGGGATGGAGGATGACCCCTACCATACAAGGGGTGGAGGATGACCCCACCATTCAAGGGGTGGAGAATGACCCCACCATACAAGGGATGGAGGATGACCCCACCATACAAGGGATGGAGGATGACCCCAACCATACAAGAGGTGGAGGATGACCCCAACCATACAAGAGGTGGAGTATGACCCCAACCATACAAGAGGTGGAGTATGACCCCAACCATACAAGAGGTAGAGTATGACCCCAACCATACAAGAGGTGGAGGATGCCTCCCGTGGTCATACCAAATCGAGACAGACACAGATGCTATGAGAACGAATCAAATGGTCAAAAAATCTGCACACATCATCACGCCAGGTCCTGCTTTATCCTACCCATCACGTATAGCATCAACAAGCTACCCCTCACATAAACAAAAACATTACTGGTACAGCTGGTGTCAGAGAAGACGCCAGGCTGGAATGCCTGGAACATTTCCAACAAGGAGTCACGAACACAGGGGAACACAGTGTCCAGAGCTATACCTCCAGCACATCGACCTTAAACCTTTCCATCATCACTTTCCTGGATCCAGAAAGGGTTCAAGTGGCATCCCTGAGGCCCTGATGGGGTTGTTGTCTGTCTCTTTACCGCATTAAGTCGTCGTAAAGATGGCCACAAATAACGAGGGCCATTAGGCTAAGATTGAGTCATTTGTGGAGGCGAGGGGCTTAACCTATGTTAACCTTGACAGAGAAGCTTATTTCCAAAAGAGTGAACATCATAAGAGAACAGGAACTACCAGCAAGATAAAACACACACACACACACACACACACCAAATAATCGGAATATTCTGATTCCTTGATCAATATGTGATCCAAAAAAAAATTGCTTAAGTTTTAAATGACGTTCTACGATCATGGTTTTCTCAGCTTGAGCTTCCAAAGACAAGTGTATCTATCTATCCTCATGGGTCAGACCAAGGTGCACCCCCTTCTCTTCCCCACACCCTCCTACCTCCGCAGCTACGGTGCTCTCTCTCTCTCTCTCTCTCTCTCTCTCTCTCTCTCTCTCTCTCTCTCTCTCTCTCTCTCTCTCTCTCTCTCTCCTTCGTGCAGCTAAGGAGGAGCCCGCGGCGCCCCCTCATCCCTCCCTCACAGCCAAGGTGCAGGTCCTGGTGGCAACCACCCTCCTAGGCAGCCGACACTTAGCACACAGGTAGAGAGTCCAACAGCGTCGCGCTAGTGAGGGAGGAAGAGGAGTGGAGTGTGGGAGGACGTTACGACTTGCTGGCACGTTTTACAGGACCCTCGTCAACAGCCACACTAGTGCAAACATAGAGAGATGTAGACTAAAGACAAACACACTGACAGACACACAAAAGTCACACACACACACACACACACACACACACACACACACACACACACACACACACACGGTGGCACGCCCTACAACCAGTGGAGTCATTCCTGCCTCCCGAGGTACTGCGTGGGGAGCACGGTGGTGGGGGCGAGGCCCTGAGGTACGCGCGCCTGACCTGACCATCATAGTCCTTCTGCCAGAGGGGGGTCGGACACGCCGCCGTCAGGTACTGCCAACTTCGGTGTGCTTAAAGTCAGGTAAAGTGAAGACCTTATGGTCGATAATGACGTTGTCTACTGGAGGATAACATTCTCGCGATAACGAGGTAGCGCAAGGAAACACACGAAGAATGGCCCAACCCATCCACATACACACACACACACACACACACACACACACACACACATATATATATATATATATATATATATATATATATATATATATATATATATATTCATAAACGTGATCAAATGCTAAAAAAATGTGTTGAGGACGAACTAAGATTTGGACTTGCCAAATATGTCAAGTTTATAAAACGTAGGCGAAAAACCTAAGAGAGAGACTTGCAGGTCAGCCGTTATGAGGAGCCAGGGAGTCGTTAGCTAATCTTATCTTCACACACGAAGACCTCCACGTAAAACTTCTTAGGTAAACGCGAGAGGAAAATCTTGTTATAAGACAGCATGTCTAATGGGATTACTCTAATGAACGTGTCAAATTAGCAGCCGGCACGCGAGGTCGAACCACCCACCCCCCCACGGCCGCTCATGTCTGCTGAGGCCTGTTTGTACAGGGGGAGGATATTGCCCCCTCCCCCCTCCTCATTACTGCCACTCATGATGAGGGGGGGGGGGTCGTCGCGTTACCTCAACTCCTGCTATTCATAATGAGAAGGACTTGTTCCCCCCCTCACCCGCTTATACTCATGATGAGGAAGAGTGGATATCCCTCTCTCTCTCTCTCTCTCTCTCTCTCTCTCTCTCTCTCTCTCTCTCTCTCTCTCTACTGCCTCATATGATGAGGCAATGTTGTGTTCCCTCCCTCAATACTACCACTCGCAATGAGGGAGACACGGTGTTCCCTCCCTCATTACTTCCGTTTATGATGAGGGGACTTGGTGTTCCCTCCCTCATTACTGCCATTAATGATGAGGGGAAGTGGTGTTCCCTCCCTCATTACTGCCATTAATGATGTGGGGAAGTGGGGTTCCCTCCCTCATTACTGCCATTAATGATGTGGGGAAGTGGTGTTCCCTCCCTCATTACTGCCATTAATGATGAGGGGAAGTGGTGTTCCCTTCCTCATTACTGTCATTAATGATGAGGGGAAGTGGGGTTCCCTCCCTCATTACTGCCATTAATAATGTGGGGAAGTGGGGTTCCCTCCCTCATTACTGCCACTAAAGATAACTGGGCACAAAAACAAGTATTTAGCTAAGAGGAATTGAAAAGAAACTGGTTTCTGTATACTTACAGTATATATATCGTAAGTAGTCGCTATTTCCCACGTATGCGACGCAGCGCCCAGAACAGATGACTTAGCCTTAGAGGATCTAATCCTCTCTTAGCTCTTCCCTATGTTCCTTGCTATGAGGCGTGGTGCAGGGGAGGAGTACTTGTAGCGTACTTTGGCGTGTCTCAGCATCAAAAACACCTCAACCTGTGACATTTTGATGCTGCTGCTTCCCATAGCTTCTGTGTAGACACCAGTGACACGAGGATTGGTCGTTATTGATTACCCGTATCTCCATATAGAGCGAAACTTTCTCTCTCTCTTCCATAATCATTTCACTTTCAAGAGTTGGTCATATTTCTTTGATAAGCTTATCATTTCACCTTTTGACCCGACGTGGGTCTAATTACACACGCTTCTCTCCTAACACACATCGTCCATTTTAGCATAAGATCATCACTGGTTCCTGGACTCCTTCACTAATTCAATGACTCCTCCACCGCTCCAGGCACCACCAAACCCACCCCCCAAGCAACCGACTAATAGCTCATCCATTCTTTTCCTCTATTTTTCCCCTCCCTTCCTTCCTTCCCTCCCTCCCTCTCGTCCCGTCCACTTCTCCGGCTGGCAGAAGATCACACATTAAGCAACACCTCACTCAGGCCACACAGGAAGGGTTAGGACAGACATCACATTTAAAGTCTACTCCTCAGTTCTCCACTCCTTCCATAACAGGCTTCCGGGTGAGAGGAGAGATGTTGCTCCTTCTCGTGCCTGACGGGGTGGTGCACAGGCAGTGGCATACCCCAGTCCTATGTATGCCGCCTCGAACTGACTTTATCGTGAACGTGGAATCCAGGGAAAACCTCATATGGGGTCTCCTGAACCTCTAATCCAACACTCCAATGAGAGGCAGGGAAATGGTGTACTCCTGCAGAGGGAGAAGTCCCTGCACGAGCTTTTTTTGTCAACTGACGACGGTGATATATTATATTTTTCTTTATTTTTAATTTTTATATTAGATTAACTATATTATAGTTCGTAGGTGTCATGGCAACAAAGATATAACATACATGATTAATATATATACGCCATGGTACCCAGAACGCTTCACATTAGGCTTGATTAACAACATGAAGCAGGATACTGGTGAACCTTAGAGTGAATATCCTCTGCACCGCCTTCTCTATGTCCTGAGCTTTGTGAAAAATTATTTAAAATAGTATTTTCAACTCCAATTCTGAATTCACTCTTTACTCAGTTCCTACTATTTACAAATATATATACTTGTAGATAATCTACTATTATCCGTGCCCATACCGTTTCGAATTCTCTAGACACGTACTAACTTAGAGTGATATTGTTGGTCACCCCTTTCCTCCTTTGAATAACAGTTATAGGATACGTGAGAGGGCAGTTCTGCAGACCCGCCTATTTCCTCAAACATCTCATTTCCACACATCAATGTCCACGGGGAAATCACTCACCACGCTGCATACATACAACATGTGGAAGTCTGTTCCTTCAAGACATAACACATAATGGTGTACCCCTTTCCGGGGAATAAGCAGTTCATTAAGGATACGTGAGATGGGCAGTCTGGCAGACCCGTGCCTTGTTTACAAACATCTCTTACCATCATGCCACGGGGAAATGCACTCACCACTCAACGAAAGAGATGTGAAGTTGTCCCATACAAGAATATATACACAATGTAGAAAAATGTGGATCAAGTAATATAGGAAAGTGCAAATACATTTCCCAGCATTATACCGTGGCACTGTCTAGCGCCAAACATCACTTATATCTTATTCCTTCAATAACATAATTTACGTCATACTGTATTTTATGAAGCATGTACTACTGTATTTCAGGACGATCTATAATACAGGCAGGTACAAAACAACACACTAACCCACATTCTATCTAGTCTACCATTCCTTTACTACGGAAAAGTAAAAGTACATTTGTACTTCATGACAAAGTTCAGTATACACATAAGTACTGAAGATCATACAATAACATGATACTTCACCCTCGCTCAGAACACCTTCAGCGCCTCAGACATACGTACCTGCGAGGAGGAGAAAAGACAATTAGTGAACATTCACTAGGTCAACTTCTACAGTCACCACACAAACACAGGGGGGAAGGCAAGAGGAAACTAACATGTTGACAAATTTCAATGACAAATTTCAATGACAAATTTCAATTTCAATTTACCTATGGGATGTGTTGATTCCTACAAAAACAGCTACTGTGTTTGACTCTATTTCTTTGTCCTTGTGTGGCAAAGCGTCTCTCATTCACACACACACACACACACACACACACACACACACACACACACACACACACACAATGTGGTATCATGTAACTGAGAGGTACCCAAACATATTGTAATCATGGTGAGGTCCAGTTATAAACGATTGAGTATCAATTAAGGTCCTCTCGGGGACAGGGAATCACGGAGACCCACGACCTTATAGTGTGTACAGAAGAATCATTACTAGATTTAATTCATACAAAATAGCGATGGATTTTTCTTTTCTCTTTTGCTAGCAGAGACGGCACGGACAACTGAATGCCCAAATCAAGGACATCTCATTAACGCAATATATTATATATATATATATATATATATATATATATATATATATATATATATATATATATATATATAATATATAATATATATATATATATATATATATATATATATATATATATATATATATATATATATATATATATATGTACTCGCCATTTCCCGCATTAATGAGGTAGCATCAAGAACAGAGGACTGAACCCAAGAGGAAAAATCCTCACTTGACCCCCTTCTCTGTTCCTACTTTTGGGAAAGTCAAAACTGAAGGGGAGGATTTCCAGCCTCCCGCTTTCTCCCTTTTAGTCGCCTTCTACGACACGCAGGGAATACGTGGGAAGCATTCTTTCTCTCCTACCCCCAGGGATTATATATATATATATATATATATATATATATATATATATATATATATATATATATTATATATATTATATATAGGTGAAAGGAGGGCAAGGAATAGAGTGAATTGGAGCGATTGTGGTTATACCGGGGTTGACGTGCTGTCAGTGGATTGAATCAAGGCATGTGAAGCGTCTAGGGTAAACCATGGGAAGCTGTGTAGGTATGTATATTTGCGTGTGTGGACGTATGTATATACATGTGTATGGGGGGGGGTTGGGCCATTTCTTTCGTCTGTTTCCTTGCGCTACCTCGCAAACGGGGGAGACAGCGACAAAGTATAAAAAAAAAAAAAAAATATATATATATATATATATATATATATATATATATATATTATATATATATATATATATATATATATATATATATATATATATATTATATATTATATATATATATATATATTTATATATCCTGACATAAGCCAGATTCCCTTCTTAAAGGGACCATAGGAGGATGAACAGCTGGGTGACTGTGGCCCAAACAGCCGAAACCGGTTCAAAACCTACGCGCTCAAATCGGGGCGGGCCCCGTAAATGCAGGGACACAGGGCCCGGGGGGGGGAAAGGGGTCCGTTTAAAAACCAGGGGAAAAACCGGAAAAAATTTTTTTATGTAAAAGGGGTCGGGGGTGTAAAAATTTTGGGTTTAAATGTAGTCCGGGCAGAGGGGGGAGGAATGTTTTGGGTGAGAATTCTGGGGGTTCCCCGGAGGGGTTGGGTTATGGGGTCCCATATACTAAGGGGAAAGGGGGGGGTTAAAAAGGGGGGGAGACGACAATTTCTTGGGGGTTTAATTTTTGGTGAAAAATATCTAAAAGGGGGGGAACGTGGGGGTGGGGAATTTTTTAAAACTTCCCTTTGGGTTTTGGGGGGTTGAGGAAATTTGGGGAAAAGAAAAATCAGGGGTCCGGGGGGGTGGGGAAGGGGGCACAAAAAAAAAAAAAATTGGGTACCGGGGGGAAAGGGGGAGATTCTGAGTTACGGGGGGTGGAGGTAGGGGGTTTAATTGCCAGGGACAGAGGGGGGAGGAAAAATTGGGTGACTTATTCAGGGGGACATTAAGGTTTTTTAAACATTTTCTATGTTACAAAAAAGGGTGTTGGGAAAAAGGTTTTGGTGCCAGATAAAGGCAGGGGTAGGGGGGGTTGAGGAAAGTGGGGTTTTGTTTCGCCGGGGCGGGGGGGTTTAAAGTTTTCCGAAAGGTTGTTCGTAAGGGGTTTAAAGGTTTTGGGGTGGCACCAGGGGAAGGGGGTTGAAATAATGTGGGGTCCAAATAGGCTTTGGGTGTGAGGGGGGAGGAATGGGGTGGGAGAGGAAAGGGAAAAAGGGGGGTTAAAGTGGGTTTTGTACGCCCAAATGGGTAATAAAATTTTTTTTAATTACAACCCCAAACAAAAACCCCCAAACCAACCATTAAATTTTTTTTGGGGTGTGGGAGAACAGGGGTTTGGGGGGGTTAAGGAAGGGTTTTTTATTATACACATTTCCCCTTTAATTTTTTGGGGAATTTTTCCCTCCCCACTTTTAACCGGGGGGGTTGGGTTATTTTTTTAGACGAACCCCAATGGGAAGGGGGGGGGGGAAAAGTGTTGGGGTGATGCAAACCATTCTATTAGGATATGGTTTGGTGAAAGGAAATTGGGAAAAACGGGGGGGTTAAAATATGGGGGACTTTCCCAGGGGTGGAGGGGTGTGGGTTGGTTGGTGACTTTAACGGTTTGGGACGCGAGGGGGTGGGGAAAGTTTTGGGGAAAACGTGCGGGGTCCAGGGGGGAAGGTTTTTACGTGTGGCAGGGGGTAGTGAGGGGTGTGAGGATATGTGTTGGTGCACGATGTACGTGCTTTGTGGGTCCCGTGAGGGGTGTGGGGAATAGTTTTGGTGCACATGTACGTCATTGGGTACTGAGGGGTGTGAGGATATGGGGTTGGGTTTTGGGATGTACGTAAAATTGGGTCCCGGGGGGGTTTTGTAAAGGATAGTGTTGGTGCACGTTTTTACGTGAAATGTGGGTACGTGAGGGGCGTGAGGATATGTGTTGGTGCACGACGTACGTGCATATGGGTACGTGAGAGGTGTGAGGATATGTGTTGGTGTGTGATGTACGTACACATGGGTACATGAGGGGTGTGAGGGTATGTGTTGGTGGGCGATGTACGTGCATATGGGTACATGAAGAGAGGGTAAGTGGATATGTGCAGATATCATTACGTGACGTCCAGTATGTTAAGAGAAATAGCGACTCCCCACCAGCAAGCAGAGTTTACTGATAAAAGATAAAATGTGGCGTTCAAAGGGTCCTATCGTAGAATGTCTTCTCTAAGGTTTCCTCCGGTCATTGCTCGTCTACATTGTACCCGTCAAAAGAACCTAAACACTCTCCCCTGTCGCAGAAGCACGCCTTGGTGCAGCCCAACCCCAACCGAAGGAGACCTCTCCAACGCATCCAGCTATCATCCCACTGCTTTCACCTCTGCCATCACCTCAACTTTCACTTTCTCAAACACATTCCATCTCATTCTCTTCTTCCTGAGAACCAAACATGACCAAACGCGACGCAACGTCTACTGGTGATTTTCTGTCCTTTATAACTCACCTCTGGTCCTCCACGCTCATGGATTGTGGTGAATGTTATGCACTATCGGCTAATACTTCCAAATCATTTGTTTCTAAGCTTCCATTCCTTGGTATCTCAGCTTATCTCTGTTCTCTAGAGCAGTTTTCTCTCGAGTCAGTCCACAGCAGTCGCCACAGCAGTCGCCACAGCAGTCGCCCTTGATGCAGCAACTTTCCCCTCTGATCCTATCATTAGTGGCGACCCTCCCTCAGGGTTGTTTGCCCCACCCTCAGGGTTGTTTGTCCCACCCTCAGGGTTGTTTGCCCCACCCTCAGGGTTGTCTGTCCCACCCTCAGGGTTGTTTGTCCCACCCTCAGGGATGTTTGCCCCACCCTCAGGGATGTTTGTCCCACCCTCAGGGTTGTTTGTCCCACCCTCAGGGATGTTTGTCCCACCCTCAGGGTTGTTTGTCCCACCCTCAGGGATGTTTGCCCCACCCTCAGGGATGTTTGCCCCACCCTCAGGGTTGTTTGCCCCACCCTCAGGGTTGTTTGTCCCACCCTCAGGGTTGTTTGCCCCACCCTCAGGGTTGTCTGTCCCACCCTCAGGGTTGTTTGTCCCACCCTCAGGGTTGTTTGTCCCACCCTCAGGGTTGTTTGTCCCACCCTCAGGGATGTTTGTCCCACCCTCAGGGTTGTTTGTCCCACCCTCAGGGTTGTTTGCCCCACCCTCAGGGTTGTTTGTCCCACCCTCAGGGTTGTCTGTCCCACCCTCAGGGTTGTTTGTCCCACCCTCAGGGTTGTCTGTCCCACCCTCAGGGTTGTTTGTCCCACCCTCAGGGATGTTTGCCCCACCCTCAGGGATGTTTGTCCCACCCTCAGGGTTGTTTGTCCCACCCTCAGGGTTGTTTGTCCCACCCTCAGGGTTGTTTGCCCCACCCTCAGGGTTGTTTGTCCCACCCTCAGGGTTGTTTGCCCCACCCTCAGGGTTGTTTGTCCCACCCTCAGGGTTGTTTGTCCCACCCTCAGGGTTGTTTGTCCCACCCTCAGGGTTGTTTGCCCCACCCTCAGGGTTGTTTGTCCCACCCTCAGGGTTGTTTGTCCCACCCTCAGGGTTGTTTGTCCCACCCTCAGGGTTGTTTGTCCCACCCTCAGGGTTGTTTGTCCCACCCTCAGGGTTGTTTGTCCCACCCTCAGGGATGTTTGCCCCACCCTCAGGGTTGTTTGCCCCACCCTCAGGGTTGTTTGCCCCACCCTCAGGGTTGTTTGCCCCTCCCTCAGGGTTGTTTGTCCCACCCTCAGGGTTGTTTGTCCCACCCTCAGGGTTGTTTGTCCCACCCTCAGGGTTGTTTGCCCCTCCCTCAGGGTTGTTTGTCCCACCCTCAGGGTTGTTTGCCCCACCCTCAGGGTTGTTTGTCCCACCCTCAGGGTTGTTTGTCCCACCCTCAGGGATGTTTGCCCCACCCTCAGGGTTGTTTGCCCCACCCTCAGGGTTGTTTGCCCCTCCCTCAGGGTTGTTTGTCCCACCCTCAGGGTTGTTTGCCCCACCCTCAGGGTTGTTTGCCCCACCCTCAGGGTTGTTTGTCCCACCCTCAGGGTTGTTTGTCCCACCCTCAGGGTTGTTTGTCCCACCCTCAGGGTTGTTTGTCCCACCCTCAGGGTTGTTTGTCCCACCCTCAGGGTTGTTTGTCCCACCCTCAGGGTTGTTTGTGCCTCCCCCACGGTTGTTCTGTTTGATCGTCTTAATCCCCTTCATCCCTTGTTACATTACGTCTCCAGTTATCCACTAGTGCTTCCGTCCACATACCTCAACTCGCTTTCCCTCACACCCCCGCCCTACCTCACTCTCATAGTCGTCCTCTTTCTCGCACTGAACATAGCCCCTCTCTTAATTCGGACCTGGGCAGCATCTCGTAATGGGGAAGCAGAAACACGATCAAATTCAACAATGCTAAAACACAGTGTCCATCCACGTCGCTCTAAAACGTCACTAGTATCTCAAGTTTAATGTCAGAGGACCACAAGTCAACCTCGCAGCTACACAGATATGATACGGACAATCAGATCCTTCAATGTATTCTAGGAATCTTATCTAATCGTCATCACAAATTCTGCTTCCTAAAAGCTAGAGGTGATGTATAGGTGCCGTAACCATCTTCAAAACAAAGGTCTTACATCTTCAGGAATCTCATTCGTCCCCTTTATGAAGCACCCCTCACATACCTGGGGTGACTCTTCCTCTCCACTAAACGTGTGGTAATGAGAAGCAATCTGACTCAGTCATTCTCCAGGCATCATCTCTCTCTCTCTCTCTCTCTCTCTCTCTCTCTCTCTCCAACCATCCGCTTCTGTCAGCTGTGGCACTGCTGCCCCTCCTCTGTTCTACAGGTATCGTTTCCGCCACTGCTCTCGTGAGGTGTGTGTGTGCCCTCATGCGAGATGTAGTTAAGTGATCTGCCAAGTCCCTGCCACCAAGGAGGTCACCAATGGAGTCCTGCGGGGGGCTGTTAGTCTTCTCAACCTATATAGACGACATACCAGAAGGTATGAGACGAAGGTCATGAAGGAAGTGAAAAACAAGGAGGATGCATGAATATACAGGGGTAATAGGTAGTTACAAACAAGTAATTACAGGCGCAAAGCAGAGAAGACACAGGTGTATTAAGAAGAAGATGCAGGCGCAGAGGAAGAAAAGCACAAGTGCAAAATAGGGCAAAGACAGGTGTAAGACAGGGAAGACAAAGGTAAAGGAACATGAACAGATTAACTCGAGCTGGGGTAAAAAAGAAAGATAAATATTGAAGACCGAAGGATATAATCATGATAGAGTAGGTACACCATCTTGGAAGCAAACCTTTGCATGTCATATCTAAATCTGAGCGAAATACGATCAAAACAAGTCAATACACAATAACTAACTCGAGATAAACAAAGAAAATAATTCGAGGTCTCATGCGAGATGTAGTTAAGTGATCTGCCAAGACCACCACCATAACTTCACACTCTGTAACCCGACCTGACACCTTCAGTTCCCTCCTAACTAACAACATGACAGCTCGCTGGTTTAAGTTATAGTTTTGGCCACCACCGACCACCACCACCATCTGCTCCCCACCAGCTACACCCAACAAGGAGCTAAGATATTATACCCATCGACAGTCCGAGCAGCGAACAGCAGCTTCAACCATCGAAGGTTCAGCAGTGTTCAGCATCCACACCCACCGACGACTCAGCGGTGTTCAGCACCCACACACACCGACGACTCAGCAGCGTTCAGCACCCACACACACCGAGGACTCAGCAGTGTTCAGCACCCACATCCACCGACGACTCAGCAGTGTTCAGCACCCACACACACCGACGACTCAGCAGTGTTCAGCATCCACATCCACCGACGACTCAGCAGTGTTCAGTACCCACACCCACCGACGACTCAGCAGTGTTCAGCACCCACAACAAACCACGACTCAGCATGTTTACATCACACCACCGACACTCAGCAGGTTCGCCCCACCCACCACGACCCGCAGGTTCAGCACCAAACCACCAACGACTCAGAGTTTCAGCACCCACACCCCCCCGACACTCAGCGCGTTCAAAAACCCACACCCACACGACTCAGCATGTTTTAGCACCCACAAAACCCACCAACGACTCAGCAATGTTCAGACCCACACCACCGACGACTACATTTCAGTACCCCACCCACCAACGACTCAGCATGTTCGCACCCACACCCACCAACGACTCAGCAGTGTTCAGCACCCACACCCACCAACGACTCAGCAGTGTTCAGCACCCACACCATCGACGACTCAGCAGTGTTCAGCACCCACACCCACCAACGACTCAGCAGTGTTCAGCACCCACACCACCGACGACTCAGTGTTCAGTACCCACACCCACCGAGGACTCAGCAGTGTTCAGTACCCACACCCATCAGCCAGCCTGGCCCCTTACTAGGAGACCCCAGGGTCATGAGAACGTGGGTACGTCATGAGGACGTGGGTACGTCATGAGGACGTCGGTACATCACGCGAGAGTTTCCAGCAGGTACGCCACAACCTGTCCAGACAACACATGTGGTGCCCGAGTGAGACGTTACCAAGTCGGCCACTCCATCAGGGGCGTCAGAAGGCGCTCTACTGTGACTTGACCACCACACTCTGCCTCACACTCCTTGAATGTTCCACATTTTCATCCTCGCTCCCCCTAGCCTTATCGTGCCGCCCTGTTGGTTCAAGCACTCAGTGTAAGGCCTTCGTGTGCCTAATGAGCCAGGTAGGACAGATCTTCCTCCCCAAACATAACCCGAATCTGAGTGAAGCAGAACTGGTTACAACCCGCTTGTCCCCAGTCTTGCTGATTAGCAAAATGTAAATGTTGAATCCCATTGTTACACATGATGGAACAAATCATTCACTTTCAGCATCATTCATTATATATATATATATATATATATATATATATATATATATATATATATATACACACACACACACACACACTTTTCTCATCTCTTACTCTTCGTTTAGATTAATTTCAAGATTACCCCCTTCTTCATGTCTTAATCTCATTCTGCGGGATACAAATTCTGCCATCCGAGTCTTCCTTCTGCAGTATCTATCTGAAGACGCAACACCCAATTATAGCAGCTCTGCCTGCAGATGAGATCAAATTAATGCATACCTTTACAGCTCTCGTCCTTATCACAAACAGGGGGGAAGGCGGCTATTCATGGCCAACCACTGGTTGAATTTGTGCGACAAGAGAGCAGTCGACTTCATTCACAAGATGTAATTAACCTCCCCAGGGCCACAGGTTTCTTTAGGGGGGACATGGTTTTTTTTTTCTTTTTTTCTTTTCTCACAGGGCCATATAAATTCCTCAGGGCCACAGACTTTTTCCAGGCCCGTCATATGTCTCCCACGCAACCAGTACAGGGAGGAGAGGTTTGACGAAAAATGGCACCTTAACAATCGGTAACAATCAAATAGCCTCTACGTAAATTGATTTTCCAAAATAAAGAAAATAAAAAATCAGATTTCCGCTACATTCAGACCCGTGAATTACTTAGATATTTACGAAAAACTATAATCCATTGAATGAGCTGGTCCTAACAGCTTACTACCCTCCTACAACCGACGAACAACATCTCTGATAACCAAACTATTGAACAAATCGCTCCAAGAAGACAGACTGCACAATGACATGAATCTTACGGTACGTAACGCCAATTAACAGACACGAGAACTCCCTTTGCCTTGCCTGATGGCACCACCACCAGTTAAATATAAAGGAAAAACACTAATGAGTTTAATCATTTGCAAAATAATTCGCATGCCGTGATCTCTGTCCATTACGTATAGGTTATAAATTGAAATTCTTCAACAATTAGCACTACGTAGCAACAGCACTCGCAAGAGAGAATAAGAATATCATTTCTTTTCTCTTGAAGAAATATGCAAATCAATGGAACGACTCGCTAACAAGGATGTGTTCACAGACAGACAGAGACGCAGGGGTGATGATATATATATACTCAGTATACACCAACTGTAGTGGCCGGACGTAAAGAAGACATAATGGTAGCTTAAATCATCGATATTCGTCTTACTACACTTTTAGATAAGGTGTTAAAACAAGAATAAATGATAAAATCTATAAAATTCTTTTACAATGTATAACAAAATCAACGTAATTCCAGTACCACAAGCTCAAATTTGTCGAAATTTAATCAAATTCTTTCATTGATGACATGATAACGTGAGATTCCCAAATACCCACAGATGACACATACCTCAAGAATACTTTATGATGGACTACCACATAGATGGTTGAATGAAACAATACCTCAGGCAGTAGGAGAGGAGGCATGCACTTGTACCACACACTAGCTTTACACATAGGAAGCTCCGGCTGGTGTGAAAAGGGGAGAAACATCCGCTCGGTTCAGTGTGACGAGCGGGGTACCACAAGGCTCAGTTCTATGCCCCCATTCCTTTTATAAATACATTTCAATAACCTTGAGGCAAGACGAACCATCAAGATCTGAGAATTCTCCAATGACACATGACTAGGATAGACACCCCCAGAAAAAGACTGATTGATAGTCACATGAGCTTGAGGCACACTGATGCAGAGCTCAGACACATGTGTCAACGGGACGACGTCGAAGACAAACGCAGCGTTGTGAATCACGGTGGCACCACGCAACCACTCAACAAGATTGTGAACTGTTGCGTGAGCGACTACACGAAGCCAAAGACGAGAGGGATGACCAATGGTGAGTCTTGAGATACACAGAGCAATAACGAACAGCATACAAGAAAAACTACATAAGGCTATATGAAGTATCAAACATAAAAACCAAAGACGCGAGGCTTGTCCCTTATAACAACGCCCTTGTCACAACCCATCCAACAAGATACGGTTCAGCTCTGGCCAACGGACTGTATATACACAACAAAGACGACGAAAAACTTAGAACGATCGCCAAAAGAAGAGCAACAAAAATCAATTCCATCGTTCAGGCGTATAGTTTATGACGCAAATGTCAAGAGACGCGAGACCATTTTGCCTAAACCAGAAGATGGGTGTTCCGGGAAAGCCTTGTGTCACCTGTGGTGCTGCATACTTACAACCCTTGTGTCACCTGCAGTGCTACATACTCACCACTCTTGTGTAACCTGCAGTGCTACATACTTACAACCCTTGTGTCACCTGCAGGTACTGCATACTCACAACTCTTGTGTAACCTGCAGTGCTACATACTTACAACCCTTGTGTCACCTGCTGGTACTGCATACTCACAACCCTTGTGTAACCTGCAGTGCTACATACTTACAACCCTTGTGTCACCTGCAGTGCTGCATACTCCCTGGCAGTGACATACGAGTTGAATGGATACATCGTTTGGATAATATATATAAAAGAGGATAATATAATCGACATTACGATCCATGGCCAGAGGTGCAATTTTCTTCAAGTTATGAGGCAAAGATGAGATCCAGCTTAAACCTTTCCGTATACGTGGCATCATAACTCAAGTGGAATCCAAACCAGAGTTGTGGGTCTTATGGCATCATAGGCGGAATCCAAACCAGAGTTGTGGGTCTTACATGGCATCATAACTCAGGCGGAATCCAAACCAGAGTTGTGGGTCTTATGGATTCAATAACTAAAGGGGAATACAAAGTCACTGTTCACCGTTACGAGGTACAAAGTCACTGTTCACCGTTACGAGGTACAAAGTCACTGTTCACCGTTACGAGGTACAAAGTCACTGTTCGCCGTTACGAGGTACAAAGTCACTGTTCACCGTTACGAGGTACAAAGTCACTGTTCGCCGTTACGAGGTACAAAGTCACTGTTCGCCGTTACGAGGTACAAAGTCACTGTTCACCGTTACGAGGTACAAAGTCACTGCTCACCGTTACGAGGTACAAAGTCACTGTTCACCGTTACGAGGTACAAAGTCACTGTTCACCGTTACGAGGTACAAAGTCACTGTTCACCGTTACGAGGTACAAAGTCACTGTTCGCCGTTACGAGGTACAAAGTCACTGTTCGCCGTTACGAGGTACAAAGTCACTGTTCACCGTTACGAGGTACAAAGTCACTGTTCACCGTTACGAGGTACAAAGTCACTGTTCGCCGTTACGAGGTACAAAGTCACTGTTCGCCGTTACGAGGTAACAAAGTCACTGTTCGCCGTTACGAGGTAACAAAGTCACTGTTCACCGTTACGAGGTACAAAGTCACTGTTCGCCGTTACGAGGTAACAAAGTCACTGTTCGCCGTTACGAGGTACAAAGTCACTGTTCGCCGTTACGAGGTAACAAAGTCACTGTTCACCGTTACGAGGTACAAAGTCACTGTTCACCGTTACGAGGTACAAAGTCACTGTTCACCGTTACGAGGTACAAAGTCACTGTTCGCCGTTACGAGGTAACAAAGTCACTGTTCGCCGTTACGAGGTACAAAGTCACTGTTCACCGTTACGAGGTACAAAGTCACTGTTCGCCGTTACGAGGTACAAAGTCACTGTTCGCCGTTACGAGGTAACAAAGTCACTGTTCACCGTTACGAGGTACAAAGTCACTGTTCGCCGTTACGAGGTAACAAAGTCACTGTTCACCGTTACGAGGTACAAAGTCACTGTTCACCGTTACGAGGTACAAAGTCACTGTTCACCGTTACGAGGTACAAAGTCACTGTTCGCCGTTACGAGGTACAAAGTCACTGTTCACCGTTACGAGGTACAAAGTCACTGTTCACCGTTACGAGGTACAAAGTCACTGTTCACCGTTACGAGGTACAAAGTCACTGTTCACCGTTACGAGGTACAAAGTCACTGTTCGCCGTTACGAGGTACAAAGTCACTGTTCACCGTTACGAGGTACAAAGTCACTGTTCGCCGTTACGAGGTACAAAGTCACTGTTCACCGTTACGAGGTACAAAGTCACTGTTCGCCGTTACGAGGTAACAAAGTCACTGTTCGCCGTTACGAGGTACAAAGTCACTGTTCACCGTTACGAGGTACAAAGTCACTGTTCACCGTTACGAGGTACAAAGTCACTGTTCACCGTTACGAGGTACAAAGTCACTGTTCACCGTTACGAGGTACAAAGTCACTGTTCACCGTTACGAGGTACAAAGTCACTGTTCGCCGTTACGAGGTACAAAGTCACTGTTCACCGTTACGAGGTACAAAGTCACTGTTCACCGTTACGAGGTACAAAGTCACTGTTCACCGTTACGAGGTACAAAGTCACTGTTCACCGTTACGAGGTACAAAGTCACTGTTCGCCGTTACGAGGTACAAAGTCACTGTTCACCGTTACGAGGTACAAAGTCACTGCTCACCGTTACGAGGTACAAAGTCACTGTTCGCCGTTACGAGGTAACAAAGTCACTGTTCGCCGTTACGAGGTAACAAAGTCACTGTTCGCCGTTACGAGGTACAAAGTCACTGTTCACCGTTACGAGGTACAAAGTCACTGTTCGCCGTTACGAGGTACAAAGTCACTGTTCACCGTTACGAGGTACAAAGTCACTGTTCGCCGTTACGAGGTAACAAAGTCACTGTTCGCCGTTACGAGGTACAAAGTCACTGTTCACCGTTACGAGGTACAAAGTCACTGTTCGCCGTTACGAGGTAACAAAGTCACTGTTCACCGTTACGAGGTACAAAGTCACTGTTCACCGTTACGAGGTACAAAGTCACTGTTCACCGTTACGAGGTACAAAGTCACTGTTCACCGTTACGAGGTACAAAGTCACTGTTCACCGTTACGAGGTACAAAGTCACTGTTCACCGTTACGAGGTACAAAGTCACTGTTCGCCGTTACGAGGTAACAAAGTCACTGTTCACCGTTACGAGGTACAAAGTCACTGTTCGCCGTTACGAGGTACAAAGTCACTGTTCACCGTTACGAGGTACAAAGTCACTGTTCGCCGTTACGAGGTACAAAGTCACTGTTCACCGTTACGAGGTACAAAGTCACTGTTCGCCGTTACGAGGTACAAAGTCACTGTTCGCCGTTACGAGGTACAAAGTCACTGCTCACCGTTACGAGGTACAAAGTCACTGTTCACCGTTACGAGGTACAAAGTCACTGTTCGCCGTTACGAGGTACAAAGTCACTGTTCACCGTTACGAGGTACAAAGTCACTGTTCACCGTTACGAGGTACAAAGTCACTGTTCACCGTTACGAGGTACAAAGTCACTGCTCACCGTTACGAGGTACAAAGTCACTGTTCACCGTTACGAGGTACAAAGTCACTGTTCACCGTTACGAGGTACAAAGTCACTGTTCACCGTTACGAGGTACAAAGTCACTGTTCGCCGTTACGAGGTACAAAGTCACTGTTCGCCGTTACGAGGTACAAAGTCACTGTTCGCCGTTACGAGGTACAAAGTCACTGTTCGCCGTTACGAGGTACAAAGTCACTGTTCACCGTTACGAGGTACAAAGTCACTGTTCGCCGTTACGAGGTACAAAGTCACTGTTCACCGTTACGAGGTACAAAGTCACTGTTCGCCGTTACGAGGTAACAAAGTCACTGTTCACCGTTACGAGGTACAAAGTCACTGTTCGCCGTTACGAGGTAACAAAGTCACTGTTCACCGTTACGAGGTACAAAGTCACTGTTCACCGTTACGAGGTACAAAGTCACTGTTCGCCGTTACGAGGTAACAAAGTCACTGTTCACCGTTACGAGGTACAAAGTCACTGTTCACCGTTACGAGGTACAAAGTCACTGTTCGCCGTTACGAGGTACAAAGTCACTGTTCACCGTTACGAGGTACAAAGTCACTGTTCACCGTTACGAGGTACAAAGTCACTGTTCACCGTTACGAGGTACAAAGTCACTGTTCGCCGTTACGAGGTACAAAGTCACTGCTCACCGTTACGAGGTACAAAGTCACTGCTCACCGTTACGAGGTACAAAGTCACTGTTCGCCGTTACGAGGTACAAAGTCACTGCTCACCGTTACGAGGTACAAAGTCACTGCTCACCGTTACGAGGTACAAAGTCACTGCTCACCGTTACGAGGTACAAAGTCACTGTTCGCCGTTACGAGGTACAAAGTCACTGTTCGCGTTACGAGGTACAAAGTCACTGTTCGCCGTTACGAGGTACAAAGTCACTGTTCGCCGTTACGAGGTACAAAGTCACTGTTCACCGTTACGAGGTACAAAGTCACTGTTCGCCGTTACGAGGTAACAAAGTCACTGTTCACCGTTACGAGGTACAAAGTCACTGTTCACCGTTACGAGGTACAAAGTCACTGCTCACCGTTACGAGGTAACAAAGTCACTGTTCACCGTTACGAGGTACAAAGTCACTGTTCGCCGTTACGAGGTACAAAGTCACTGTTCGCCGTTACGAGGTACAAAGTCACTGTTCGCCGTTACGAGGTACAAAGTCACTGTTCGCCGTTACGAGGTACAAAGTCACTGTTCGCCGTTACGAGGTACAAAGTCACTGTTCACCGTTACGAGGTACAAAGTCACTGTTCACCGTTACGAGGTACAAAGTCACTGTTCACCGTTACGAGGTACAAAGTCACTGTTCGCCGTTACGAGGTACAAAGTCACTGTTCGCCGTTACGAGGTAACAAAGTCACTGTTCGCCGTTACGAGGTACAAAGTCACTGTTCACCGTTACGAGGTACAAAGTCACTGTTCGCCGTTACGAGGTAACAAAGTCACTGTTCGCCGTTACGAGGTACAAAGTCACTGTTCACCGTTACGAGGTACAAAGTCACTGCTCACCGTTACGAGGTACAAAGTCACTGTTCGCCGTTACGAGGTACAAAGTCACTGTTCGCCGTTACGAGGTACAAAGTCACTGTTCGCCGTTACGAGGTACAAAGTCACTGTTCACCGTTACGAGGTACAAAGTCACTGTTCGCCGTTACGAGGTAACAAAGTCACTGTTCGCCGTTACGAGGTACAAAGTCACTGTTCGCCGTTACGAGGTAACAAAGTCACTGTTCGCCGTTACGAGGTAACAAAGTCACTGTTCACCGTTACGAGGTACAAAGTCACTGTTCGCCGTTACGAGGTAACAAAGTCACTGTTCGCCGTTACGAGGTACAAAGTCACTGTTCGCCGTTACGAGGTACAAAGTCACTGTTCGCCGTTACGAGGTACAAAGTCACTGTTCGCCGTTACGAGGTAACAAAGTCACTGTTCGCCGTTACGAGGTACAAAGTCACTGTTCGCCGTTACGAGGTAACAAAGTCACTGTTCGCCGTTACGAGGTACAAAGTCACTGTTCGCCGTTACGAGGTACAAAGTCACTGTTCACCGTTACGAGGTACAAAGTCACTGTTCGCCGTTACGAGGTAACAAAGTCACTGTTCGCCGTTACGAGGTACAAAGTCACTGTTCGCCGTTACGAGGTAACAAAGTCACTGTTCACCGTTACGAGGTACAAAGTCACTGTTCGCCGTTACGAGGTAACAAAGTCACTGTTCGCCGTTTACGAGTACAAAGTCACTGTTCGCCGTTACGAGGTACAAAGTCACTGTTCGCCGTTACGAGGTACAAAGTCACTGTTCGCCGTTACGAGGTACAAAGTCACTGTTCGCCGTTACGAGGTAACAAAGTCACTGTTCGCCGTTACGAGGTACAAAGTCACTGTTCGCCGTTACGAGGTACAAAGTCACTGTTCGCCGTTACGAGGTAACAAAGTCACTGTTCACCGTTACGAGGTACAAAGTCACTGTTCGCCGTTACGAGGTAACAAAGTCACTGTTCACCGTTACGAGGTACAAAGTCACTGTTCACCGTTACGAGGTAACAAAGTCACTGTTCGCCGTTACGAGGTACAAAGTCACTGTTCGCCGTTACGAGGTACAAAGTCACTGTTCGCCGTTACGAGGTACAAAGTCACTGTTCGCCGTTACGAGGTACAAAGTCACTGTTCACCGTTACGAGGTACAAAGTCACTGTTCACCGTTACGAGGTACAAAGTCACTGTTCGCCGTTACGAGGTACAAAGTCACTGTTCGCCGTTACGAGGTAACAAAGTCACTGTTCGCCGTTACGAGGTACAAAGTCACTGTTCGCCGTTACGAGGTACAAAGTCACTGTTCGCCGTTACGAGGTACAAAGTCACTGTTCACCGTTACGAGGTACAAAGTCACTGTTCACCGTTACGAGGTACAAAGTCACTGTTCACCGTTACGAGGTACAAAGTCACTGTTCGCCGTTACGAGGTAACAAAGTCACTGTTCACCGTTACGAGGTACAAAGTCACTGTTCACCGTTACGAGGTACAAAGTCACTGTTCGCCGTTACGAGGTACAAAGTCACTGTTCGCCGTTACGAGGTACAAAGTCACTGTTCACCGTTACGAGGTACAAAGTCACTGTTCACCGTTACGAGGTACAAAGTCACTGTTCACCGTTACGAGGTACAAAGTCACTGTTCGCCGTTACGAGGTAACAAAGTCACTGTTCGCCGTTACGAGGTACAAAGTCACTGTTCGCCGTTACGAGGTACAAAGTCACTGTTCGCCGTTACGAGGTACAAAGTCACTGTTCACCGTTACGAGGTACAAAGTCACTGTTCACCGTTACGAGGTACAAAGTCACTGTTCGCCGTTACGAGGTACAAAGTCACTGTTCGCCGTTACGAGGTAACAAAGTCACTGTTCGCCGTTACGAGGTACAAAGTCACTGTTCACCGTTACTGAGGTATAAAGTCACTGTTCACCGTTACGAGGTACAAAGTCACTGTTCGCCGTTACGAGTACAAAGTCACTGTTCGCGTTACGAGGTACAAAGTCACTGTTCACCGTTACGAGGTACAAAGTCACTGTTCACCGTTACGAGGTACAAAGTCACTGTTCGCCGTTACGAGGTACAAAGTCACTGTTCACCGTTACGAGGTACAAAGTCACTGTTCGCCGTTACGAGGTACAAAGTCACTGTTCACCGTTATGAGGTACAAAGTCACTGTTCGCGGTTACGAGGTACAAAGTCACTGCTCACCGTTACGTGGTACAAAGTCACTGTTCGTCGTTACGAGGTACAAAGTCACTGTTCACCGTTACGAGGTACAAAGTCACTGTTCACCGTTACGAGGTACAAAGTCACTGCTCACCGTTACGAGGTACAAAGTCACTGTTCGCCGTTACGAGGTAACAAAGTCACTGTTCACCGTTACGAGGTACAAAGTCACTGCTCACCGTTACGAGGTACAAAGTCACTGTTCGCCGTTACGAGGTACAAAGTCACTGTTCACCGTTACGAGGTACAAAGTCACTGTTCGCCGTTACGAGGTAACAAAGTCACTGTTCGCCGTTACGAGGTACAAAGTCACTGTTCACCGTTACGAGGTACAAAGTCACTGTTCGCCGTTACGAGGTACAAAGTCACTGTTCGCCGTTACGAGGTACAAAGTCACTGTTCGCCGTTACGAGGTACAAAGTCACTGTTCACCGTTACGAGGTACAAAGTCACTGTTCACCGTTACGAGGTACAAAGTCACTGTTCACCGTTACGAGGTACAAAGTCACTGTTCACCGTTACGAGGTACAAAGTCACTGTTCACCGTTACGAGGTACAAAGTCACTGTTCACCGTTACGAGGTACAAAGTCACTGTTCGCCGTTACGAGGTACAAAGTCACTGTTCACCGTTACGAGGTACAAAGTCACTGCTCACCGTTACGAGGTACAAAGTCACTGTTCACCGTTACGAGGTACAAAGTCACTGTTCACCGTTACTGAGGTATAAAGTCACTGTTCACCGTTACGAGGTACAAAGTCACTGTTCGCCGTTACGAGGTACAAAGTCACTGTTCACCGTTATGAGGTACAAAGTCACTGTTCGCGGTTACGAGGTACAAAGTCACTGTTCGCCGTTACGAGGTACAAAGTCACTGTTCACCGTTACGAGGTACAAAGTCACTGTTCACCGTTACGAGGTACAAAGTCACTGTTCGCCGTTACGAGGTACAAAGTCACTGTTCGCCGTTACGAGGTACAAAGTCACTGTTCGCCGTTACGAGGTACAAAGTCACTGTTCACCGTTACGAGGTACAAAGTCACTGTTCACCGTTACGAGGTACAAAGTCACTGTTCGCCGTTACGAGGTACAAAGTCACTGCTCACCGTTACGAGGTACAAAGTCACTGTTCGCCGTTACGAGGTACAAAGTCACTGTTCGCCGTTACGAGGTACAAAGTCACTGTTCGCCGTTACGTGGTACAAAGTCACTGTTCACCGTTACGAGGTACAAAGTCACTGCTCACCGTTACGAGGTACAAAGTCACTGTTCGCCGTTACCGTAGTACAAATGGCCATCACCAAATACGAGTAAAAAGCTGGTTATCACTGACGCTGTTACCAAACTCGTAACTGCATCAACCATCCAAACGGTCTGTAATATTTTGTCCAAACATTAAGAAACAAACACGTCACTCACAGATCCTTTTTGTCTTCGCATGCATTTCACTCGTCATATTGACACACAACCTTAATGAAAACGGAATGACGAAGAATGGAATAACATCCACAAAGGGACTTGAGAGTAATCCCCTGAGGGCTGCCCTTGTGAACACACGGAGGGCACTTCTCCACACCCTGAGGGCTCCTCCTCCAGGTGACAAAAGGAAGGCCAGCTCCCAACCCATGAGAATTGCCCTGGGGATTATAGAGAAGGCAGGCTTCAAGCCCTAAGGGCTTTTCCATATGACCATAGGGAAGATAGCTCTCCAGCCCTAGGCAGGCTTCAAGCCCTGAGGGCTTTTCCATATGACCATAGGGAAGATAGCTTTCCAGCCCTAGGCAGGCTTCAAGCCCTGAGGGCTTTTCCATATGACCATAGGGAGGATAGCTCTCCAGCCCTAGGCAGGCTTCAAGCCCTGAGGGCTTTTCCATATGACCATAGGGAGGATAGCTCTCCAGCCCTAGGCAGGCTTCAAGCCCTGAGGGCTTTTCCATATGACCATAGGGAAGATAGCTTTCCAGCCCTAAGGGCCAGCTGGTTAGAGTCATAATCACGTAAGTTGGTCATACCTGCTGTGCATCAGCTTGACAGCCAGACACCGACCTACCACAACACTGACGTCCCAGGAGACACCAGTGTTGCCTCGTCCTCCGTGATGCGTCACACACAAGGATATAAAACATATGTTAATGAACTCAGTAATTTGGGTTAAAATCATATGCTGTCACAACTGCCTTTGCCCAATATATATGTATACATACACACACACACACACACACACACACACACACACACATATATATATATATTTTTTTTTTTCTTACTATTCGCCATTTCCCGCGTTAGCAAGGTAGCGTTAAGAACAGAGGACTGAGCCTTTGAGGGAATATCCTCACTTGGCCCCCTTCTCTGTTCCTTCTTTCGGAAAATTAAAAACGAGAGGGGAGGATTTCCAGCCCCCCGCTCCCTTCACTTTTAGTCGCCTTCTACGACACGCAGGGAATACGTGGGAAGTATTCTTTCTCCCCTATCCCCAGGGATAATATATATATATATATATATATATAATATATATATATATATATATATATATATATATATATATATATATATATACAATAAATTTGAACCTCCCATCAATTACCATGCTTTGTTATAAGACTTCCAACTACCAAGTCCCCTTTTAACTACCAAACGTGCAAATCTAGGTCGTTACGTGCTTTAAAATCTAACAACCTCGTTGTTTCCAAGTGGGTTCCCTACGGTGTAAATACGAAGTGTCTATCATCATGTACTGTTCTCGACTTTTCGTTCGGACAAGAATGTGTCCACGAAAGAGACAGACAGACGCAGGGTGGCGGTGTCCAGCACATACTACATGGAGTAGCCGGACACATACATATCCATAATGTAATATAACTAGACATAAGCATCTGGATTAATACGTCACAAATCAGTTCACCATAAATACAGAAAGGCGCAGGATGTCTCCTATAAGCGGCGTGGGGTAAGCATCAGTGTCTATAATCACAGGGCCACCACCTCATTCTCCTCCTGAGGACCGACCTCCCCCGTGCTGAGCTATGAAATATACATCATGTCACCTGAGAAGCCAGTGTACTTCGCCCGCCTGCAACAGGTCTAAGAATAAACTTGACTGGAGCTCCAACCTTCGGATGCAGGTCAACCTTGTGTCTCCTGCTTATTTATACATATATATATACACCCACTACATGACGGGAGAAGCTTGAACCACCTGACAGGACACTGGAAATCCTTTTAGGATGGGAGGGGCAGCAAGTGGACGGGGGCCAGCCTAATATGACATCCGGCCAGCCAAGCCAAACGGCCACGTCGATCAAGCTCAGCGCTCCTCCTGCAGCAGGAACCACAGCAGGGTGCGTGGAGGCGCCTTCCTGCAGCAGGAACCACAGCAGGATGTGTGGACGCGTCTCCCTGCCTCAAGGTAACCAACTCTGTCTCGTCTGTAAAGATCCTTTCCTGACCCAAGATTTACCAGTAAAAAGAAAAGAGAAGGTACAAATATATATATATATATATATATATATATATATATATATATATATATATATATATATATATATATATATATATATATATTCTCTGCTAATGTACGTTGTTCCCACGTCCAGTCTGATGTTATCAGTTTATCCTTAACTTGCATCGCTCCGGAGCTTTTATAATGTCCACAACAATGTAGTAGTGATGATGACACGAGTGAAGGTGAGGTTGGCAGAGGACCCAGCACCAGACCTAGAGGCACGTACTCTCTCCACACACACACACATACATACCAACGACTTCATTCCTCTCATCACAGAGCCATTAACAGTGTTCCCCTTTTCTTTCTTTGGGGATGAGGGACGTCCCCGCGTCTCTGGAGATATTAATCACGTAAATTGTGCAGAGTGTGAGGCCTGAGATACAGAGAGAGAGAGACACACACACACGCACCCACTAGAACACTATCTCTTACACTGACAAAGACACAGCCAAAAAAAAAGACATTAAATCTTCCTGTTAATGATGAGACACCCGAGGTATCTGAGGGTGCATCCAACCTCCTAGCATCCAGCAAGATGAGTCTACGATGAAGCAAAGGCTTTAAACCTACGTCGTAAGCCGACTTTTGGAACGACGTGTGTCATAACCACATTGGGGTCGCTGGGGTGGTATGACAAAGACCCTTTGTGACCCCTGTAATCCTTCTGCACTACTGCGCTCGCAGGGTGTGCGTAGGGGTGCAGCGTAAACGTGCCGCTGATTGTGGCAAAATCTGGAGGGAAGAGAAAAAAAATATCTATGGGCCTAAGGCCTCACCTGTCACCTTCCCCTGGCCATATAATGCACCTTCTGTACGCCCCATGCTCGCCTTCACCAATCACCTGGTCGGTGGCCTTCACCCACACTATCACAGTTATGTCTTGCCTGCGTAAAGCGTCGATAACTACGTCATTCCGTAACGTCACTCCTTGCCATAGCCTCGGTCATCACACCAGTGATCCTCAATATATATATATAAAGGCGTATCGTTAAAATCGAACGCAAATGTATTCCTACACTCGACTGTTAGATTAAACATACCTGACTCTTATGTTCATTGCCTCATATCTCACACCAACAATTCATGAAACATTTCACAAGACCAGTATTTCTTTTACTGTATCTTCTCTTATAGATTGAACACACACACACACACACACACACACACACACACACACACACACACACACACACACCTGGGTACCTGGCTTAAGCTGAAGTTTGTGCGTTAAAATTAAAACGAGTATAAGCGTTGTACACACTCAAGGTCAAGAGACGGGACGACACCAGTATAAAACTCGCCCCACCGTAAAACATACACAGACACACACACACACACACACACACACACACACACACACACACACACACACACACACTTTTCCATTTTCTTTAACATCACCCGGGATGGAGGTATTATAATCAGCATATCCATATCTTTCCATAAATCCCTCTTGTTCCCCCGCCTCACTTAATTTTTTTCTTGTGGTCGTCCTCTGGATTGTTTCTGTCTGCAAGCGCATCGTGTATACCTTGCCCACTGTAGCAACCTTAACTCGGCGCGAAGACGGGGGTGAGGCGGTGGGGTTGGGGGGGCGCTGGCCTCTACTTGAGTGTGGACACAACCACCCTGGGTGTAGGGGGGGGGGGGACAGGGACGGACGAGGAGTACTTACGACCCGAGCTGACCTAGAGGTAAGGCGAAGCGTGTGGCACTCGCCTCATAGGCAATCTAAAAGTTATGAGGAACGAGTCGTGTGAGTTACGGGGTTGTGAAGTGTTGTGTGTTGGCAATCTAAGAGTTATGAGGAACGAGTCGTGTGAGTTACGGGGTTGTGAAGTGTTGTGTGTTGGCAATCTAGAGTTATGAGGAACGAGTCGTGTGAGTTACGGGGTTGTGTTGTGTGTGTGTGAGATGGGCGAGGCACAAAGGGGAAAAAAAAGACAGCAACCTGGGTTAAAGAAGCGAGACTCAGCAGCCACGGAAATGCAGGTTCACAGCTCAGTCAACACGAGTCCTCCCAATAACGATGAGGGAAGTCTGAAAGAGTAACCCCCCCTCTCTCTTGCTGGTGGCTGCCTACCACTGCTACGTAACGGAGAGTGTTGGGGGGGAGGAAGGGGGACGGTAGAAAAACAGACTATTAAACATATACAAACAAACCAAAGCACAAATGACTCATGAATAGACAGACTAAATGTCATTATACATAGAGAGAAGGGGACGTTCAGGTAAACATGTCCACACAAATGAATTCAGTGGCATTAAGCATCATTGCTGTCCATGAGTATACAAAATCCCAAAACATTTACGTCATAAAACAGTTACGCATGTTTTCCCTACATGTTCAACATTTATCCCGCGTCGATTGAATAAAAAAGTTAATACATTAGTATCATTATCATTAGTGCAATTATCATCGTCATTATCATTATCATTATTACGATTATCATTTCGCCCTAATGGTTCACACGTATGGAGAGGATGAGTGAAGATAGAATGACCAGGAGGATCATGTGTCAAAAATTAAGGGAGCATGTGGGAAAGGACGTCTGACCAGGAATGTGGAAGGTTGGAATGAAGGAGGGTTTGGAGCGTCAGCCACCTGAATATTCAAGAGGGTGAGATGCATGCACGGGATAGAAGGAATCGCATCAATGTGGTGTAAGGGGGACGAGGTACTGTCAACGGGTTGAAGAATATGAAGTAGTTAAGTTATGATCCGTGAGGCTAGGCTGTGGATGGTGGGTGACCTGACCTCTAGCTTCAGTACGTTATACATGACAGGTAGAGAATGTATGTGCAAGTGAGGCCAACTTTATTTGTTCCTGACGCTACCTCACTGAGGAGAGACAGGCAATTAGGCATATGAAAATACATAAATAAATTCTCTCTCTCTCTCTCTCTCTCTCTCTCTCTCTCTCTCTCTCTCTCTCTCTCTCTCTCTCTCTCTCTCTCTCCATATATATATATATATATATATATATATATATATATATATATATATATATATATATATATATATATATATATCAAAATTGATTATTGTTATCTTTATTACTAATACTATCATACTATTATTATCATTATCATTATTATTATTTTCTTTCAAACTATTCGCCATTTCCCGCGTTAGCAAGGTAGCGTTAAGAACAGAGGACTGGGTCTAAGAGGGAATATCCTCACCTGGCCTCCTTCTCTGTTCCTTCTTTTGGAAAATTAAAAAAAAAAGAGAGGGGAGGATTTCCAGCCCCCTGCTCCCTCCCCTTTTAGTCGCCTTCTACGACACGCAGGGAATACGTGGGAGGTATTCTTTCTCCCCTATCCCCAGGGATAATTAATAATTAAGAATTAATAATTCTCGAGCAAACCAATCAGGAACAGAGCCGTTCTGCCAGCTATTGAAGGACAAGAAACACACAGTCGTAAAACCTCACCACCACTCCATCATCCAGCTTCCTAGCTTTGAGGAGAGGCATAAAACCATCTGGCTGAGGGAGGAGGGAGTGAAGGCAACCCTTGCCATGGCTTCGGCTGCCGATACCGCCCGCTACAGGAGGAGGTTCATCCTCACCATGGTGAACTCCTCATGCTACCAGTGGTCCTGACACACACACGACCCTCCTCACACACAGGACGCCGATCATGTAGTGTGAGGACGCTGATCATGTATAAAGCCTGGTCCTCCACATGAACCATCGACCGTCCCTCACAATCTCTTACCATCGATCCTCACAGTCTTACTATCGTCCCTCACAGGCCTACCCATCGACCCTCACAGCCTTTACCATCGACCCTCACAATCTTTTACCATTGACCCTCACAATCTTTTACCATCGACCCTCACAATCTTTTACCATCGACCCTCACAGTCTTTTACCATCGACCCTCACAGTCTTTTACCATCGACCCTCACAATCTTTTACCATCGACCCTCACAATCTTTTACCATCGACCCTCACAATCTTTTACCATCGACCCTCACAATCTTTTACCATCGACCCTCACAATCTTTTACCATCGACCCTCACAATCTCTTACCATCGACCCTCACAGGCCTACCGTCAACCCCCAAAATCCAACAACCTACCTTTACAGTCTTACCGACGACCCTCACAATCCAACTACCTACCTTTACAGTCTTACCGACGACCCTCACAATCTTTCCACCGACCCTCACAATTCAACCACCTAACCCTCACAATCTTACCACCTAACCTTACACTCTTACTAAAGATCCTCACACCATACCTTCGATTCTCTCCTTATCCATCGTACAAAATATCCTCACACCAGAGTACTGATCCTCATCACATACCTGGGACCCTTACCTCACATACCAAAACCCTGATCCTCACCTCACACATCACACCAATCATCCTCATACCAGAATACTCATCCTCAAACCACTCCTCTGCCTCCCGAATCATACCTGTGATCCCTGTGTTGTATGATGGGACTCACATCCTACCATGAACCCCTCACTTTCACTCATCATCCTGAACAACATCTCCCCGATCTTCACACGATGGTAGAAATTCTAAATCTACCTCATCAAATTCTCATACTCACACCATTCTTCATCGTCTGAATATTCGATTCCATCTAGCCTCATTATCTTCATCAACCATAATATTCAGTCGTCTACTAAAACCAGATCACTGACCCTCACATACTCGCATCCAAACACTCCCACACTTCACTCACACATCCTCACATGTCGTAAAATCTATTCTCAAGCTCCATCATTTAACCTCATGCCCTGCGATATCACAACTCACGCTTTCGTATCCATACTCAAGTCAATCCTCATTACTCTACCGTCAATCCTTACGACCTCCGTGTCTCTGATTGCCTCATATGGCCAATTGTTCATTACCCATCACCACGTGAGTATACGTCTCTGCCACTCATCCTCATTCCACCACCGATCCATCCCAACCTACAGTCCATCCTCAGTCTTCCCATCCATCCTCATATTCTACCATAACAGCCACCACTCCATTATCGACCAACCCTTACACAACCATCAACCCTACACACACACACACACTCCACCATCCACTCCTGAACCATCGCTTTCTGCCACAGCTGGCCTCAATCCTCACCAATAAAGAAGTCAACTACTTCTGTTCTAATCATAGTTTTGAGGCTTCTAATTGACAACATCACCATGACTTAGTGCAAGTTTGGCGAGAGCATCAGCATTGTCATGCTCACGGAGGCCTACGTGAGAGGGGAATCCATAACAATTCGATCCGAATCCCTTGAGCAATAACGGCTGAATATTACACTGACGTGATGCAATCGATTTCTTCTAACTTCTGCCGTGAAAGGCTTGATGAATAATGCAGTACCATCGACCGTGAACTACAAACATAATACACTCCATAAGAATACAGCGCAGCCCGCCTAAGGGGGTAGGAAGCGCACGAAGATGGCAATACACACACACACACACACACACACACACACACACACACACACATACACTCACACATACTCGCGTATACCACCGCTCAGATATACCCTCTTTCCCCCACCAAAGATGACACTATCAAGATATCAGTGAGTCTAAGACCAAGCCAAAAAAAAAAGAAAGAAGGATCAGCCAAACACTTACCTCACACCCCCACACCAGGATAACTGTTGCCCCTCGATAGCATACACGGGTAACCTCAGCTACTACGCGTGTGTTAGCCAGGGTTAATAGCAGCGGGTACATGAGGGAGCAACAGAGGCGATCTCAGCCAGGGGCCCTTGGGGAAAAACCTGCAGAAGGTGATCACAGGCTCCCGAGGCAGGTGGTCCGTGTATGATACAGGGGGGGCCTCTCCTGGCTATGACGCCCTATGGCCACAACTATGCTACACTGGCTCATACTGCATGTTAGCGAAGAGGGGGGAGCACAGGCGCAACACTGACGCACGGGCGGGAGGAAAGAGGGGGAGGACATACTGCCAGGCACAAGTGAGTTGGAAAACTGATACAAATATATATCTATATACACAGAGAGAGAGAGAGAGAGAGAGAGAGAGAGAGAGAGAGAGAGAGAGAGAGAGAGAGAGAGAGAGAGAGAGAGAGAGAGAGAGAGAGAGAGAGAGAGAGAGAGAGAGAGAGAGAGCGTCATTACAGCTGTTAAGAAGGATGGTGGCACACCCAAGCAGATATTGTTAGTGGCTTAGTTAGTTGGGCAGGTTTAGTGGCGAGCCACACCCACGGGGCTGGCTCAGCGGGCCGAGTTTGAATGTGTAGCTGGGCGGAGTGACGTGGGTGAGGTCTGTGTTGGGTGGGGTCTGTGGAGCGTTGGGTCGGTGGTGGTCATGGTCTACAGTGGGCAGGGTCGGTGGTGGGCGTGGTCTACAGTGGGCGAGCTGAGGTGGGCGTGGTCTACAGCGGGCCGTTGGAGGTGGTCGTGGTCTACAGCGGGCAGGGTCGGTGGTGGGCGTGGTCTACAGCGGGCAGGGTCGGTGGTGGGCGTGGTCTACAGTGGACGAGGTCTGTGCTGGGAATAGCTGATTGTGGAGGGGATCTGTGACAGAACGCGTTGGTGATGGGCGTGGTCTTTCGTAAGGAGGGTCTATGGTGGGTGGGGTCTGTGGTAGGTGGTGTGTGTGTGTCTGTGGTGAGCTGGGTCTATGGTCGGGTGGTGTAGTGGTGGAGGGGCGTGGTCTGCAGTGGGCGGGTCCTACTACACTGTTCTTCTTGGCACAAGTAACTCTTGACTGGCCACCCACCCCATGCTCTGTCATCCTAATGCATCTGTCAATGTGACGAGACAGTTTCTAAAACTAATGAGCTAAATGGCCATCCCTTAACTCTAAATGGCCATCCCTGAACTCTAAATGGCCATCCCTTAACTCTAAATGGCCATCCCTTAACTCTAAATGACCCTCCCTTAACTCTGAATGGCCATCCCTTAACTCTAAATGGCCATCCCTTAACTCTGAATGGCCATCCCTTAACTCTAATGGCCATCCCTTAACTCTAAATGGCCATCCCTTAACTCTGAATGACCATCCCTTAACTCTGAATGACCATCCCTTAACTCTGAATGACCATCCCTTAACTCTGAATGACCATCCCTTAACTCTCAATGACCCTCCCTTAACTCTAAATGGCCATCCCTTAACTCTGAATGGCCATCCCTTAACTCTGAATGACCATCCCTTAACTCTCAATGACCCTCCCTTAACTCTAAATGGCCATCCCTTAAACAAGACTTAACTTCAGGTAATGAAGAGTTGGTCTATGTATTTACTGGGGCCTTGAGAATCTTAACAATGACTACCATTTTAAAGTCTTACATTCCAACCTCCTTATTGGTCAAGCTATCTCTCATGTATATACACAGGGGTCAACTGTGTGTGTGTGTTCATGTGTGCACAAAGTAAAAAAAAAATACACTCGCGTGCATGTGATACAAACGTGGCTTGAGGTGCACGTGCGTGTGTACAACCCCAGGGGTGAGTGGTGATGTGTAGCACACATGTGTACTAGTATACACATTCGTGCATGTGTACGTGTGTATGTCTGAGGCGTAAAAAATGCATTCGTGTGTGTGTGTGTGTGTGTGTGTGTGTGTGTGTGTGTGTGTGTGTAGGTGCGTGCAGAAGCCCGAAGGTGCGGCCCCCCGTGAGTGAGTGCGGCCCACGGGTGAGTGCGGCCCGGCAACGGGCCACTAACAATATACTCACAGTCTCTCAAGTCTGACCAGATGGCGGAACGCGCCTCTTTCCACCGTCTGAATCTCATTATCCAACAAAGTCCTGAAAAAACACCAGGTCTGGTTAACCTTGTGTGGGGGGCAGGCAGGCAGGTCGGGCTCTGGAGCCAAGGGAGGAGGAGGGAGGAGGGAACTTAAACTAAAGCCTACGGAGGGAAAAATGAAACAGAAGATGTTTTCTACATGAAATAAATTCATATCTAAATTTGCAAAGCCAAACTTTCATATATATATATATATATATATATATATATATATATATATATATATATCATATAGATCTCCAACAGCCAGGATCGAACCCGGGACCCCTGTGCAAGAGGCGGGAATGCTAACCAATAGGCCAGGCCCATAGCCTATTGGTTAGCATTCCCGCCTCTTGCACAGGGGTCCCGGGTTCGATCCTGGCTGTTGGAGGTTTGTATGTTCTATGAAGGTGAGCGTTTCTACGCACTATGTTCGTATATATATATATATATATATATATATATATATATATAGAGAGAGAGAGAGAGAGAGAGAGAGAGAGAGAGAGAGAGAGAGAGAGAGAGACTATAAAACAATGTAAACATAATAGGAGAGTCCTGAAGACTGTATCCTTCACAGTAAACATATCTTTTGAATCCTGATCATCACCACGTACACTGTACACGTCCCTGGCACTCATCCTTCCACTATCTATGAATTCCCTCATCGTGAGGCACGTACGGTAATGAGGCTGGCACCACCTCTCCTGCCACGGGAGAGGCGACGGAGGAAGCGAATGATGTCAAAAAGGGTTTTTTTAGCATTACGAGACCAAAGACTGAGAACTGCATGTACGAAGGAGCATTATCTACATCCCTGTCCATCTACGAGACACGCCCACCTCCTCTGACTCAACAATGCCATGAATATTTCACCAGCAAACTTTTCCCCCCTTTCTGCTGTGTTGCTGCTAACTCTAAACCTTGACGGTTCATCTATAATGCACAAGGGGAAGCATGTAATGATCTTTACCTCCTCCGGCTCTTATGGTGGGGACACTCTCCCACACTGTCTACCAGACGATACACTACACCTCACCAGAGACACACACACCTCCACCAGACGTGCGCGCTCCTGGCTGCTGACTTGAAGGGGAGGCTATGTAGTGTGTGGGTTCCGTCGCTCGGGTCGACCTGGTCCCACCCGTAATTAACATTGAGCTAACAAGTTTCTTGATCTTAGTGATATCCTCCCCTCCAAAAAAAAAGAGTAAGAAATAAATACCAAGGACAGAATGCGAGACGATGACAAGGAATTACATCTATCTCAATGTTGCGATGTTGTGGCCCAAGATAATGTCAAGGAAATATGTCGTCAAAGGAGATACCTACTTACCCATTAGAAGGTAAGTAGGCATAGATAAGCAGGGAGGTTAGGTATACAGATAACCAGGGGCGTGTTATGTTATCAGAGAGGCAGGTAGGTAGATAGGCAAGCAGATAGGTAGGAAAATATGTGCCAATGGGTAGGTAGTCTAGGGTAAGTGTATGCTGGTATTCTGACAGGCCGGTGTGCTCATCCAGCTGGCTTAGAATATCCAAAACATTTGCATAACCCTTACTAGTACACATTCGCACTCAACACTCACCAAAATTCAATGGAATTATAGCTTTGACTCCCCCTCGCTCACCTGTGATCTCATACCAGTATGATTCACTAGCCGGATCACGCGTCTAAAGAGCTGAATAGGAACAATCCTGAACAAGGAGGGAGAAAGGAAATACCTTGAGGACGCCACAGAATCCCCTCTCTTGCGTTCCGTCTGACACATAGAGGGCGTCTTGGGCACTGCCAGGCAGGGAGCAGTCATCATACACCTACTAAGACGTCCAACACACTCATGCTACCAGACCCACCATCAACACACTACCAGGTCCACCTACCACACGCTACCAGGCCTACCACATGCTACCAGGCCCACCATACGCTACCAGGCCCACCTACCACACACCACCAGGCCTACCACATGCTACCAGGCCCACCTACCACACACTACCAGGCCTACCACACGCTACCAGGCCCACCTACCACACGCTACCAGGCCTACCACATGCTACCAGGCCCACCATACGCAACAGGCTCACTACACACCTCTCCAGGCCCACCACGCATCACAAATCATACAGCACAACTACCAGTATGGGCAGCTGTCCCTCGTACCACCATGGCTGTCAGTCTCCCCCACTAACCATCACACGTCCAGTGGCCTCTCCCCCACCACCACCGCCACCGCCACCACCACACTTGCCAGGTCGTGTCGCCACCGTAAGCCTCCCTCCGCCTACCATCATGGCGACCGCATACCAAGCTCAATATCTCTCCATTTCTCACAACTCTTAAACTACCATCCCTACCATGTCACTTCTCACAATCACAAGTTACCCTTCCGACCTTCATCTTCTGACTGAACCTACCAATCCACAGCCTCCGACAACCCTAAACCATGTCATTACACTTACTAACAGTCTTCCCTTTGTACCACCTTATCTCCTAAACTACCACTATGCTAAACCTACCAGCTTACCCATTATACAACCACTAGACTATAATTACCGTTTCATCTTTTATAAAACCTCTAGAGAAAAACCTACCAGTCTACCTTCCTATATCACCACTCGATTAAACCTACCAGACTACGTCCTATACCATAAATAAACCTACCAGTCCATCCTTAACCATGAATGACCCTTACACCATCACTAAACCTACCAATGAGTCCTCCAACCAACACCATCGCCAAACAAAACTACCAGCTCAACATCTACCACGATCCTATACTACCACTCCACATTCCTAACCACCTCTCAACGCTCCTTTACACCTTCTCTAGCAGTTCTGTGGGGTTCCCTCAGACGACAACATCACTGCACAGTAGTTTGGATACAAGACGTAAACATCTTGCAGACCCTCTCAATCTCCATATAGTGGAAGGAGCACCAGTGCTTAGACTCGCGACCCTCCTCATGTCATTCTCCAACCAGCAGTCCAACCATACTACACATATACGCGAGGGCGGGCGCGAGCGCGTGTGTGTATGTGTGTGTGTGTTATCTCTACCCAGGTCTGTCCAGTCATCTGTCTGCGGCAGATGTGGTCCCCACGCCCGACAAACAGACACTTGCGGACGACCATCCTAGTAGCCTGGGGTTACTTCCCAAGACCCCGCGCCTTCCAGACACACCACACACCACCCACCCACCTCCTGCCCTCGTCCGTCCCCACACTCCACCCCGATAACCCAAACGGACAACATCTTGTGTCTGGCCCTCTTGATCTTGCTGATCTCTCAATACAATGTTTGGCTAGCAACGTGGCTGTCGGGTAAGGCAATACTGGTCAAGCTTTCCGGGAATAACAGAGTCCACACAGTAAAACATACCCGCCATCTGTCCTTGCATTCAACCCGAACAGATTGGACTTAAAAACCATGTAATTCAAGTACACGTCTAGGTGGGGTAGTGTTACTCCTCCCCTGTAGTTAACTAGGCGTAACATTACGCTCGATGGTTGTAACACCATAAACATGTAACACCAGTCCAGCAGATCTTCCCAGGTACCTCCTCCCCAGCGACACACCGACGTCCCCTTCCTCCTCCTCCTCCTCTTCCCCCTCCTCGTCAGCTCTGCCCCTAAGGGGGAAAGTGGGTCTAACCGACCGCCTCTCCCAAGGGTAATCACCACAGCCCCAGTACTACCTCACAGTGCCGGAACGTGCCATCCATCACTGTCCAACCTTCACCAACCATCACCGCCGTCCTCGCCTCACCAACCATCACCATCCTAGCCTCACCAACCATCACCATCCTAGCCTCACCAACCATCACCATCCTAGCCTCACCAACCATCAACATCCTAGCCTCACTGACCATCACCATCCTAGCCTCACCAACCATCACCATCCCAGCCTTAGCAACTTTCGACACGGTACCTTTCAAGCCTCACCAAATCCCTCTTCCAACTCGAGTGTTCAAGCAGCTATCACACCATCCCCGACCCACCAACCCTGCTCGTCCCAGCTCCACCGCACTGATGGGAGAGACGATCCCCGCCCTTGCCAGAGGGTTTCCCCTTCGGGCAGTTCCTCCTCCCAGACAGGGGGTTCCCAGGGAAACACCAGCTCTTAATCCTGCCGGGGCAAGTCTCACAGTTCGTTCATTACGTCTTCCAGGGAGGGAGAGGCGATGGAGCACTGAGAACCCGCGATATATATTAGAACGTCGGGGAGGTAAGGTGGTTTCTAGTGGGGGTAATAAAGTAGCAGTAAAGACGAAGACGACCCCGTCCCTGCCCCAGCCACACCGCTGTCTCACACTGAGGTGCCGGACGACCACAGCAGCGGCGGCCCCCGGGGGTCATACTGCTATCACACACACACACACACACACAGGGATCGCGGGGAAACGCGCTATTGTAATGGTAACAATAGTCTGGAGGTTTTACTGGAGGGAGGGAGGGCAGCGCATCATGTATCGTCTAATCCACGGCACCGGGAGATGACTTGATCACAGAGGGCGAGTCGACACACACCGCCGTCGTGGGTCACCCGACGTAACAGTGCCAGGTGTGGGGGCAGGAGGAAGAGGAGGAGGAGGAGACATTAATTCTAGACCCGCCAGCAGAGGGATGATGGGGGGGGGAGGAAGGTAATTGTGTGATGTGATGGCTCGGTTTGTGTACTGTCTCCCCGCAGCAAGTGAGCACCGCCGTGAGCGTGTCTTCCCCCCCTTTGTGAGTGTGTGCGCACCGCCTCTGAGTGGATGTGTTGAGAATGACACAGTGTAAAATGACTTGACTCTGTGTGTGTGTGTGTGTGTGTGTGTGTATGTCGCTATGAGCGTGTGATATGAGTGTCCCTCTCAAGTGAGTGTGTATCGCCATTACTGTGTGGCGAGTGTGTGTCCCTGTGTGAGTGTATGCCGCCAAGCGAGGGCGAAGGCTGCTTTGGTGCGTAACCACACACACACACACACACACACACACACACACACACACACACACACAAACAGAAAGCCGAGTATTAAGAGGTTATTATTCACGTCTTGCCTTCGACTGGCTTCGGGGTAACGATGGTCAGAGCTGAATGGCCTGTTTGCCCATCAGTGTAGATGTTTACGAACGGTTCGAACCTCCCGGGGGCGTTGGAATCCCACCGGCAGAGCCTTTAATCATACGATCATTTCCGTGATCGAGCACAGCGAGTGTGTGGGTTGTGTGTGTGTGTGTGGTGTGTGTGTGTGTGTGTGTGTGTGTGTGTGTGTGTTGGTTGTCTGGCCACGTACCTACTTCATCTCCTGAGATCTTCCAGACTCCCGCAGGCCGCAGTAATGGCCTCTATATATTCCCGTATAATCATTTCTATACTTGTAGGATCTGCTCGCTGCTCCCGCCCTCCTCCACCACCGCCCCTCACTCACTCACTCACTCACTCACCCTTCATCTTTCACAGGGCCGTCCATCATCACTCGGCCAGCCCCGAAGATGAGAGGATGTGTGAGGCACACGGTTTGCATCTGGTACTGTGACCTGGGGGGGCACACGTACGGCTTCTGGTACTGTGACCTGGGGGGGCACACGTACGGCTTCTGGTACTGTGACCTGGGGGCACACACGTACGGCTTCTTGTTCTGTGATCTGGGGTTGCGGGTACACGCACGGCTTCTTGTACTGTGACCTGGGGGGCACGACACGTACGGCTTCTGGTACTGTGACCTGGGGGCACACACGTACGGCTTCTGGTACTGTGACCTGGGGGGGGGGGGGAACACCATCTCCCTCACTACTGCCCTTCACCAACCAGACTCACCAGTGACACCACACGACCACCAACAGTAAGCACACCAACACAGCCACCCACCCAGCTCTCATCCACATCACCAACATCACCATCACCATCACCAACATTACCCTTACATCACCAACATCACCATCACCAGCAACCTTTGCCTCACCACAACCACAGGCAACACCAACCCCGGCCGAGGTGTGGGCTGGTGTCTACTGGGGTGGCTGCCATACACAGATGGTATTGTCTACCGCAGGTATGGTGCAGCCCCATCCTGACACGAGCACACACACACACACACACACACACACAGAGAGAGAGAGAGAGAGAGAGAGAGAGAGAGAGAGAGAGAGAGAGAGAGAGAGAGAGAGAGAGAGAGAGAGAGAGAGAGAGAGAGAGAGAGAGAGCACTCAACATATAAAAGTTCAATCAAATGATACGATCGTAAATATATACATATATATATATATATATATATATATATATATATATATATATATATATATATATATATATATATATATAAAGAGATTGGTTCCGACGAGTGTAAAACTCCCTCCCCGTCCAGCGCAAAGAGGTAATCTCACACACACACACACCCACACACTGCTAATATAACCAAATAATACTCTTCCATCATTAAGTCTTCACCAGGGGCTATATATCCGCTCATAAATTCTCCGGAGCTGGATAAGATGGCAGGAGAACCACCCGCTGACAGAACCCGCTGACATCCGAGGGTGCGAGAGGCGGAGGAGGAGGAGGAGGCTCCTCCTCCGGGAGGTGTAGCTGTGTGGAATACCTCTCTCTTGGAGGAGGTACATATACGGCATTGGCTGATGGTGTAGAACTGAATCCTAATAACAGTTTGGGCCAAGACTCAGTACATAAATGTCAGTCATGGTATATGGGGAAGCACCAGGTGTGTTAATGTCAGTCATAGTAGGAGGCAGCTATGTATATGGATGACACTGGTTCTCTGGGAGAGAGTATAAGGTGCGTAAGTACTAGTAAGAGGAAGTATAAGGTGTGTAAGTGCTAGTAAGAGGAAGTATAAAGTGTATAAGTGCTGGTAAGAGGAGGTATAAGGTGTGTAAGTGCTAGTAAGAGGAAGTATAAAGTGTATAAGTGCTGGTAAGAGGAGGTATAAGGTGTGTAAGTGCTAGTAAGAGGAAGTATAAAGTGTATAAGTGCTGGTAAGAGGAGGTATAAGGTGTGTAAGTACAAGTAAGAGGAAGTATAAAGTGTATAAGTGCTGGTAAGAGGAGGTATAAGGTGTGTAAGTGCTAGTAAGAGGAAGTATAAAGTGTATAAGTGCTGGTAAGAGGAGGTATAAGGTGCGTAAGTACTAGTAAGAGGAAGTATAAAGTGTATAAGTGCTGGTAAGAGGAGGTATAAGGTGTGTAAGTGCTAGTAAGAGGAAGTATAAGGTGTGTAAGTGCTAGTAAGAGGAAGTATAAGGTGTGTAAGTGCTAGTACGAGGAAGTATAAGGTGCGTAAGTTCTAGTATGAAGCCACTATATGGGGCGTTAGCGCGAGTATGAGGGAAGTGTATAAGGTGAGGAAACGCTAGTATGAGAGAAGTGTGAGGAGTAGCTATGTCCATCATACCTTGGAGGTGTAAGGCAAGTATAAGGAGGACTAATACCAGCGACTAATACCACTGACAATCACATATCAGTCATATCTGGAGGGAGTTTGTGTACAGATAGCCACGGAGGGAGGGAGGGAGGGAGGGAGGGAGGGAGGGTCGTCGGTGTGGAACGGGAGACAACACGACCGATCATGAACCCTCACGACATGACGGTACGACCCACGGGTGTTGACGAGAATCCTGACCTCCTGTTCGGGGCCAAGGATTCAGCCCATCATAGCCAAGGGTCGTACAGTCGTGCTCAACGGTCGAAACGCGGTGCTCAAGGGTCGTAACCCTGTGCTCTAGGGTCGTTCCGCTGTGTTCAAGGGTCGTAATGCTGTGCTCAACGGTCGTACAGTCGTACTCAACGGTCGAAACGCTGTGCTCAAGGGTCGTACCACTGTGCTCAAGGGCCTTTGTGCTCAAAGGACGTAACGCTGTGCTCAAGGGTCGTACCGCTGTGCTCAAGGGTCGTACCACTGTGCTCAAAGGACGTACCGCTGTGCTCAAGGGTCGTACCACTGTGCTCACGGGTCGTAACGCTGTGCTCAAGGGTCGTAACGGTGCGCTCATGGGTCGTTACCTGCTTCTGCAAGGGTCGTACTAGTGTACTCATGGTTCGTAACGACGTGCTTAAGGGTCGTATGAGTCGTTCTGGGCAGTTCAGATGTTTATTACACCAACTGCTGGATACTCGATCTGCTCCGTCGCTTTGACGACTACACACACACACACACACACACACACACACACAAGTCGGCATGCACAGGTAGATGCCTGGCTTCGTGTGAATATGTACATATACAATCTAAAAACTCACTCCCTCGGCCTGAACATTTCCTACCTCCTCCTCCCTCCCTTCGCCCTTCCTCCCTTTATGGAAGGGAGCAGGAGTGAGGGAGCCACCGGCCAGTGTGGATCCTATTACCAGTACTGCCCGCTTGGGTATTGGGAGGGTTAGTGACGTGTGCGCAGTGAGCCGGTCCTTCTGAGGCTGTCAACTGTCGCTCCTTTTAGCCCAGGTAGCTGGCTATTCTTCCTGCCTGGCTTCCATACACTCTTTTCCCTCAACTTACGCGAACGCTAGACGACAACACGCAACTCGCACTTTGATCATCTCCCGCGCTGAGCGGCGAGCGCTACGCGATAGCCTGCCTTTTGGTAAAATCTCGTCTCAAGAAGCACTAAGGAAGCTTATCTCTCTCTCTCTCTCTCTCTCTCTCTCTCTCTCTCTCTCTCTCTCTCTCTCTCTCTCTCTCTCTGGGTCGGTGGTTGCGGAAGGGTATCAGGGAGGGGGGGACTGTTTCAGTTTTACCTCCTACTTGTACAAAACGAAAAGAAATGTTACACTCGTGGGATCTCATCCTTTGTCACATAGGGCTTTTGAATCTTCCGACGGTGGTTGATGGAAAGGTGCGTTTGTTCTCCCCTTGGCTCAGTGCGTTCTACGGGTCCACCACTCACCTGCTGAGGAACTGCTCCATCACGTCCCTCCGTACACTCCTCCTACCTAACTCTCAGTTGTCCCCCCCACCTCACGTTGTCCCCTTCTCTGGAATCTACAGTTATTGTGTCTTCTCTTATTCCTCTTTCTTCCGGGGTGGACAGATTAAGCGCCATCCTTCCCTTTCTTCGTGGTTCATTCTGTCCAGGTCTGGCACAATTCCTGCTGCAGTCCTCTCAGGTCTGGCACAATTCCTGCTGCAGTCCTCTCAGGTCTGGCACAATTCCTGCTGCAGTCCTCTCAGGTCTGGCACAATTCCTGCTGCAGTCCTCTCAGGTCTGGCACAATTCTTGCTGCAGTCCTCTCAGGTCTTGCACAATTCCTACTGCAGTCCTCTCAGGTCTTGCACAATTCCTACTGCAGTCCTCTCAGGTCTGGCACAATTCCTACTGCAGTCCTCTCAGGTCTGGCACAATTCCTACTGCAGTCCTCTCAGCTCTGGCACAATTCCTACTGCAGTCCTCTCAGGTCTGGTACCATTCTTGTTGCAGTCCTCTCAGGTCTGGTACCATTCTTACTGCAGTCCACTGTGCCTCTTCAGCTCAAATCAGATTGCTCCAGTATTTTCCAGCTTGGACTGAACGTACGTTGTGTACATTCTCCTATAGAAATATCAGGCCATGATACCCGAGGGCAGTGTTGACACTGACGAAGCTATTGGTCTTCGTCTCTCTTAAAGGTTCAGTGATATGATGAACTCGGTCAAACTCACCTCGTGAAAGATTGTAAGTTTATGTAATGAACAGTTCATGTAGTGAATATCAGGCCACTGGGGTCTGACAAAGACCCTTTGTGACCCCTGTAATCCTTTTACGCTACCTCTCACCGGGTGGGCATGGAGTGCACAATAAACTTGCCAAGCAAATCATATCCATCAGCTCCCTGGCGTCTTCCACAGAACAATGTGTGTAATCTATTCCCCCCCATAATGTTCTCAAGGTGTAGTCTGTTTAAAACCCATCTCGTCTTCATGACTTCGCATTTTCCAGAGCTGAATTTCATTTGCCGTTGGTCCGACCACTGCTGCATTATGTCTTGGTCTCTCTCCAGAGTCTTCCACAGTCCCAGTTACTCCGCGCTTTTTTCACGGTGTCGGCATCATCAGCAGACACATTCAGCACTTGATCCCTCCCCCCCGCATCTGTCACACTCGCTCAGTTAGGGATGGCTCCAATGACGTGTGTTCTTTGCTTCCTCCCAGTTTGGCAGCTGCCTCTCTCTCTCTCTCTCCCCCATTTGCGTAGCTATCCTCTGACCTTCGCTGGGGCGTTAAGCTTCGTCATCAGGCTCCTTCTAGGATTCAAACGCTGTCTAGCATTTCAGGAACACACACACACACACACACACACACACACACACACACACACACACAGACGGTCCACCGACCCACCCTTTCCTTCCCACGTATTTAACCCCATTATAAAAATCCAGCCAATTCGCCACGAAAGATCTTTTTCCTTTTTCTGTGTCCATGTTGTCTCGCCTTTACGTAGCCCGTGCCAGTCAGGACTCCATCCATCTCCTCAAGCGCACCGTGCAAGTCACGCTCGTTAGAGATACTGTCATGCCGTTCGAGGCGACATCTATCCATGTTTTTGAATGCTCGATCCGTGATGTCTCTCCTGCGATCAGCTGGAACACTGAGGGAGGAGGTCTCACACCACCCGGGGTTATAAGGTCGTCTCCGTACACTCCGGGTGTACATGGGTGACGTGCCATCTGGTTCACGAGCTTCGTGGGGGTCTGGTTACACTCCAGGAGCTCCCTCACCTCCACTGGGTCTACGGTGCTTCAGTCACTTCGAAGACTAGTGTTTTCCTTAGTACCATACGTGCTTATACGAAGGTCTCACTGACCGAGGTAACCTAAGTCTTCATAAATCACTTCGAGTGGATTGGATGATAAAATTATCACCCAAACTCTTCAGTTATATCATTTATCAAGTCTTCAGTTATCGTATTCTCTTTTTATCCTGACCAACCGTCATGGCCCAACGGCTCGGGACCAGTGCCTTCGTACCTTCTGATACATGTTGTGTGCCAACAGGTCTCCTGCATGCAGTGTACGAATTTAAAATCTCCATGCAGGCTCTAAGGTCTCCTAGTGTGTCTCTCCTTATGGTTAAGATCCACAGAGAGAGAGAGAGAGAGAGAGAGAGAGAGAGAGAGAGAGAGAGAGAGAGAGAGAGAGAGAGAGAGAGAGAGAGAGAGAGACAGAGAGAGAGAGAGAGAGAGAGAGAGAGAGAGAGAGAGAGAGAGAGAGAGAGAGAGTGCTCTCCCAGGGTAGCCGGAGCCAGCAGGGAGACACGCAAGGGCGTGATACATCAGCAGTAGCTGGGCCAGTTGACGGCAGCCACGCTACACCCCCCTCAGCCCTACTGACTCCTGAGGTGTTTACCGACCACCTTCCTCCTCCTCCTTCTCCTCCTCCTTCTTCATACTGTCATCCTGAGCCGGGTGCAACTGATGCTGTCCTGCTATCCTTATTGATGCTGCAAGTGACGCTCTACTGCTATCCATATGCTGTTGCAACCGATGCTGTACTGGTATCCCTGGGGATAGGGGAGAAAGAATACTTCCCACGTATTCCCTGCGTGTTGTAGAAGGTGACTAAAAGGGGAGGGAGCAGGGGGGCTGGAAATCCTCCCCTCTCGTTTTTAATTTTCCAAAAGAAGGAACAAAGAAGGGGGCCAAGTGAGGATTTTCCCCCCTCTTGGGCTCAGTCCTCTGTTCTTACAGCTACCTCGCTAACGCGGGAAGTGGCGAAAATGCATGAAAAAAAATCGACCATGTAAATCATCCAGATGTGTCTATCAGTATCATCCTGTATTCTGTACATTAGACACCATGTACTGATGTACTCTAAAAAAAAAAACTCCTTTTAGAACCTCTGTACACTCATGTGCTGTGTCTTCACTCCCCATTTTAATGCCATGTTTGTAATTGTACCCAGGGGAACCCAGACACCGTGTGTAGACATACCCTATGTGACGTTACTCATATCATACCTCATCCAGTAATGTAAATCCTTCCCTTCACACGCAACGAAGTCCATCTCGGTCACTAGGAGCACCCGGGGCCCCCACACGTCAATCTCGTATGCCTGTATTATGTACCCAGTGTACGCTCAGTACTGGCCTCTGTCTACCACTAGACGTACATGAAGCCTTCGCCCATGCTTATAGACTGAAATCCTTTGTCTATGTTATGATTCGAGAATTGACGACCCTTCATATCAGGAATTATCCTATTGGTACCATTCCCAACACCCATCTCTCCATAATCACTCTATGATGGTACCATTCCCATCACCCGTTTCTTCATAATCACTATCTGATGGTACCATTCTCATCACCCGTTTCACCATTATCACTCTCTGATGGTACCATTCCCAACACCCATCTCTCCATATACCATTCCCAACACCCGTTTCTCCATAATCACAATCTGATGGTACCATTCCCATCACCCGTCTCTCCACCACCACTACCTGATGGTACCATCACCACCACCCGTCTCTCCATCACCAATACCTGATGGTACCATCACCATCACCCGTCTCTCCACCACCAATACCTTACGCTACCATCCCCATCACCACCACTCCTCAATTAAGGTCAGGGAGGAAAAAAAAAGGATTGTGAAAGGTCACAAGAGCAGACTACTGTAGGAGAAACCGCTGGCAGCAGACTGGTAAATGGTAGTTAGGGAGGCCAATGGGGTGATTAGTAAAGTGGGACTGGCAACTGGGGTGATTGGTTTGATGACGTGACTGGTTAAGTGAGATTGGCAGCTGGGATGACTGGTCAAGTGGGATTGTCAACTGAGGTGATTAAGGGTGTTAATTGGATGACTGGTGACTGGGATGCTGGATGAGTATTTCAGACTGACTGGTTGAGGGAGGAGAGAAGGAGGAGACAACTGAGGTAACTGGTTCATGGGGGACTGACAGAGGCGGGGGGAAGGAGTGACTGGTTCAGTCTGACTGATAACTGGAGTAAAACGAAAACTGGGAGAGGAGGACTCATCAGAAAGGGGCTGATAACTGGTGAGAGGGACAGAAAGGGTGACCAGTCAGACTGGTTGAACAGAACAGGTCCACATGACTGGTACAGCACACAGGACCAAGTGAGCAGGGGACCAGTTCAACAGGAGAGTGGGCAGCGGGCCGGTATAAGCCAGGAATGAGTGACACGGTTCATATGGGGGAGGAAAAGTGGTGTGACATGACACAGTGATCAGCAACAATGATTTAGATTGGGAATCCAGATTCACCTATGGCCCTTTTTTTGGAGGGGGCGGAGGGGCGAGACCACAACGGCAGGTGGGCTGTACAGTTCCAGCTGTGCTGTACAGTTCCAGCTGTGCTGTACAGTTCCAGCTGTGCTGTACAGTTCCAGCTGTGCTGTACAGTTCCAGCTGTGCTGTACAGTTCCAGCTGTGCTGTACAGTTCCAGCTGTGCTGTACAGTTCCAGCTGTGCTGTACAGTTCCAGCTGTGCTGTACAGTTCCAGCTGTGCTGTACAGTTCCAGCTGTGCTGTACAGTTCCAGCTGTGCTGTACAGTTCCAGCTGTGCTGTACAGTTCCAGCTGTGCTGTACAGTTCCAGCTGTGCTGTACAGTTCCAGCTGTGCTGTACAGTTCCAGCTGTGCTGTACAGTTCCAGCTGTGCTGTACAGTTCCAGCTGTGCTGTACAGTTCCAGCTGTGCTGTACAGTTCCAGCTGTGCTGTACAGTTCCAGCTGTGCTGTACAGTTCCAGCTGTGCTGTACAGTTCCAGCTGTGCTGTACAGTTCCAGCTGTGCTGTACAGTTCCAGCTGTGCTGTACAGTTCCAGCTGTGCTGTACAGTTCCAGCTGTGCTGTACAGTTCCAGCTGTGCTGTACAGTTCCAGCTGTGCTGTACAGTTCCAGCTGTGCTGTACAGTTCCAGCTGTGCTGTACAGTTCCAGCTGTGCTGTACAGTTCCAGCAGTGCTGTACAATTCCAGCTGGGCTGTACAGTTCCAGCTGTGCTGTACAGTTCCAGCTGTGCTGTACAGTTCCAGCTGTGCTGTACAGTTCCAGCTGTGCTGTACAGTTCCAGCTGTGCTGTACAGTTCCAGCTGTGCTGTACAGTTCCAGCTGTGCTGTACAGTTCCAGCTGTGCTGTACAGTTCCAGCTGTGCTGTACAGTTCCAGCTGTGCTGTACAGTTCCAGCTGTGCTGTACAGTTCCAGCTGTGCTGTACAGTTCCAGCTGTGCTGTACAGTTCCAGCTGTGCTGTACAGTTCCAGCTGTGCTGTACAGTTCCAGCTGTGCTGTACAGTTCCAGCTGTGCTGTACAGTTCCAGCTGTGCTGTACAGTTCCAGCTGTGCTGTACAGTTCCAGCTGTGCTGTACAGTTCCAGCTGTGCTGTACAGTTCCAGCTGTGCTGTACAGTTCCAGCTGTGCTGTACAGTTCCAGCTGTGCTGTACAGTTCCAGCTGTGCTGTACAGTTCCAGCTGTGCTGTACAGTTCCAGCTGTGCTGTACAGTTCCAGCTGTGCTGTACAGTTCCAGCTGTGCTGTACAGTTCCAGCTGTGCTGTACAGTTCCAGCTGTGCTGTACAGTTCCAGCTGTGCTGTACAGTTCCAGCTGTGCTGTACAGTTCCAGCTGTGCTGTACATTTCCAGCTGTGCTATATAGTTCCAGCAGTGCTGTACAATTCCAGCTGGGCTGTACAGTTCCAGCTGTGCTGTACAGTTCCAGCTGTGCTGTACAGTTCCAGCTGTGCTGTACAGTTCCAGCTGTGCTGTACAGTTCCAGCTGTGCTGTACAGTTCCAGCTGTGCTGTACAGTTCCAGCTGTGCTGTACAGTTCCAGCTGTGCTGTACAGTTCCAGCTGTGCTGTACAGTTCCAGCTGTGCTGTACAGTTCCAGCTGTGCTGTACAGTTCCAGCTGTGCTGTACAGTTCCAGCTGTGCTGTACAGTTCCAGCTGTGCTGTACAGTTCCAGCTGTGCTGTACAGTTCCAGCTGTGCTGTACAGTTCCAGCTGTGCTGTACAGTTCCAGCTGTGCTGTACAGTTCCAGCTGTGCTGTACAGTTCCAGCTGTGCTGTACAGTTCCAGCTGTGCTGTACAGTTCCAGCTGGGCTGTACAGTTCCAGCTGTGCTGTACAGTTCCAGCTGTGCTGTACAGTTCCAGCAGTGCTGTACAATTCCAGCTGGGCTGTACAGTTCCAGCTGGGCTGTACAGTTCCAGCTGTGCTGTATAGTTCCAACTGAGCTGTATAGTTCCAGCTGTGCTGTATAGTTCCAGCTGTGCTGTACAGTTCCAGCTGTGCTGTACAGTTCCAGCTGTGCTGTACAGTTCCAGCTGTGCTGTACAGTTCCAGCTGTGCTGTACAGTTCCAGCTGTGCTGTACAGTTCCAGCTGTGCTGTACAGTTCCAGCTGTGCTGTACAGTTCCAGCTGTGCTGTACAGTTCCAGCTGTGCTGTACAGTTCCAGCTGTGCTGTACAGTTCCAGCTGTGCTGTACAGTTCCAGCTGTGCTGTACAGTTCCAGCTGTGCTGTACAGTTCCAGCTGTGCTGTACAGTTCCAGCTGTGCTGTACAGTTCCAGCTGTGCTGTACAGTTCCAGCTGTGCTGTACAGTTCCAGCTGTGCTGTACAGTTCCAGCTGTGCTGTACAGTTCCAGCTGTGCTGTACAGTTCCAGCTGTGCTGTACAGTTCCAGCTGTGCTGTACAGTTCCAGCTGTGCTGTACAGTTCCAGCTGTGCTGTACAGTTCCAGCTGTGCTGTACAGTTCCAGCTGTGCTGTACAGTTCCAGCTGTGCTGTACAGTTCCAGCTGTGCTGTACAGTTCCAGCTGTGCTGTACAGTTCCAGCTGTGCTGTACAGTTCCAGCTGTGCTGTACAGTTCCAGCTGTGCTGTACAGTTCCAGCTGTGCTGTACAGTTCCAGCTGTGCTGTACAGTTCCAGCTGTGCTGTACAGTTCCAGCTGTGCTGTACAGTTCCAGCTGTGCTGTACAGTTCCAGCTGTGCTGTACAGTTCCAGCTGTGCTGTACAGTTCCAGCTGTGCTGTACAGTTCCAGCTGTGCTGTACAGTTCCAGCTGTGCTGTACAGTTCCAGCTGTGCTGTACAGTTCCAGCTGTGCTGTACAGTTCCAGCTGTGCTGTACAGTTCCAGCTGTGCTGTACAGTTCCAGCTGTGCTGTACAGTTCCAGCTGTGCTGTACAGTTCCAGCTGTGCTGTACAGTTCCAGCTGTGCTGTACAGTTCCAGCTGTGCTGTACAGTTCCAGCTGTGCTGTACAGTTCCAGCTGTGCTGTACAGTTCCAGCTGTGCTGTACAGTTCCAGCTGTGCTGTACAGTTCCAGCTGTGCTGTACAGTTCCAGCTGTGCTGTACAGTTCCAGCTGTGCTGTACAGTTCCAGCTGTGCTGTACAGTTCCAGCTGTGCTGTACAGTTCCAGCTGTGCTGTACAGTTCCAGCTGTGCTGTACAGTTCCAGCTGTGCTGTACAGTTCCAGCTGTGCTGTACAGTTCCAGCTGTGCTGTACAGTTCCAGCTGTGCTGTACAGTTCCAGCTGTGCTGTACAGTTCCAGCTGTGCTGTACAGTTCCAGCTGTGCTGTACAGTTCCAGCTGTGCTGTACAGTTCCAGCTGTGCTGTACAGTTCCAGCTGTGCTGTACAGTTCCAGCTGTGCTGTACAGTTCCAGCTGTGCTGTACAGTTCCAGCTGTGCTGTACAGTTCCAGCTGTGCTGTACAGTTCCAGCTGTGCTGTACAGTTCCAGCTGTGCTGTACAGTTCCAGCTGTGCTGTACAGTTCCAGCTGTGCTGTACAGTTCCAGCTGTGCTGTACAGTTCCAGCTGTGCTGTACAGTTCCAGCTGTGCTGTACAGTTCCAGCTGTGCTGTACAGTTCCAGCTGTGCTGTACAGTTCCAGCTGTGCTGTACAGTTCCAGCTGTGCTGTACAGTTCCAGCTGTGCTGTACAGTTCCAGCTGTGCTGTACAGTTCCAGCTGTGCTGTACAGTTCCAGCTGTGCTGTACAGTTCCAGCTGTGCTGTACAGTTCCAGCTGTGCTGTACAGTTCCAGCTGTGCTGTACAGTTCCAGCTGTGCTGTACAGTTCCAGCTGTGCTGTACAGTTCCAGCTGTGCTGTACAGTTCCAGCTGTGCTGTACAGTTCCAGCTGTGCTGTACAGTTCCAGCTGTGCTGTACAGTTCCAGCTGTGCTGTACAGTTCCAGCTGTGCTGTACAGTTCCAGCTGTGCTGTACAGTTCCAGCTGTGCTGTACAGTTCCAGCTGTGCTGTACAGTTCCAGCTGTGCTGTACAGTTCCAGCTGTGCTGTACAGTTCCAGCTGTGCTGTACAGTTCCAGCTGTGCTGTACAGTTCCAGCTGTGCTGTACAGTTCCAGCTGTGCTGTACAGTTCCAGCTGTGCTGTACAGTTCCAGCTGTGCTGTACAGTTCCAGCTGTGCTGTACAGTTCCAGCTGTGCTGTACAGTTCCAGCTGTGCTGTACAGTTCCAGCTGTGCTGTACAGTTCCAGCTGTGCTGTACAGTTCCAGCTGTGCTGTACAGTTCCAGCTGTGCTGTACAGTTCCAGCTGTGCTGTACAGTTCCAGCTGTGCTGTACAGTTCCAGCTGTGCTGTACAGTTCCAGCTGTGCTGTACAGTTCCAGCTGTGCTGTACAGTTCCAGCTGTGCTGTACAGTTCCAGCTGTGCTGTACAGTTCCAGCTGTGCTGTACAGTTCCAGCTGTGCTGTACAGTTCCAGCTGTGCTGTACAGTTCCAGCTGTGCTGTACAGTTCCAGCTGTGCTGTACAGTTCCAGCTGTGCTGTACAGTTCCAGCTGTGCTGTACAGTTCCAGCTGTGCTGTACAGTTCCAGCTGTGCTGTACAGTTCCAGCTGTGCTGTACAGTTCCAGCTGTGCTGTACAGTTCCAGCTGTGCTGTACAGTTCCAGCTGTGCTGTACAGTTCCAGCTGTGCTGTACAGTTCCAGCTGTGCTGTACAGTTCCAGCTGTGCTGTACAGTTCCAGCTGTGCTGTACAGTTCCAGCTGTGCTGTACAGTTCCAGCTGTGCTGTACAGTTCCAGCTGTGCTGTACAGTTCCAGCTGTGCTGTACAGTTCCAGCTGTGCTGTACAGTTCCAGCTGTGCTGTACAGTTCCAGCTGTGCTGTACAGTTCCAGCTGTGCTGTACAGTTCCAGCTGTGCTGTACAGTTCCAGCTGTGCTGTACAGTTCCAGCTGTGCTGTACAGTTCCAGCTGTGCTGTACAGTTCCAGCTGTGCTGTACAGTTCCAGCTGTGCTGTACAGTTCCAGCTGTGCTGTACAGTTCCAGCTGTGCTGTACAGTTCCAGCTGTGCTGTACAGTTCCAGCTGTGCTGTACAGTTCCAGCTGTGCTGTACAGTTCCAGCTGTGCTGTACAGTTCCAGCTGTGCTGTACAGTTCCAGCTGTGCTGTACAGTTCCAGCTGTGCTGTACAGTTCCAGCTGTGCTGTACAGTTCCAGCTGTGCTGTACAGTTCCAGCTGTGCTGTACAGTTCCAGCTGTGCTGTACAGTTCCAGCTGTGCTGTACAGTTCCAGCTGTGCTGTACAGTTCCAGCTGTGCTGTACAGTTCCAGCTGTGCTGTACAGTTCCAGCTGTGCTGTACAGTTCCAGCTGTGCTGTACAGTTCCAGCTGTGCTGTACAGTTCCAGCTGTGCTGTACAGTTCCAGCTGTGCTGTACAGTTCCAGCTGTGCTGTACAGTTCCAGCTGTGCTGTACAGTTCCAGCTGTGCTGTACAGTTCCAGCTGTGCTGTACAGTTCCAGCTGTGCTGTACAGTTCCAGCTGTGCTGTACAGTTCCAGCTGTGCTGTACAGTTCCAGCTGTGCTGTACAGTTCCAGCTGTGCTGTACAGTTCCAGCTGTGCTGTACAGTTCCAGCTGTGCTGTACATTTCCAGCTGTGCTATATAGTTCCAGCAGTGCTGTACAATTCCAGCTGGGCTGTACAGTTCCAGCTGTGCTGTACAGTTCCAGCTGTGCTGTACAGTTCCAGCTGTGCTGTACAGTTCCAGCTGTGCTGTACAGTTCCAGCTGTGCTGTACAGTTCCAGCTGTGCTGTACAGTTCCAGCTGTGCTGTACAGTTCCAGCTGTGCTGTACAGTTCCAGCTGTGCTGTACAGTTCCAGCTGTGCTGTACAGTTCCAGCTGTGCTGTACAGTTCCAGCTGTGCTGTACAGTTCCAGCTGTGCTGTACAGTTCCAGCTGTGCTGTACAGTTCCAGCTGTGCTGTACAGTTCCAGCTGTGCTGTACAGTTCCAGCTGTGCTGTACAGTTCCAGCTGTGCTGTACAGTTCCAGCTGTGCTGTACAGTTCCAGCTGTGCTGTACAGTTCCAGCTGTGCTGTACAGTTCCAGCTGTGCTGTACAGTTCCAGCTGTGCTGTACAGTTCCAGCTGTGCTGTACAGTTCCAGCTGTGCTGTACAGTTCCAGCTGTGCTGTACAGTTCCAGCTGTGCTGTACAGTTCCAGCTGTGCTGTACAGTTCCAGCTGTGCTGTACAGTTCCAGCTGTGCTGTACAGTTCCAGCTGTGCTGTACAGTTCCAGCTGTGCTGTACAGTTCCAGCTGTGCTGTACAGTTCCAGCTGTGCTGTACAGTTCCAGCTGTGCTGTACAGTTCCAGCTGTGCTGTACAGTTCCAGCTGTGCTGTACAGTTCCAGCTGTGCTGTACAGTTCCAGCTGTGCTGTACAGTTCCAGCTGTGCTGTACAGTTCCAGCTGTGCTGTACAGTTCCAGCTGTGCTGTACAGTTCCAGCTGTGCTGTACAGTTCCAGCTGTGCTGTACAGTTCCAGCTGTGCTGTACAGTTCCAGCTGTGCTGTACAGTTCCAGCTGTGCTGTACAGTTCCAGCTGTGCTGTACAGTTCCAGCTGTGCTGTACAGTTCCAGCTGTGCTGTACAGTTCCAGCTGTGCTGTACAGTTCCAGCTGTGCTGTACAGTTCCAGCTGTGCTGTACAGTTCCAGCTGTGCTGTACAGTTCCAGCTGTGCTGTACAGTTCCAGCTGTGCTGTACAGTTCCAGCTGTGCTGTACAGTTCCAGCTGTGCTGTACAGTTCCAGCTGTGCTGTACAGTTCCAGCTGTGCTGTACAGTTCCAGCTGTGCTGTACAGTTCCAGCTGTGCTGTACAGTTCCAGCTGTGCTGTACAGTTCCAGCTGTGCTGTACAGTTCCAGCTGTGCTGTACAGTTCCAGCTGTGCTGTACAGTTCCAGCTGTGCTGTACAGTTCCAGCTGTGCTGTACAGTTCCAGCTGTGCTGTACAGTTCCAGCTGTGCTGTACAGTTCCAGCTGTGCTGTACAGTTCCAGCTGTGCTGTACAGTTCCAGCTGTGCTGTACAGTTCCAGCTGTGCTGTACAGTTCCAGCTGTGCTGTACAGTTCCAGCTGTGCTGTACAGTTCCAGCTGTGCTGTACAGTTCCAGCTGTGCTGTACAGTTCCAGCTGTGCTGTACAGTTCCAGCTGTGCTGTACAGTTCCAGCTGTGCTGTACAGTTCCAGCTGTGCTGTACAGTTCCAGCTGTGCTGTACAGTTCCAGCTGTGCTGTACAGTTCCAGCTGTGCTGTACAGTTCCAGCTGTGCTGTACAGTTCCAGCTGTGCTGTACAGTTCCAGCTGTGCTGTACAGTTCCAGCTGTGCTGTACAGTTCCAGCTGTGCTGTACAGTTCCAGCTGTGCTGTACAGTTCCAGCTGTGCTGTACAGTTCCAGCTGTGCTGTATAGTTCCAGCTGGGCTGTACAGTTCCAGCTGTGCTGTACAGTTCCAGCTGTGCTGTACAGTTCCAGCAGTGCAGTATAGTTCCAGCTGTGCTGTACAGTTCCAGCTGTGCTGTACAGTTCCAGCTGGGCTGTATAGTTTCAGCTGTGCTGTACAGTTCCAGCTGTGCTGTACAGTTCCAGCTGTGCTGTACAGT
>NC_092256.1:11369388-11419388 GCF_036320965.1 Panulirus ornatus | reverse complement strand
TCGTAGGGCCCCCACTGAAGCCATACTACTCCAACCTCAATTAAGACCAGGTGAGCCGGAGGTATAGAGAGGGGGGCGGGGCGGGGTTGGGAGTTTAAACCTGGGGGTCAGGATCAAGGCCACGCCCCACGCCTCCAACCCCCAATCCCCAACCCCTGGCCTCTCCATCAACCGCTTCTTCTGACACAAGATCTACCGGTATACCGCCTCTCTCTCTCTCTCTCTCTCTCTCTCTCTCTCTCTCTCTCTCTCTCTCTCTCTCTCTCTCTCTCTCTCTCTCTCTCTCCTGCCATCCAGGGTTAAGGTCCAGTACCTGCCTACCCATCGGCATGACCTCCCTGGCTTCAGGAGGTTCAGCCAACACACACATAAATGATACTCAATACCAGCGTGTTAATATGCCCAGGTTAGTGGATGGTGCTTTGGGGGAAGAAATAACACTCACCCTCCCACTATATCAGGACTAGTGAAGTACTACATCATCTACTCTCCCTTCCCTCTTCCTTTGCCCAACCCATACACTGTCTTACCTAGCTAGAACTGATTGCTACAAGCCAAGCCAAGGTGACATGGGAGTCTGGCGCTGGGGGGAAAAAAGAAAAGGATGTTGCTTAACAACATGGTTTTGTAGGGGTGTTTTTTTTTTTAGATTCTGATGTGGCGTGGGAAGACAGACAGACGGAGTCAGGTATAAGATGTGAGGTGCCTGAGAGGGGGAGGGAGGGAGGGAGATATGGATGGAGGGGTGAGGAGAGGAGAAGGGGGAAGAGGTGAGGTAACAGCAGGACCACCTGAGAATGCTGACCGAGCCACGGAAGAGAGAGAGAGAGAGAGAGAGAGAGAGAGAGAGAGAGAGAGAGAGAGAGAGAGAGAGAGATTGTGTTACACAGATACACAGAGCCAAGGTCCGAGCGAGGTGGTCTGGCCTTAAAACTACTTAAAAGTGAAATTCATTTCCCCTTAAAAGCAGTAGTAAGGGAAGGTTTGCAAAGCATAGGCTCCCTCCTGACCCTCCACTCCCTCCGGCAACACGCCACACGGATATGAGGTAGACAAGAGAGAGAGAGAGAAAGAGAGACAGTATACAGAAAATCCCCCATCTCGTAGCACCATCATGACATATTCTTCCACGTCCTTATCTACCAGTAACCTCCCTCCCATATGCACCGCGCACCCTCAGCCTTGTTTGCGACTGACACTGTTACGTGGTGAGGGACGCATCTACAGCGGCGAGCAACGACTATACTGGTGAGTGAGACGGTCAGGATGATGCCGAGGCCCTTGGGTATGTACAGGACCGAGGGAGGTGTGGAGACGACCGCATGATCCTCCCCTCGCTGGAGACACCGTGGCAGATACCGTACCTACGGTATGTCAACCTCAACCCCTCATCACTGGGAGTCTCCAGTGTCCAGAAGTAAAGTTTCATTCCAGAACGAAATTCAAGTTTCGTCTCATACCTGGTGGCATTATTACAACCGTACAATTTTCCTAACACCCGTACAATTTTCCTAACACCTTCACAGGCTCACACACACACACACACACACACACACAGGCATTAATATCCTTCAAAAAAGAAAAAAAAAAACATGAATTCGCACGAAACGAACATACAACCTAGCCATAACACATACAACCCATCAACCATACATATACTCACTCACAACACAGGTACAACCCACCAACCTAACATTCATCCTAGCCTTCACACATACAGCCCACCGACCACATGCATATACCCTAGCCGCCACACATACAGCCCAACAACCATAACACACATCGTCGCCATCACACATACAACCCACGGACGTCACACCAGCCCCTCTAGACCCCCACCAACCTGGCTTAGCCGTGGCTAGGCGTCCCAGCTCATAAATAGGCCGGAACATCGCTGCGATAGCAGCACTGGTGCTGGGGTAGAGGAGCCTTACCCTAGACCATAGCTCACCAGACCCCAGCAGGTATTATCTGGAGGACAGTGTCTCACGCCATCCACCCACCGCCACCTGCCTCCCTCACACCTCACTGGAGGCGTCAGCAACCCCTGCGTCTGGCACCGGTCCTTGTGTCCATCACAAACACATCGTACTGGAGGCGGCACCAATCATTATGTCTGGCACCAGTCCTTGTGTCTGCCACCAGTCTTTGAGTCTGCCACCAGTCCTTGTGTCTGCCACCAGTCCTTGTGTCTGCCACCAGTCATTATGTCTGCCACCAGTCCTTGTGTCTGCCACCAGTCCTTGTGTCTGCCACCAGTCCTTGTGTCTGCCACCAGTCCTTGTGTCTGCCACCAGTCTTTGAGTCTGACACCAGTCCTTGTGTCCATCACAAACATATCGTACTGCAAGAGCCACCAGTCCTTGTGTCTGGTACCAAGAGATCTTTCCCGTAATGCCCGGAGGTTATGTTGGTCACCAAACGCATCACCAGGGCAGCAGATGTTGTCCTATGGAAGACTTGTACAGACGCTGGGGAATAACAACATAATTCTTTGCAAATGTATGTTTGATTGAAGTGAATGTTGAAATACGACTCCCGACGATGGACGGGAGGGTGTGCGCTTGGGTGGTTTGGACATCTGGAGCGGATGAGTGAGGAGAGACTGACGAAGAGGGTGTATGTGTCAGACGGAGAGGGTGTACGTGTCAGACGGAGAAGGTGTACGTGTCAGACGGAGAGGGTGTACGTGTCAGACGGAGAGGGTGTACGTGCCAGACGGAGAGGGAGGAGAAGATGGATGATGACGACGACCGACGACGAAGATGACGACGAAGGACGGAGCGCTGAAGACGGAGACAGCGATCCCTGAGTTTCAGCCATGGTACACAAGCCACACCAAAAGATAATGGCAAAAAAGGCTTAGTTATATTTCATTATCAACAAAAATAATTTATGTAACGTAATATAATGTTTGAGTTACTTTATCATGCCCGGAGGGTCGGAGAGAGTTAACAACACTTTGACTGTTGAATTATGTGCGAGGCGTCGTGTGCGACGGAGTGAGGTCATTTCTAGGTTGCAGCCCAGGCCGAGGGTACGACTGGTGTTGGGAGGCAGCCAGTGTGGGGGGGTGGGGTCACGGACCTACATAACTCATCGTGAACGTGAATGGTCTACAGTGACGGGATACTGGCGATAGCCATGACCTGCTTCGTCCCGTGTCGTCCTGTGATTGGCTGAGGGTGAGTTGGTCTAGTTTGATCGCCTGATTAGCCAGGACCTTTTGTTGACTACTTCCTCTATAGTTCCCTGAACGTTACCTATTGCTGTGACTGGCAGAACCAATGTACTTGATCCCTTTTCCATAAGTTTCCAGTGTGGTCGGCGCTGCCTGGGAGACACAGATTGTTTCTGTCCTTATGGCGTCTGGAATCCAATAGACGAAACTCCAGAAACTTTATACAGCTCTTTCCAAGTACATAAACAATACTGAAATGCACAGGATCCAATACTACTTTGGGCTTCGTCTTAGTTATGCCACTTATAAAAGAGGTTTAATCCTGGAACTCGACCTGGTTTATGGCCATTACCATCACCTGGAGAATGATATATCCATTGTGTATCATATGATATGGCGTATACATAACATACCATCCCCAGGTATACTACTGACATTTCGTACCCCGGCACGTGTTGTGTGCGCTTGCTGGGGTAGTATACGACACGCCTCGTATGTAATAATGGCAAAATACGACCCGTGGAAGAATGTACGAGTCCAGTGCTTCAACGGTGACAGAGGAGCCACACGCATGACATCATTAGTGCATGTACTGCTGTCAACTAGTGTCCCGTACCCAATAATAACACACTCAAAAGTCGACGTTATCTCTACATCGGCCTCTTGTCTTCCTGACACCCCACCTTATTAAGTCCGTCATGCATGTATCCATGACCTTCTGTCATGACTCCCTTTCGTTAAGTCCGTCATGCATGCATCCATGACCTTCTCTCATGACTCCCTTTCATGACTTAACCTTCATATTACACAGTGTTCTCTACACATACCATTGTCTTCGCACAGCGTCTTTCTTTATATACACCTCTCTATATATGTAAAAACTTTCTTCACAAAGCCTCTATGCCGTGAACACACCGTTGGATTTACATAGACATATTCCACCCTATACATGCATCTCTTCCTTCACGCACACTCCAATCTCCCAGAGCATATTTACTCTTTGTTTCCACGCACTTCCATCTCCATATACATGATCCTTCTACATAAAGTCAATCCTCCATCTCCTTATACTTAGCACTCCAGGTCACATCACGCTATCTCTCAACCCTCGACTGGACCCGCGCCCTCCTTACACAGACCCACCGTCCTTTTATGTCCGGTGGGTAGGAGGAAGAGGAGGAGGAGGAGGAGGAGGAGGAGGAGGAGAGGAGGAGGAGAGGAGGGGAGAGAGCCCTTCTCCATCAACCACCATCACCACAACGGGCAACATCAACCCCAGAAGCACAACAGAAACAGAAGCCGTGGGAGCAACAGGGTTACAAGCCGGCGCTAAACAACAACGAGAAGGAAAGAACAACAAGAAGAAGAGCAGCTGTAACAGTGGTCGTGGGTTACAGCTGTAGCGGGTGATCGGGCCGTCAACGCAGCTGATACCATCCCTAGTAAATAACCCGCGGACCATCATTAGGGGATGTTCCCCCACCAGTGTTTACAAGGTACAAGTATTAAACGCCTTATTAACCTCCTTACGTGATAGCGGGGCTTGTCTCCCCCGCCGGAGTGTGTCCTGTATACAGGCTGCTGGGGGCCGGGTGGGCTCTGGCCTCTCTCTCACTGACCATCAGTCTCCAGGTATAGTGGTTATACTAGTGGTCGAAGGCAGCAGACATGCCGTCGCGTCTAGTGCCTCCTCCTCCTCCTCTGAGGTGCCTTCAAGCTCCGGGAGACGAAAGAGATTATATGTATACAATTCATTTTCTTTTCTCTATCTTATTTTTTCGATTCAGGGAGAAAGAGAGAGGGAGAGTCTGGAACAAACGTCCACTGAGCCTTTGTGGGGAAAACATCTCACTGGCTCTTCATCCTCCTGGGTCCTTTGAGGGTAACACTACACACAAGTGTACGGTCGATTCCCGTGACTTGAGCTGAAGTCACTCGCTGTCCAAGAGGTGCATAGATCTACGGCTACTGACGTCACTTTGCTTCTACATCACACTAAGATCACTTAACAACACAAGAGGCTCATCTCATTCCCCCCCCCTCCCCACTCTCTCTCTCTCTCTCTCTCTCTCTCTCTCTCTCTCTCTCTCTCTCTCTCTCTCTCTCTCTCTCTCTCGACATCTTGAAGAGTTTCTTTTACGCAAAGAAACCATCTCAACCGACAGAGAAACAGACGGATATACACTTTAACACCAGGAGGGTCGACGACTGATACACTAGTGCAAGAAAATGATCGAAGAGCGTAATCAATAGGAAGACAAATGGTCAAATTAAGGGGATAATTAAGGGGATAATTAAGGGGATAATTAAGTAACATTATTAATTAATCAATCAGACAGTGTCTCATTACATAATGATAAAAGATACGAGTGAGGTTCATGGATGCTTTTCCAGCTCAAATATCTTCAAAAAACAGCGTCTTTAAAAACACGAAATACTACTGTAATTCAAAAACCCGAGTCAAAATTCAAAAACAAAATCACATCTTATTCTGACTACTGGGCTAAACACTTTACACTGGACAATAAACACCAGTATAGTGTTACGAGTAATAACTAATTATACAACAGTAACGAAGTTATTAGGTTGGGAGGCATCATCATCATCCAGTACAGTGTTACGAGTAATAACTAATTATACAACAGTAACGAAGTTGTGAGGTTGGGAGGCATTATCATCATCCAGTACAGTGTTACGAGTAATAACTAATTATACAACAGTAACGAAGTTGTGAGGTTGGGAGGCATTATCATCATCCAGTACAGTGTTACGAGTAATAACTAATTATACAACAGTAACGAAGTTGTGAGGTTGGGAGGCATCATCATCATCATCCGGTATATCAATGAGGCATGAGTGAGTTGATCACATCAAAGACGAGGCTATAGGGTACCAAGCATTCCCGATGCCACGGTAACTCCTTACTGAGATCGATCCCACACACCCAACCCACCCGACCCTCCTCATGCCCTGATCCAAATACAAGATATTTCCAATCTATTTCCTTCAGGCTATTTGTATTTAGAATTGAATTACCGTGAGGAGGTGATAACTTTAAATGTGACTCATGGGTGATGGTCCTCCTCACGTCCAGGCGGAGGTCGGTGTGATGTGCACGTCCTGCCCCGAGCGAAGGTGAGGATATACTGCACCATGGGGAGGTCATGACCACCACAGGGGACTGACGGTAGATACGTGCATATGAGATGACTCCATTCCTTGTGTACTTGTCACACACCTGGATCACGGCAGTTCGGTCTCTGAGCACGACGGTACGATCTCTGAGCACGATGGTGCGATCCCTTGAGCACGACGGTACGATCCTTTGAGCACGACGGTACGATCCTCTGAGCACGACGGCACGATCTGTGAGCAAAGTGGTACGATCCCTTGAGCACGACGGTACGATCCTTTGAGCACGACGGTACGATCCTCTGAGCACGACGGCACGATCTGTGAGCAAAGTGGTACGATCCCTTAGCACCACGGTACAATCTCTAAGCACGACGGTACGATCCCTGAGCACGACGGTACGATCCTTGAGCAAGACGACGTGATCCAACCTTTGGGTACTATAGTGTGACCTCTGACCCGACCCTTAAGGGAAGGGTTCAAAGATCACACCATCATACCCCATGGTCGAGCAATCATGGGTGCAGGGGGATCACACACGTCATTGGCGAGGTCCACTGGTCCACAGCCACAGGATCTAAGACACCGTCACTACACTAATAGTCACGATGGCCAACTTCACTCGCAGGTGCTCACACACACACACTGGTCCCCACGCGACGCTTGCTCCACGGAAAATGGCTCAACTGTTCCTCACGGTAAAATCAACGGGGGAAAGACCTTTCAACACAGCTTCGACGTCTCAGCAGGAGCATCGCGGTGTGGGGATACACCATCACAGCCACAGGCGGGGGTCAACGTAAAAGTGCACGTGTTCCATTCTTCACAAACGCCACACACCCACCCCTCAGTGAGTGAGCGCGGACGCCAAATCATCATCACCGGAGCGAAAAACTATATACACACACACACACAAAAGCCACCTGTGCGACGCGCCACGCTTAATCCTCATCCAACAGAGGATTATGATGGACTGGGTAGATAACGGGGGTCAGACATGTTCCTCGTCTCAACACCATCACCGCATCAGACAGTCATATGTCACTTTGATCCATCCCACATCATATATTCTACACTGTCACGGTAGAAAAGATGTACCGGGTTATGAGAGGCCGTACACGCCCCACTTCATGCCTCAGAGGTGTCGAGATATAGCGCAATTAACTACCTGGATAATACGATCGAGTCATTAGCAGTCTTTCAAGGCCAGAAGATTAACATGAAGTAGCTAGTTGTTTGAGCTTTAGGCCTATCAACGGCCAGGGTCATTAAGGACTTCGGCATCAAGTTACACCGATTGAAAAATCCTTAACATTTTCTTCATGTGGCTCATGAGATGCCATCCTTTTACTCTAATTAGAGAGAGAAGTTCATTCCAATTGGACAGGAAGTCGACAACCATGGCCATGATCAACCTGTGTAAGTGTGGCGAGTGTAACGGCTGTGTAGGTGTCACACGACCAGAAAGATCTACACACCTCTTGGGGGGGGATGGTGGCCAAGACACAGGAAGCGACAGCAGGTGGGAATACGCCACACAGAGGAGGGCATCAGCGGGGGTGTGTTGAAAGCACATCAGATACGCAGTGTTTTACGATCCATACCTTCAGTGGTCTAACAAGATGGTGAAGGAGTTATCAGTGACCAAGTCTCGGTACTTTTATAACATGTTAAATGTTTTATCAGTTACCATCTCTCGTCACTATTTACAGTGTCCACCACTGTAAGGAAAGGTACATTCTATGTAAGTGTTATCAGAATAGTTAGGAAAATACGTAGGGGAGGAGGAGTTTTAATGTTTCTCTACACGTCTGTTCTGTGTGCAAGGACAGAGGTCTAAACCTACGTATCTGAATCACTGGCACTACGACGTTGTAACCGTCTAAGCTGAGGTTAATCTCACCATAAAGATATTACATTGAGAGTCGAAATACAGTGTAATCCCTCGAAAACTTCGTCCCCAGAACGACCCTTCAGTAGTCATGACGGTACGACCCTCGGGTACGATGGTTGAGCCTTTGAGGCGACCCGTAGACTTAAAACACACACACACACACACACACACACACACACACACACACACACACATGGGCAATACATCCTTCACACGTCCACCTTTAAACAAAGGCAACAACGTGGTTATCGCCCCCGTATCTATCAAGTCAACCACAACTCAAGCTCTTCTACTAAGTACGATAAAAAACATCTTGTATATCACCTTCTGCCTTCCTCAAAGGCCAAGGGTTATCAGCACCGTGCCATCTTATCTGTTTCAGGCAGTAGCTCTCTACGAGTGGCCTTCGGCATACGTCCCCTCCTCCAACCCCCATATATCACAAACCTGAATGGTGTTTATTCATCCCCCATCCCACAGCTGGTTTATTCCACGCCACCAGCTGGTACATCCCTTACCTCAGCTGCAACAAACCTTACACCCAAGAGAGAGAGAGAGAGAGAGAGAGAGAGAGAGAGAGAGAGAGAGAGAGAGAGAGAGAGAGAGAGAGAGAGAGAGAGAGAGAGAGAGAGAGAGAGAGAGAGAGAGAGAGAGAGGGAGAGAGAGAGAGAGAGAGTGCGTGTGTAAACCATCCTTGTCGGAGGTGTTGACGGCGAGGGATACGCGGCAGGTGTTGGGAGGAGCCTGGGGGCCCACGTCTGGTGCAGGCATCACCATGATGATAACAGAGATACCATGCGCTACTGATACCCCTGTCGCACCTCACCCGTCGAACCCGCCTCCACCCGGGGCGAACCCCCTCCACCACCTCCTCTGCTCTACGGATGACCTCACACTTGGTGTACCTCTTCCCACACGGAGTACGCTCTGGGTAGCAGTCTACCTCCCCTCACTCTGTGTGGGGGCAGGGGACGGACTGTGAGCATAGTCGACACGCACCACAACCTCCTGGGTCCTCCTCACCAGCACTGACACACTGACATCAAAACAGCCCACGCCACCGACATCATCAATATTGATGATCCAACATCAACTGAAGTGTCACTTGAGATTTGAACAAACAAAATGTTTGGACGTATTCTCTTGTCGGGGGACGTTTCCACGAAGTGACAAACGTTAACACAGATATCAACTACATTGTCTCCTGGGAAGCATTTTGATACGACATGGTTGGAACTCCCAAACTGTGGCTACGGAAGGGAACCTTTCCTATACAGATTCAACTCATCCACTTTCCTCAGCCCAGAAGTTTCCTTCCGCCACCGTCAACAGAATCTCTCACGTCACCAGACGAGGCTCCTGGCAGTGCAAACGAATTCAATCCTTTCTGCCCGGATTACTTCAAGGTTCGCCACATTATGACAAGAAGCAAAGAAAGCGGGTACATGCCCATCGGCTCAACACGACGCCTCACCCGGTACCCTAACGTTCACACAGGGATTCAGAACCGACCGGGATTAGCCTACTACGCTCTACTTCATCTAACCCGTCCATCACAAAAATCAATGGACGGTCGAATCCTCTTCATCAAATAACTGGATTCAAGGCGCCGTAAAAGTTATACGAAGGCTGAGGCAGGTCAAACTCCCGGAGATCATGCATGAAAATATTGCAGATATATACACACACATGGCTGGTAACCAGTCAGCGGCTATAAATGAGCAGCCCACCGCAGGCTAACCAACCTCCTCCTTCACTACACCGGCCGCCAACCACTGCGAAGATTTACAATATCGAACTCGTCTTGGTATAATATTTTCCCTATTATTTTCCCACCTCGTCGCTCAAAGTCCTTCATTTTTTTCCCCAAGCAGGAAACATATCTTTCTTTTCGTGGTTTTTCTCAGTGCTTTCCCCTTTCCAGTGTGTGTGTGTGTGTGTGTGTGTGTGTGTGTGTGTGTGTGTGTGTGTGTCTGCTGTGCTCTCCACAATGCACCCTCAGTTTTTCCACGCCGGCACACAACACGAATCCATACCCCTGACATAAACTGCTGACTGAAAATTCATAACCAGGGCGAGGAGGATGCTGTGTGTCAACATGTCCACCACACCACCAGGACGAATTCTTCGATTAGTTTATATCTAAATCATCAAACAGTCTCCACAAAGATCCTAACATTACTCTGAAATAATGTGGAGATTGATAGATAGACAGACAGATAGATAGATACAGACAGCTAGCGTTTCATATGCTCCTGTTAAGCCTACTGGCAGCACGTCGTCCCCCATATACCATATCGGACTAATTCATTCCAGCCCATGCACGCCTCTCACCCTCCTGAATGTTTAGGCCACGTCGTCCCCCATATACCATATCGAACTAAGTCATTCCATCCCATGCACGCCTCTCACCCTCCTGAATGTTTAGGCCCCTCTTCATTCACTTCCTGCACTCCACCCACCCTCCCATCGCCTTCGATAGACTCACCCAGTGACCCACCTGTAGCGTATATGACCGCAGAGCACGGCGGTGCCATCCATGAAGAAGACAACGATGCGACCTTCGCATATACACCAGTACACTGGCCTCTGATGACGACCTTACTAGAATCAAACCGTCACGTCACCCTACTACCCAGGGGTCGTATGGGTCGTGTTGAAAAAGGTCGTACACCGGGTGGTCAACGGGTGTACTTCTGAACTCTAGGGTCGTACTACACTTCGCTCAAAACAGCTTCCAACTTACTCATTCAGGTTCATCTTTCTTTTTCTTGATCCTCCCTCCACCAGTAATATATCCTTCAAGGCGACAACTTAGGTCCATCACAGGTCTCGGCATATGGCGTGACAATACCCATTAGTCCTAGATGTTCGGGGGGTGTGGACGATGGAACGTAAAGAGAAAAAAAAAACATATATACACATATCCAGTTGTGTTGTTCCTGGAACACGGCCTTATGTGTCGTTCGTCAGGTGTGAGCCAGGCCGGAACACCCATGGACCTGGAGACTATACTTATCCTCGCCTCCTCCTGGGTAAAGTGGCTGGCTCCCAGCGCTGAGGCGCTCGACACATGTGGGGCGCACGAGAAAGCCAGGCAACAGAAGACCTGAGGGGGTCTTTGACAAGGTGATCCTCTGGAGGAGATAGTAACTGTAGCCTCAGTTCCTTATCTATATAAACCTTTTGAGTCGCTCAGGTGATCTTCTGGAGAAGTAATTGTAGCCTCAGTTCTTTATCTATATAAACCAAGCCAGGCAATAGGAGACCTGAGGAATCTTTGACAAGGTGATCTTCTGGAGGAGAATAGTAATTGTAGCCTCAGTTCCTTATCTATATAAACCTTTTGAGTCGCTTAGAGTTTAGATAAGGTGGATCACAGAGACCGTGACCGTAAGAAGGCACTATAAAGACGGCGTGCATCTCACTAAGCAACATCGAGGACAGTATGAAAGTTAGTTAAGTAGATGGCAACGCAGTCTTTTACAGCTGGACGTGGCGCGTATTCTAGAAACTGCTGTTCCCTTGAGCGAATGGCAGACCATAAACGTTCCAGGCGTCAGACATTCTCATCATCGTGCATTCCAGGGTTGCCACGGGCATTCCAGGGTTGCCACGAGCATTCTAGGGTTCTCACGAGCATTCCAGGGTTGCCACGGGCATTCCAGAGTCACCACGAGCATTCTAGGGTTCTCACGAGCATTCCAGGGTTGCCACGGGCATTCCAGGGTCGTCACGAGCATTCCAGGGTTGTCACGAGCATTCCAGGGTTGTCACGAGCATTCCAGGGTTGTCACGAGCATTCCAGGGTTGTCACGAGCATTCCAGGGTTGCCACGAGCATTCCAGGGTTGTCACGAGCATTCCAGGGTTGTCACGAGCATTCCAGGGTTGTCACGAGCATTCCAGGGTTGTCACGAGCATTCCAGGGTTGTCACGAGCATTCCAGGGTTGTCACGAGCATTCTAGGGTTGTCACGAGCATTCCAGGGTTGTCACGAGCATTCCAGGATTGTCACGAGCATTCCAGGGTTGTCACGAGCATTCCAGGGTTGTCACGAGCATTCCAGGGTTGTCACGAGCATGCCAGGGTTGTCACGAGCATTCTAGGGTTGTCACGAGCATTCCAGGGTTGTCACGAGCATTCCAGGGTTGTCACGAGCATTCCAGGGTTGTCACGAGCATTCCAGGGTTGTCACGAGCATGCCAGGGTTGTCACGAGCATTCTAGGGTTGTCACGAGCATTCCAGGGTTGTCACGAGCATTCCAGGGTTGTCACGAGCATTCCAGGGTTGTCACGAGCATTCTAGGGTTGTCACGAGCATTCCAGGGTTGTCACGAGCATTCCAGGGTTGTCACGAGCATTCCAGGGTTGTCACGAGCATTCCAGGGTTGCCATGAGCATTCCAGGGTTGTCACGAGCATTCCAGGGTTGTCACGAGCATTCCAGGGTTGTCACGAGCATTCCAGGGTTGTCACGAGCATTCCAGGGTTATCACGAGCATTCCAGGGTTGTCACGAGCATTCCAGGGTTGTCACGAGCATTCCAGGGTTGTCACGAGCATTCCAGGGTTGTCACGAGCATTCTAGGGTTGTCACGAGCATTCCAGGGTTGTCACGAGCATTCCAGGGTTGTCACGAGCATTCCAGGGTTGTCACGAGCATTCCAGGGTTGTCACGAGCATTCCAGGGTTGTCACGAGCATTCCAGGGTTGCCATGAGCATTCCAGGGTTGTCACGAGCATTCCAGGGTTGTCACGGGCATTCCAGGGTTGCCACGAGCATTCCAGGGTTGTCACGAGCATTCCAGGGTTGTCACGAGCATTCCAGGGTTGTCACGAGCATTCCAGGGTTGCCACGAGCATTCCAGGGTTGTCACGAGCATTCCAGGGTTGTCACGGGCATTCTAGGGTTGTCACGGGCATTCTAGGGTTGTCACGGGCATTCTAGGGTTGCCACGAGCATTCCAGGGTTGCCACGAGCATTCCAGAGTCGCCACGAGCATTCCAGGGTTGTCACGAGCATTCCAGGGTTATCACGAGCATTCCAGGATTGCCACGAGCATTCCAGGGTTGCCACGAGCATTCCAGGGTTGCCAGATGGTCGGGGGGAATGTCAAGTGTTCGCGTAATGACCACAGACAGCTGCTGCTGCATACCCTCGTCCACTGGTGTACGACACAGTGGGGGGCGCGGGGGCAAGACGGCCTAGTACCCAACCCCTTGTCTGACATACAGCAACGCAAGGTGATTGGACAGACAGCAACGCAAGGTGATTGGACAGACTAATTACACACCCATTAGCAGGGACCACGAAGCTGGTCCTGAACAAGTCGAAAGTAAAGACGCGTGGCCGATGAAGTTACTTTACTACATGTAAACATCTCCCCAAACACAAGATGAACATCTATGCACCCGAGTCCAAAATGAAAAATTAGCCATTGGCGAGAGAGAGAGAGAGAGAGAGAGAGAGAGAGAGAGAGAGAGAGAGAGAGAGAGAGAGAGAGAGAGAGAGAGAGAGAGAGAGACAGCATACTTCCCTGTAATTAAGGGAGGACCTTAAGTATCTAGCTGTAAATTAGCAACACACTTCATCACGCTGCTATACTCTCTCTCTCTCTCTCTCTCTCTCTCTCTCTCTCTCTCTCTCTCTCTCTCTCTCTCTCTCTCTCTCTCGCGGTAATTAAAGGTCACGACAGGTTTTTCGCCTATATACTCCTAGGATTTATGCAGCCTCCCGGCTGGCCTGTCCCCACCCCTTACCTCCACCTCACCCAAAGCCCCACCTCAACGCACCTCCTCCTCCTCCTCCCAGTCTCTGCCTCTCCAAGAATGGTTGTTCAGAGCAGGAGGAGGCTCGTGCAGGGCTGGCGGGGGACTTCTCCTCCTCCTCCTCCTCCTCCCTCCTCCCTCCTCTCCCTCCTCCTCCTCCTCCTCCCTCCTCCCTCCTCCATCGACAACAGCCGCCGTAAAAAACATCTTTTACACTTTTTGTTTACAACCTCATTAGGATGTCAGCGAGAGCTCGGTGGCTCACCCAGGGACCTATGCGCATGGGAGACCCACCCGATAATCATGAATTATGAACTCTTTTAAGAAAAAGCCAATCGGTACGATAGATAAAACCAGGATATCTCTTTTTTTTAATAACTTCATCTCTAATTACTATCATCAGCGTTAATCGCTACTTCTCCAGTCTTGGTTTACGAGGAGAGCAGTCAAGTAGGAGTGTGTGTGCTAGTCTGACTTGTCTGACTCAAGGTCGACTCCAACCTAACGTAAAAGTTAGTCTTTAACATTGTATTATAATGATGAAAATGATAAATTAAATAATCATGATAGAAATAATGATAATAATAATAATATTGATAATAATAATAATAATAATAATAATAATAATAATAATAATGATAATAATAATAGTAATAATAATAATAATAATAATAATAATAATAATAATAATAATAATGATAATAATGATAATAATAATAATAATAGTAATGATAATAACAATATATGCTGACGGTACATTGCCATCAATCCCACATATAACCAGAGACGGTACAGTCTACAGGCCACAATATGTACTTCAGCCCCACAGCAGCTTGCTGACGACGCCACAGGACGTGCCCTCCAATAAAGAAGAAATGTGATGACAAAGAATTAGTTACGGGATCAAGCGAGACGAATTAGAACGATGATAAGAAAACACACACAAGTAAAGAAAACGAAGAGTCTATGAGTCTAGAGAAGGGGAGTCTACGAGTCTTAGAAAAGGGAAGATTGTACTGCACAAGATGGGTTTGGTTGTAGGTTTCGAGGACGCTGAAGACTCCCAAAGCTTGGCAGTGTAGGGAAAGAAACAAACATCACAACGGGCCCCCACTCCTCAGTTGCTTATAACGAACGACACACAGTAATCACGCACCGCTGTGGCTGGCTTGCCCAGTATTATGTGGTCTGGCCGATGGGCGGGGACACGCACGCAGCCAAGATCTTAGAAGCAGACGCCGAAAGTAATCAATAGAAGCAAGATAATCGACCTCGTTCTCTGTGAACGGACGAGTCAGGTTTGTGAGTCAGTCGGAGAGAGTCAGTAAAAGTGCATTACTCTGCCGAGTGAGTGAGTCAGATCAGAATTGGCCCAGACGTGAAGGCACAACAACCTCCCTCACACACAAGAACCAGTCAGTTCTCTGTATAGATGGAGTGACTCACTGCTCATGACAGAACAGCATCTCGAAATCTTGAACAAGATCCCCGAGTCTTTTCTGGAGACAGTGACGTGCTGGTGGCGTCCTAGACACATCAGATGTTACAGTCCTGATTGTTATATCATCAGACGTGCCACTCACATGTACTTCCAAAGTCCTCTCAAGGCCAGCGAGGGTAATTTCAAAGCTCATAGAGAGAAATAACCGATGCATAAGAACCGATAACGGATCAAAAGCCACGAACTACGTAATGTTACTTGATCAGATCTCATGTCGTGGTTGCTAAACCAACGCCAGGGTAAACTAGTATATCCCCCGGTATGTACCTTACCCCCACTGATCACAAAGGACTTCAGCATATTTCGTTTTCCTGAGAATGATGGCAGAAAGCTGGCCTTTCCCTGTACCTAGGGAGTGACCCTCCCTGCCTGTCTAAGCGGGGTCAAGGGTCAACAATGACCCCCCTCTGGTGCCCGTCACTCCAGAAAAGACGTAGAAATATTCACAAGTTATCATTTTTCATTCCCTGACTTGTGCACCCGTCTCTTACCGTCTCCTATCCAACCTGCCCATGCACTTACTGTCTACAGCCTCTCTTGTCGTTTTCTTTACCATCCCGTCTCCACGTATACAGATAAAGACTGGAGCCATTATTACTGTCCTTCAGCAGATAACTTCGTCCTATTACCTGTCTTTCCCATGTACTCCACTCTCACACCTCTTTTCCTCTCCTCTGTTTCAATCTCTCGATCTTACCCCTCTCCCAGCCTTTTCCCTTCACGCTCCTCTTCTTCCCCTCCTCTCTCCCTCACTCTCCACATACCTTCTCCCTCCTAAGCCCCATTCTCCTCGTTCCATTCTTCCCTACACCTCCCTCTACCTCTTTTATCCCCACCCTACCCCCACCTCTCCTTCACCTTAACCTCTCCCCTATCCATCACTCCCTTGTCTCTCCCTCACCTATCCATCATTCTCCCCGTCTCTTCTGATTCCTTACATCCACCTCCTAGCCACTCACTCTCCTTGTCCCTCCTTCCCCTTCCATCCTCCTCGCTGCCCATCCTCTCCTCCTTGCCGTAACTCCTCCTCCTCCCTCCCGCGCACGTCACTCAAGCCAGGTAACCACGCGGTCCTTTTGTGCAGCGGGAGAGGCATCCTGCAACAAACTACAATTTGTTTCGCTTTGTTTGTGGCCGGGGAAGGTCAGACGGCCGACGGCCGACGTCTGCCAACACCAGACGAAGAAACATCGTCGTCTCCATCCTCAGTGCATACCTAAAACCTCAGCAGCTCTCAGGGAATGCCGACCCTTCCGGAACTCCCAGGGAAACCTAACCTCCAGGAAGTCTCAGAGACATACACCTCCTCTTCCCGCTGTGAGCCTGCGACACACTTACAGTCAAAGGAGGTATCAGCTGCCTTCAGTTCCCCTTGAGCTGTCAGACAACTGTGCCACACCACAAGCAGTCAGACGACGCGCGCCTCCACAAGCTGTCTCACACTTTCACCTCCATGGCTATGTTACACCTACGTGGGCCAGTCATACGAGCCTACCTACCATTTCTGAGCGACGTCCCTCCTTCCAGCATGCCTCAGAGACCTGTACCAGCACCCTCAAGGGGGCTATACCACACAGCATCTTGATCTCCAGCAGCATCGTGTTACTCAGAAGTCTTCCATGTAATAGCTGTAGCATCCTCATTCTCGGCGACAGTAGAGCGCAACAAACATTACAAGAAAAACCGCAAGGGCGCAGCCGTTAGTGATGGATGGGTGGGAGGCGCAAGCGACGTAACCAGGAACCCTAACACCCACGAAGATAGTCAAGTTCCTAGCCAGCGCAACGACCGCTCGAGGAATACCCACTATTATCGCCTTATGAACGACCAGCTCAATACGACGACCCCTTGACACATGAATGGTCCAGCTCCCCCCCCGGGCACATGATCGGCTGAGGCACGGCAACATATCAAAACCTCCATAAATGTCATCGGATAATAAAACTGGCAAGAGAGAGAGAGAGAGAGAGAGAGAGAGAGAGAGAGAGAGAGAGAGAGAGAGAGAGAGAGAGAGATTTTGCAGGCACTTCGCGTTGATCCTGTGGGGGGGTGGTAAGTAAGTTGGGACCGGGTGGTCATCATCAACCAACTCCAAGCCCATCGCTAGTCCGTCTATGCCAGCAAGCAACATGTCTACTGGATAATCTTTGTTTATAATCTCACACACAATCAGTCAAGATGATTACAACAATCCGAGTGAGGAAAAAAAATAATCATGTGTACAGAATGGAAAAAGGTGAGAACAATGGAAGTAAGGGGAGTCGGGGAGGAATGGGATGTATTTAGGGAATCAGTGATGGATTGCGCAAAAGATGCTTGTGGCATGAGAAGAGTGGGAGGTGGGCTGTTTAGAAAGGGTAGTGAGTGGTGGGATGAAGAAGTAAGAGTATTAGTGAAAGAGAAGAGAGAGGCATTTGGACGATTTTTGCAGGGAAAAAATGCAATTGAGTGGGAGAAGTATAAAAGAAAGAGACAGGAGGTCAAGAGAAAGGTGCAAGAGGTGAAAAAAAGGGCAAATGAGAGTTGGGGTGAGAGACTATCAGTAAATTTTAGGGAGAATAAAAAGATGTTCTGGAAGGAGGTAAATAGGGTGCGTAAGACAAGGGAGCAAATGGGAACTTCAGTGAAGGGCGTAAATGGGGAGGTGATAACAAGTAGCGGTGATGTGAGAAGGAGATGGAATGAGTATTTTGAAGGTTTGTTGAATGTGTCTGATGACAGAGTGGCAGATATAGGGTGTTTTGGTCGAGGTGGTGTGCAAAGTGAGAGGGTTAGGGAAAATGATTTGGTAAACAGAGAAGAGGTAGTAAAACCTTTGCGGAAGATGAAAGCCGGCAAGGCAGCAGGTTTGGATGGTATTGCAGTGGAATTTATTAAGAAAGGGGGTGACTGTATTGTTGACTGGTTGGTAAGGTTATTTAATGTATGTATGACTCATGGTGAGGTGCCTGAGGATTGGCGGAATGCGTGCATAGTGCCATTGTACAAAGGCAAAGGGGATAAGAGTGAGTGCTCAAATTACAGAGGTATAAGTTTGTTGAGTATTCCTGGTAAATTATATGGGAGGGTATTGATTGAGAGGGTGAAGGCATGTACAGAGCATCAGATTGGGGAAGAGCAGTGCGGTTTCAGAAGTGGTAGAGGATGTGTGGATCAGGTGTTTGCTTTGAAGAATGTATGTGAGAAATACTTAGAAAAGCAAATGGATTTGTATGTAGCATTTATGGATCTGGAGAAGGCATATGATAGAGTTGATAGAGATGCTCTGTGGAAGGTATTAAGAATATATGGTGTGGGAGGCAAGTTGTTAGAAGCAGTGAAAAGTTTTTATCGAGGATGTAAGGCATGTGTACGTGTAGGAAGAGAGGAAAGTGATTGGTTCTCAGTGAATGTAGGTTTGCGGCAGGGGTGTGTGATGTCTCCATGGTTGTTTAATTTGTTTATGGATGGGGTTGTAAAGGAGGTAAATGCAAGAGTCCTGGAAAGAGGGGCAAGTATGAAGTCTGTTGGGGATGAGAGAGCTTGGGAAGTGAGTCAATTGTTGTTCGCTGATGATACAGCGCTGGTGGCTGATTCATGTGAGAAACTGCAGAAGCTGGTGACTGAGTTTGGTAAAGTGTGTGGAAGAAGAAAGTTGAGAGTAAATGTGAATAAGAGCAAGGTTATTAGGTACAGTAGGGGTGAGGGTCAAGTCAATTGGGAGGTGAGTTTGAATGGAGAAAAACTGGAGGAAGTGAAGTGTTTTAGATATCTGGGAGTGGATCTGTCAGCGGATGGAACCATGGAAGCGGAAGTGGATCATAGGGTGGGGGAGGGGGCGAAAATTTTGGGAGCCTTGAAAAATGTGTGGAAGTCGAGAACATTATCTCGGAAAGCAAAAATGGGTATGTTTGAGGGAATAGTGGTTCCAACAATGCTGTATGGTTGCGAGGCGTGGGCTATGGATAGAGATGTGCGCAGGAGGATGGATGTGCTGGAAATGAGATGTTTGAGGACAATGTGTGGTGTGAGGTGGTTTGATCGAGTAAGTAACGTAAGGGTAAGAGAGATGTGTGGAAATAAAAAGAGCGTGGTCGAGAGAGCAGAAGAGGGTGTTTTGAAATGGTTTGGGCACATGGAGAGAATGAGTGAGGAGAGATTGACCAAGAGGATATATGTGTCGGAGGTGGAGGGAACGAGGAGAAGAGGGAGACCATATTGGAGGTGGAAAGATGGAGTGAAAAAGATTTTGTGTGATCGGGGCCTGAACATGCAGGAGGGTGAAAGGAGGGCAAGAAATAGAGTGAATTGGAGTCATGTGGTATACAGGGGTTGACGTGCTGTCAGTGGATTGAAGCAAGGCATGTGAAGCGTCTGGGGTAAACCATGGAAAGCTGTGTAGGTATGTATATTTGCGTGTCTGGATGTGTGTATGTGCATGTGTATGGGGGGGGGGGGGGGGGGGGGCCATTTCTTTCGTCTGTTTCCTTGCGCTACCTCGCAAACGCGGGAGACAGCGACAAAGTATAAAAAAAAAAAAAAAAAAAAAAATAATAATCATGAATATAATAAGATAGATAAGATATTAATAATCATGAACGTAAGATAGATAAGATATTAATCATCGAACTAACTGGGATCTGTTGTGAGCATTACTCGTATCAAAGGATGTGTTGTCTGCTAAGAATGACGTTGGTCGGCTACCTAGCTAAACCCAGGAGGCAATATCAACTGCTGGGAATCAACTCTGGTTCTGAAAGCATTCCCCCACGTCCACCAGCGGTACACGACACAGTGCAAGAGATGTGGTGGCATACCTAATTTGCGCATATTTCTAAATGTTTCCTTCATTATCTCTAAGTACAGCCATGTGTAGCAGGATGAGAGAAAGATTTTCTGAAGAAGAGGTGATCCCATCCAACGAGGATGTCTTACGAAGGCGCCGATGAGTCTATGATGCACCTGTAGGCAGGTCACCTGTGGAAGAAACGCACACGGCCGGAGAGGAATGGAAGAAACTTAGTGGGGAAACAGTGTGTGCGCAAGGCGACAGACTCTCTCTCTCTCTCTCTCTCTCTCTCTCTCTCTCTCTCTCTATCTCTATCTCTATCTATCTATCTATCTATCTCTCGCATTGTGACCGACGTGGTCTCTCTCTCTCTCTCTCTCTCTCTCTCTCTCTCTCTCTCTCTCTCTCTCTCTCTATTTCCCTCTCTCACTCACTCTCTATCTATCTATCTATCTATCTCTCGCATTGTGACCGACGTGGTACGGTCAGAACCTGTCCCAGTCAAAGGGCCATTTTCTACGAAAAGAAAGAAAATGAAAAAACTACAGCTTTTTCAGGGTTCCTTATGTATTCGTAGATATTAAAGGTAGAAAGGTTATAAGACAAAAAAAAAGAAAAAAGAAAAAAAAAGAATGAAAAAAGAGAATTCAGTCTGAGGCATCATAACGGTCAATCCTCGTGTGGCAGCTCTCCACAAGGAAACTGTGCGAAGCAGCAGCCAGCCGCGTACCTCGGGTCCCAAGGATGGGTTGCCAGGACACATGCAGACAGCACACGACAGCGGCGGGGCAAAATGATACCTACAGAACAGAGAGAGGACAGCAACACCTGGTGTACAGAAACTGTTGGTTGTGGAGGCGATGCCAAGAGGACTGATAAGACGGAAGGCTTTTAATCAAATCCCTGTATACATGAAGTAGCAGCTCACAAAGATAGCAATCATGGCATCTATAAACCACCCACACCACCTATAAGGCATCCCACCATCTATAAAACACCCCCACCATCTATAAAGCACACCCACCATCTATAAAGCACCCCCACCATCTATAAAGCACACCCACCATCTATAAAGCACCCCCACCATCTATAAAGCACACCCACCATCTATAAAGCACCCCCACCATCTATAAACCACCCCCACCATCTATAAACCACCCCACCATCTATAAACCACCCCCACCATCTATAAACCACCCCCACCATCTATAAACCACCCCCACCATCTATAAAGCACCCCCACCATCTATAAACCACCCCCACCATCTATAAACCACCCCCACCATCTATAAACCACCCCCACCATCTATAAACCACCCCCACCATCTATAAAGCACACCCACCATCTATAAACCACCCCCACCATCTATAAAGCACCTCCACCATCTATAAACCATCCACACCTTCTGGGAAAAGCAGACAGTGTCAAGACGGTTGTGTGGAGTTTCCAGAATAGAATGGGGCGTACTCCTGTATGTTTTTGTTACTGCAGAGTTAAACTGTGATGTTTTTGAAGCTGAAAACAAGATATCGAGAGACAGATGAAGGGAGAAACTGCGCTTTAGGACTTACTGAATTTGACCAGGTTACTGCTTTACCTCATTATGAGATGCATCACAGGTCCGAAATGAGATAAGAAATATGTTCAGTGCGAGAAAGAGAACAAGACTGAAGAGAAGGAAAATAATATATAAAGCGGAATCATCAGCATATGAGTAAGTAATGTCAGAAGTATGAGAGAGATTATTTCTCGGTAGAAAGAGAATAGCTTTAAGTTTATAACCTTGAGGAACACCACTGTTGATAGTATAAATAGAACTCGCTCAAGAAACGATTGCTGCAGTAGGTTGACCGAACAAAGATAAGCAGAAACACCAAAGTAAGTCAGATCAAAAAGCAAAGACTTGTGCCAAATCCTGCCAAATGCTTTGATGCCAAAGGCTACTAGGAGGAAATGGGAGCGGATAGCCAGATGTAAAATCGTCCAAAGTTGAATTACAGGTAAGTAAGGTATAAAAAAAGTGTCTTTATCATCTGGAGATTTGGGGCGAAATGCGGCTCATTAGTGCAAGAGTAGCACTATGTATATACACTCAAGTCATCACCCTAAAGCATGGATTATTAACGTATATATATATATATATATATATATATATATATATATATATATATATATATATATATATATATATATGAAAAATATACGAGCTAAAGATGTTATGTGTTTTCTCGTCAATCACTTACCATATATCGACTCCATCACCCCTGCTTCATCAAATCTTTCCCTCTCCCTCAATCATATTCATGTCTTTCCTTTTCCTTTTATTATCCTCGAGTCTTTCCCTCTCCCTTATCATCCTTATATCTTTATTCTTTCCCCTTGTCATCCACATTTAAACCCTACACCACTCCATCCTCCAAAGTCTCAAATATCACGTTCCTTATATAGTAAAGTGTTCAGAATCTATCGAGTCAAAGACCATTTGAATAATAGACTTGTCAGACTAATGTGTTCGTCCCAATCAAACATCACAGACTCGTCATAACTAAAGTGTCTGTTTCCTGTTCTCAATTCCGACCTCATATATTTTCCCCATTCACAAACTGGTTCCCCATCCCTCGTCTCTCTATTTCCCGTGACCTTTGACATCCCTCCCCTCTCCACTCGACCAATGTTTCCTATCCTCCATCACACTCACACGCAAAGGTAAACCCGGTTACCTCGCGCTCAAAAGGAACGCAGAGAACTAATGTGGTCTATTCTATTACCAGCCACAGAGATGTAATCATGTACTACATGTTGATTATAATGACTGTTACACACTCGTCCACGGGGTCAGCAGGTAAGACCTTTCTTACACTCGTTCACACACATTAGAGTAATGATCAAATCTATAATAACATACCACGTCGCTGAAACGTGTATTCCATCATGGAGACCATATATGGCGAGTCTCCAACATGGTACTCAAGAGATATATCTGTCTGTATTGTGACAGGTTCAGCCCAGCACCGCTTGACACCCCTCCACCATTACGTGTTTCTGTACGAAGGGTTTCACATCCATTCCGTTTCCTCCATGCAAAATAGTTTCAATTGGACAACCATCTATAAATAACGACAGAATATGGTAACCTTTTCATTCAGTCTGTACGAAAAGAAAAATATTCCAATTCTATTGCGTTTTAAATACGGGAATTATATCAAAGAATAACATGATGTTTAGACATTGAACGCACCTAAAGCTCTATATTAATAATAATTTTCATTTCATCCAGTTCCTCAGGCCATTGTAACAGCTGGGTCTGTGTTCTATTAGATATTAATGTGTTTTGTACAAGGTTGACCTCTGACCTTACTACAGTTTAAAAGGTCATTCGTCTCCCATCCTGGTGGCTTGTACAGTTCAATAAGAATACCTAGTTGACCTCCTCCCTCCTTCCTCGATCAATGAGGTTCATATTTGTCTTACAACTACACAGTGTGTGTGTGTGTGTGTGTGTGTGTGTGTGTGTGTGTGTGTGTGTGTGTGTGTGTGTGTGTGTGTGTTCAGTCCCTGTGAATCTCTGGAGTTAGGAGGAACTGCAATGTGGTGGTGATGATAATACAGCTCTCGTTCGAAGACTTTAACTTAGAACCACAACTGAGAACCACAAGGGGGATTTATAAAGTTCCTGTGCCACGTTAGATATCAGTAAACTTTAAAAATCTACCTCAGGACGTAAAGGAAAAAACAAAAAAGCCTATATAAATCACAGAGGAAACCACGACATTGACACACACACACACACACGACGCACTTCATCACCGAGTGCAATTTTCCCTAGTTACTCCCTCGCGAGTGAGTAGAACCCCACTATCATTAGTCCTCCCTCTGATGAAGTGTATATGAAATTAAATAAACTGATTGATTAAAACCTGGGCTCAGCCTCTCCTTGTACAATACGTTTGGGTTAAGATATGAGGCAGGAAGGGAGGGATAGGTAAATGCAGGCTTCCCCCGTGCCACACTAACCACACACATACTGCTGGTGGGTCGTGAGCGAGGTGGTTCATCACCGATTCAAGGGACGATCGTGAATGAGGCGGGATTGTTATCGTTGTCTTCACACCCGTCATGCAGGTGGGATAACGATGAGTGAGGTCGTCTCCAAGAGGAAGTGATCGAGAATAAGGCATTGTACAGAATCGGTCCCCCAGCAATAAGTGCCAAATACAAGACATCAACAAAGAAAAAAAAAAAAAGACATACGATCACGTCACCGAACTCTCTCTCTCTCTCTCTCTCTCTCTCTCTCTCTCTCTCTCTCTCTCTCTCTCTCTCTCTCTCTCTCTCAGAGGTGGTAGCGAGTGTGTATAATAAAGCCAGGACGACTAATCCCCCACCACCTCCACCATCATCACCCTGTCGCCTGGCCTACCAGCTGTACTCTTAGCCCACTTCGGGACGTTCGGGAGTCGACGCACAACCAGGCCTTGTTCACCACGGCAACGTAAACAGAGGCAGGGTCAACTAAAACCTATCCACTTTATACCTAGACCCGTCTCGTGCCCAAGCGCTGCTGGTCCTTACCTCCTCGTGAGAGGGAGGGAAGAGGAGCCTAGTGATCCATGCTCTTTACATACTCCATGTCTGAGCTACCATTATTGATATCTTGAGATCTGAAGTGAGGCATGTAAGGCATTTCGAACGGTCAGGTGTAGACAGCGGCAAGGGTCAACATGATGACAGCTGTGAGTAATCAACAGCTGGCATCTCCAAGATCAACCTCCTCTCCACAGTTGGCTGTCAACAGCTGGCATCTCCAAGATCAACTTCCTCTCCACAGTTGGCTGTCAACAGCTGGCATCTCCAAGATCAACTTCCTCTCCACAGTTGGCTGTCAACAGCTGGTATCTCCACTGTCAAGAGAGCAGTCTACCCCTGCAGGGTGAGGGCGTTAACCCCCTGGCATGACCAGTTATCCTTCTCACCAGCCATATCAGCTGTCACCGTCTGCACGACCATCTGTGGCCATCTTCACTGTCAGCTGGAGTCCGTGGACAGATAAGGTGTCACCACCTGTCACCACCTGGTGTGTAAGGGGGGGTGGAGATCAACAACCAGGGGTCCCTGGCCATCATGTGACGAGAGACCGACCCTCCCACCTGGTGTGGGAGGTGGAGATCAACAACCAGGGGTCCCTGGCCATCATGTGAGGAGAGACCCCACCATAAAACAGGGTGTGGTCACTAGCATTGTGGTCGTGGGCGTTCCACCACCACGACCTCCCTCCTGCCACCATGCCTCCCTCCTGCCACCACGACCTCCCTCCTGCTACCACGACCTCCCACCTGCCACCATGCCTCCCTCCTGCCACCATGCCTCCCACCGCACGCTACGGCGAGTGATGGCGCATTAGGGTAGGTTAGAACTGCTACCCGACACACCAGGGTATACAGGCAGGACAGGGGTGCCACCCTACACACTAGGGTAGCCAGGCAGTACAGGGGTGCCACCTTACACACCAGGGCATTAGGGTAAGGTAGACGTGTCACCCTACACACCAGGGTAGCTAGGCAGGGTAGGGGTGCCACCGGGTGTCACCCTACACACCAAGGCTGCAGGGCAGGACAGGGGATGTGTCACCCTACACCATACTGCTACCCTACAGCCTCACCTCACCCACACGTAAACACGTCGAGCACCAATCACTCTAACCCCAGAGGCACATCGACACAGCTTCCCACGATGCACGGCTTCCTGTGGGCCAGAGCGGGGTCCGCAGACCACCACATTCTCGTGGGATATCTCTCTCTCTCTCTCTTTTCCCGGTCAACCTCCCGCACGGGGACGTCTCGCTCTACAACTGCACGACGTACTTGTTTCATGCAAGGAAAAGAAAAATAATGACGAAGCCAGAGCCGTCTGGTCATATTTTTTTTTTCTTTGTTTTCGTTTTTTTGCTCGTAACGAGTTTTTTCTGAGCACAAGACGAACCTTGGCTGATGCGAAATAACACCATTGCCCGCACCACGGGAAGACATCTCACGTTACTGATCAAAATGGTTGATCAGACTGGTTAATCACTGGTCCTCCAGCGTACACAGGCGTGTGTGTGTGTGTGTGTGTGTGTGTGTGTGTGTGTGTGTGTGTGTGTGTGTGTGTGTGTGTGTCGTACACTGGGAGGTGCAGCATCACCACGAGTAGTGATGGGGGGAAAGGAGGAGGAGGAAGAGGAGGAGGAGGAGGAGGAGGAGGAGGAGGAGGGAGCGTGAGAAACTGGGTAACCTTGACCCGCACGTCACCTCCCGCGCAGGGGAGGAGGAGTCGTGCCCTCAGCGATGTGTAAGACTCACTGTAAGGAAGACTCATGACGGATCATCGATACCAGAGACGAGATGACTGTGTGCATTAATCTCTTGCAGCATGACGGTACGACGCTTGAACACGACGGTACGACGCTTGAACACAACGGTACGACGCTTGAACACGACGGTACGACGCTTGAACACGACGGTACGACGCTTGAACACGACGGTACGATGCTTGAACACAACGGTATGACGCTTGAACACGACGGTACGACGCTTGAACACAACGGTACAATGCTTGAACACGACGGTACGACGCTTGAACACGACGGTACGACGCTTGAACACGACGGTACGATACTTGAAGACGACGGTACGAAGCTTGAACACAACGGTACGATGCTTGAACACGACGGTGCGATGTTTGAACACGACGATACGATACTTGAAGACGACGGTACGATGCTTGAACACGACGATACGATGCTTGAACACGACGGTGCGATGTTTGAACACAACGGTGCGATGCTTGAACACAGCACCTTATGGTGACAAATGTCACAATACCTTATGGTCACAGATGTCACAACACCTTACTGTTACAATTGTCACAACACCTTATGGTCGCAAATGTCACAAAACCTTATGGTAACGTCACAACACCTTATTGTCACAAATGTCACAACACCTTATGGTCACAAATGTCACAACATATTCTTAGTAACAAAATACCTGTAATTCTAATACTATATCCACTTTTTACATCTAGTCGGTAAAACTTACTATATGGAAGCATACGTAACGCAAGTAATGAAGGCTATTGTAACGGACCAACTTTGTAACATGTAACGTCACGCCCACTGAGGTCTGAGTACGACCCTTTGTGACCTCATGTAATCCTTTTGCGCTACCGCTCACAGGATGAGCATTGGGTTGCACAGTAAATCGACCGGGGATAAAAACATCGACTCAATCAGCCGTCGGACCGTCGTGTTAAAGGTAAACACAGTCGCGTTCCAGGGTCCACGTACCGTCCAGCTGGAGCATCATACCGTCGTCGTGGACGGGTACACGTACCGTCCTGCTGGTGCATCATACCGTCGTTGTAGACGGGTCCACGTACCGTCCTGCTGGTGCATCATACCGTCGTCGTAGACGGGTACACGTACCGTCCAGCTGGAGCATCATACCGTCGTCGTGGACGGGTACACGTACCGTCCTGCTGGGGCATCATATCGTCGTTGTAGACGGGTCCACGTAGCGTCTTGCTGGAGCATCATACCGTCGTCGTGGACGGGTCCACGTCCCGTCGCGCTAACCGTCATGCACAGGGACTTTACCGTCGGCGGAGGGAGGTGCCCAGAGAAGCCGTCTGCTGCCGTGTTCCCACGGTACGGCCCGGCCCTCACAGACGGCCCGGTAAAGCTCGAGGCCCGGATGCTGTTGGCCTCCGGCTCTGACCGGACATACAGGTTCTTGCTGCCAGGTACACAATTCAAGACTCCAGCGACGATTACCAGCCAATGTTCATGATCGTATCTTCCATGATATGAACCTGCCACCAGGTTCCCAGGCTCTGTCCTCGGAACACACTTGGGAAGTCTCATCACTGAACTACGCCGGACGGAGTCAAAAATACGACAAATACGACTTCTTTAACAGCTCTCTGTTGTAGTACGCTGGCGAGTTAGTCTCTCATACATTCCACGTAGACTCGATAATCATATACATTTCATACACATCAGGGCAGACACACTCGATCTTCCCATATATGAATAATACACTCTTTTCTCGCGTTAGATAAATATGCTTATTCCACACAGGTTCGACAATCATATACATTTCATACACATCAGGGCAGACACTGTCAATCGTCCGATATATAAATAATACACTCTTTTCTTGCGTGAGATAAATATGCCTAACGAACGGCACATTCGTCGCTATTTTCGTGGTTTCGTCAAGCGTTTTCTGGGGTTTGTTTACCCTCCCTCGCAGCAGCCATGTCCGCAACTACACTAAATCAAATTCATATAATCAGTCGACTGGAAGAGAAAAAACATATGCTTTCACAAAGGCTAAATCCGGCCCTATGCAAGATGTCCTAATGAAAGAAAAAAAAAAAAATTTCCCCCTACCTCATCCCTCACTCCAATTATAGAGCGACCTCATCCCATTTTCTGTGGCTAAATGAATCTGACGTGGGCGGTGGAGCATGAAATGGAACCCGGGGTTTGTCCCAAACACCAGAATATCGTGGCGTGGCATGACACCCTCCTCCTACACCACCTCCTCCTCAGCGCTGGCTTGGCCTCGGTGTCTGCACCTACTGCATCCACCAACACCCACACCGGTAGCTGACACGTCTTCCCTCCCTCCCTCCATGACACGTCCTCCCTCCCTCCATCCCTCCCTGACACGTCCTCCCTCCCTCCCTCCCTCCCTGACACGTCCATCCTCCCTCCCTGACACGTCCCCCCTCCCTCCCTCCCTCCCTGACACGTCCTCCCTCCCTCCCTCCCTGACACGTCCCCCCTCCCTCCCTCCCTGACCCGTCCCCCCTCCCTCCCTCCCTGACACGTCTCCCTCCCTCCATCCCTCCCTGACACGTCCTCCCTCTCTCCCTCCCTGACACGTCCTTCCTCCCTCCCTCCCTGACACGTCCCCCCTCTCCCTCCCTCCACGTCCTCCCTCCCTCCCTCCCTGACACGTCCCTCTCCCTCCCTCCCTGACACGTCCTCCCTCCCTCCCTCCCTGACACGTCCTCCCTCCCTCATACGAGGAAGACCCATCACCCTGTCTCTACGACGAGATCCTGTGACGAAACAAGGGGTTCAGCGCGTCGCGCTCATCGCCCATCTTGCCCCATCAACGTACCTGTCGCTCTCTGCCGTCAACGCACACTACGCAGTCATCCATCCTGCACACATCTAGGACTGTTCTTGACCATTCTCCCAGACTTCTTTTAAATATGTGCTAATATACTTTTGGCACTGCAGGTGTGTGTGTGTGTTCTCTTGATCTTCTCCTGGGCAGGATGATAATGGGTTCTTACGTTGTTCAGCATCTCTAAGGGAGATAGAGAGAGAGAGAGAGAGAGAGAGAGAGAGAGAGAGAGAGAGAGAGAGAGAGAGAGAGAGAGAGAGAGAATCTGCTTTCCCAAGAGTCGTCACCTGTCGACAGGCCGGACCACAAGCCGAGGTAAACACCAACCACACTCAACCCAAGTCAGTCAACCACTACCATGGTATGGTGAACCACGATGTCGCCACCACGTGCTATGGTGAGCCACATGGCCGCGACCACGTGCTATGGTGAGCCACATGGCCGCGACCACGTGCTATGGTGACCCACGTGGTCGTGACCACGTGCTATGGTGACCCACGTGGTCGTGACCATGTGCTATGGTGAGCCACATGGCCGCGACCACGTGTTCTGGTGAACCACATGGCCCTGACCACGTGCTATGGTGAGCCACATGGCCGTGACCACGTGCTATGGTGAGCCACATGGCCGTGACCACGTGCTATGGTGAGCCCCATGGCAGTGACCACGTGCTATGGTGAACCACGTGGCGGCCACCACGTGTTCTGGTGAACCACATGGCCCTGACCACGTGCTATGGTGAGCCACATGGCCGTGACCACGTGCTATGGTGAACCACAAAGCCGTGACCACGTGCTATGGTGAAACCACACGGCCGCCACCACGTGCAATCGAATCCCGTATCGAGGCTACGTCTTGGGGGAATCCAGCCCTTATAACACCACAGAATAAGGTCGATATACCTCTCACAAGATTTACCGTGGGTGAATCCAGCTCTTATAACACCATAGAATAAGGTAGATATTCCTTTCCAGGACTTATGGCCATCGTTACAAACATAGATTCTCTCTATTTCTATCTTTATCATCTGAAGTTAGAAACCCCAGCGAACGACTCTACGACCCTTGTGAACAATGACACGACCCTTCAGTACGACAGCTCGTCCGGTGAGCAGGTCGGTAATACTGCTGTTACGCACGGGGGAACGACTCGTGACCTTTGACCTGACCCTCATGGATCAGGTCAAAAGGCCAGACGTGTTATCATACGTAAGGGGTCGTACCGTCGTGCTCAAGGGATCAAAACCCCATTGATCATCAACGCTCAATCGTCACTCTTGGCTTCACGCCACACACACACACACACACACACACACACACACACACACACACACACACACACCCACCCACCCACCCACCCACACACACACACACACACACACACACACACACACCCAGTCCAACCACGGGGACCCCCGACGCTCTGCACGTGCACCCACAATGTCTTGTATGAGTCTGACGATGTATTAAGCCTCCCTGACCCGCCTTATACCAGACATCAGTGCCTGGCTGTGGGGCAGCTACCCGTCTGTGGCAGGGGGAGGTCCATGATGGCAGTGACGAGACGCCCTGTAAACATCACACTGGCTCCCTGACCCATCCGAGTCCACTCACTGACTTGAGAAAGGAGATCGAAAAGTGAAGATGGCTACATGAAGAGGTCTCTATATGTGTATACCACTACAACACCTACTATCAATAATAATAATAATAATAATAATAATAATAATAATAATAATAATAATAATTAATTAATAATAAACAATAATAATAATAATAATAATAATAATAATAATAATAATATTAATAATAACTGATAATAATGATAATGATGATAGAAATAATAATGATCAATAATAATAATGATTAATAATAATAATAATAATAATAATAATAATAATAATAATAATAATAATAATACACTAAAGAAAACACGATGCGAAGCCGTTCAAATGAAGTGGCCATTAACCACGTAAAACAAAATACGCCAACTTCTTACTTCAGTCTATCAGTAATTACTTAATCAAATAGAATTTCCAGGATACCCTGCACCCGGATAGTTCACTGACGACGGTAATTACACGGATAAAATGATAACCATTATCTCGAGCCCTCTGGCTTGACCAGGGATTTGTGATTTCCTACCCATTAGCCAGGTATACGTTTCATAGAAAACGAGATTCTCAGGTATAACTATGATTCTCAACACAGAGGCTTTGTCCACGACGTACTCCGCTCTACCAAGCCTGGCGGTGGCTCTGGTACCGAATCAGCTCAACTGACCAGTACCCCACGATCAAGCTGAGGGCGGTGTAGCATTGTACCCTCAGGCACGCAAGCACTATTCTACCACGCCTAGTTAGTGGTCCTGGATGGTTAACTGGCCAGGGTGCTCGTGACGCGGTATCAGGCCTCTCCTAACACGACGACACACGTGAAAGCAGGAGCTGTGATGTCTTACGATGTCTTGGAACAAGTCTCCAGCTAGCACAGAAACTCCTCATCACGTACTCCTCATCACGCCCTTGAAAATATATGGGGAGTGGATATATATATATATATATATATATATATATATATATATATATATATATATATATATATATATATATATATATATATATCAGTATAAGCTGGGAGCAGGTTTTCTTTAATGCACAGAGAACTGAACAAAAGCATGGAACGAGACGAACGAGGCAGATTATAGCGAATACCATCAAAATCATTACTAGTTGCACTGATCGGAGGAGACTACAGGTGTCAGAAGCCATCCACATTAGAGATAAAGCACCAGTCATCAACATCCAGACAAAGATGACCACATCGACAGGACGAAGCACCCTCCTACCCTCCTGATGGTGGTGTAATAGTGAGTCCTCTGTTCTTAACGCTACCTCGCTAACGCGGGAGATGGCGTATAGTATGAAAAAAAAAGAAAAAACAAAAAACAAAATATATATATATATATATATATATATATATATATATATATATATATATATATATATATATATATATATATATTGTGTCCACAAAGAGCATTGTCCACTCCCCATATATTTTCAAGGGCGATACAGGGATAAGGTTTATAGCAGGTGCAAAAACATGACTCTCTCAAGGTGGAATCATTTTGTATACGATCGTTGCCACTAGTGTTTCTCACGGTATAAGCGCCAGAAACCTGCCTCAGTGTGCCTCAGGCTATCTTGGGAAGCATGATCTATATTCTTCCTGGCTGCCACTTTATTTTGGGAATTGCGCTTCCGGGGAATTGCCTTCCGGGCGCTGTATTTCTTCTATCTATGCTTCATGATGGTTGGGTCTTACCTTTCTAAGAACAAGAAAGCCCGTGTTCCTGCCTAGAAGCTACAAAATGTGGGTAAACGTGAGATTTCTAGGCGCACTGGGCCGCTCAAACGCACGATCAGGTGGCTGCTTACTGCAACACTTCGTCAGTGCATCGTCTCATTCACGAGACCAAGACCCCACTGGACCCAGAACGTGGATCTAGAATACTTCAAGAACTTTACCAATTTCATGCCTAGACGTCTCTAGATGGTAATCATGGCCAATGAAGAGATGATAAGGTACTAGAATGTGCGACATCGCCTTTGAATATATATATATATATATATATATATATATATATATATATATATATATATATATATATATATATATATATATATATACATTTATATATATATATATATATATATATATATATATATATATATATATATATATATATATATACAATTCAATTTACCAGATTAATCTCTTTTCTCTATTCCAACAGGAGCTATATTTCTTCTCACATCCTTAGAACAACCAACCAAAAAAATTATCTAGACTTTTATATATTGCCAATAATAATAATAACAATAATAATAATAATAATAATAATAATAATAATAATAATAATAATAATAATAATAATAATAATAATCACCCACAGGTCATGGTGGGCAGGAGAGGTCTGGCTGGGGTTGAGCTGACCACTGCCAGATGAAATATTGAGTGTCCGACCCGGAACAAAGAGAATACACACACACGGCGGTAATAAAGAAATTACAGTGTACCTCCAACACTTACACAAGGTACGTGCCACCAGCGTGCCTCCACCATTCTCTGATGAATTGGTAAAGAGTAAATTATGCTCCAGCACTGTAGGGAGTGTGTGAGTACTGTAGGTGGTGTGTGAGTACTGTAGGGAGTGTGTGAGGCTATATGGTACTGTGGGAGTGGGTGAGTACTGTAGGGAGTGTGTGAGACTATATGGTACTGTAGGGAGTGTGTGAGACTATATGGTACTGTAGGGAGTGTGTGAGACTATATGGTACTGTAGGGAGTGTGTGAGACTATAGGGACTACCAGCTCACACTCACCAGCCGCCCACTATCAGCCACACTCACCAGCCGCCCACTTTACAGCCCAGACACTAGCCGCCCCCGATCATCAAGCAAATTATCAGCCGCCCACTGCCACTCACATTCAACACCCGCCCACTATAAATCCACGCCCACTAACAGTCCATACTCCCCAGCCGCAACTACCAGCTCACACTCACCAGCCGCCCACTATCAGCCACACTCACCAGCCGCCCACTATCAGCCACACTCACCAGCCGCCCACTATCAGCCACACTCACCAGCCGCCCACTATCAGCCACACTCACCAGCCGCCCACTATCAGCCACACTCACCAGCCGCCCACTATCAGCCACACTCACCAGCCGCCCACTATCAGCCACACTCACCAGCCGCCCACTATCAGCCACACTCACCAGCCGCCCACTATCAGCCACACTCACCAGCCGCCCACTATCAGCCACACTCACCAGCCGCCCACTATCAGCCACACTCACCAGCCGCCCACTATCAGCCACACTCACCAGCCGCCCACTATCAGCCACACTCACCAGCCGCCCACTATCAGCCACACTCACCAGCCGCCCACTATCAGCCACACTCACCAGCCGCCCACTTTACAGCCCAGGAAACAAGCCGCCCCCGATCATCAAGCAAATTATCAGCCGCCCACGGGTCCCAACCTCACATTCAACACCCGCCCACTATAAATCCACGCCCACTAACAGTCCATACTCCCCAGCCGCAACTACCAGCTCACACTCACCAGCCGCCCACTATCAGCCACACTCACCAGCCGCCCACTATCAGCCACACTCACCAGCCGCCCACTATCAGCCACACTCACCAGCCGCCCACTTTACAGCCCAGACACTAGCCGCCCCCGATCATCAAGCAAATTATCAGCGCCCACTGCCAACTCACATTCAACACCCGCCCACTATAAATCCACGCCCACTAACAGTCCATACTCCCCAGCCGCAACTACCAGCTCACACTCACCAGCCGCCCACTATCAGCCACACTCACCAGCCGCCCACTTTACAGCCCAGACACTAGCCGCCCCCGATCATCAAGCAAATTATCAGCCGCCCACTGCCACTCACATTCAACACCCGCCCACTATAAATCCACGCCCACTAACAGTCCATACTCCCCAGCCGCAACTACCAGCTCACACTCACCAGCCGCCCACTATCAGCCACACTCACCAGCCGCCCACTATCAGCCACACTCACCAGCCGCCCACTATCAGCCACACTCACCAGCCGCCCACTATCAGCCACACTCACCAGCCGCCCACTATCAGCCACACTCACCAGCCGCCCACTATCAGCCACACTCACCAGCCGCCCACTATCAGCCACACTCACCAGCCGCCCACTATCAGCCACACTCACCAGCCGCCCACTATCAGCCACACTCACCAGCCGCCCACTATCAGCCACACTCACCAGCCGCCCACTATCAGCCACACTCACCAGCCGCCCACTATCAGCCACACTCACCAGCCGCCCACTATCAGCCACACTCACCAGCCGCCCACTATCAGCCACACTCACCAGCCGCCCACTATCAGCCACACTCACCAGCCGCCCACTATCAGCCACACTCACCAGCCGCCCACTATCAGCCACACTCACCAGCCGCCCACTATCAGCCACACTCACCAGCCGCCCACTATCAGCCACACTCACCAGCCGCCCACTATCAGCCACACTCACCAGCCGCCCACTATCAGCCACACTCACCAGCCGCCCACTATCAGCCACACTCACCAGCCGCCCACTATCAGCCACACTCACCAGCCGCCCACTATCAGCCACACTCACCAGCCGCCCACTATCAGCCACACTCACCAGCCGCCCACTATCAGCCACACTCACCAGCCGCCCACTATCAGCCACACTCACCAGCCGCCCACTATCAGCCACACTCACCAGCCGCCCACTATCAGCCACACTCACCAGCCGCCCACTTTACAGCCCAGACACTAGCCGCCCCCGATCATCAAGCAAATTATCAGCCGCCCACTGCCACTCACATTCAACACCCGCCCACTATAAATCCACGCCCACTAACAGTCCATACTCCCCAGCCGCAACTACCAGCTCACACTCACCAGCCGCCCACTATCAGCCACACTCACCAGCCGCCCACTATCAGCCACACTCACCAGCCGCCCACTTTACAGCCCAGACACTAGCCGCCCCCGATCATCAAGCAAATTATCAGCCGCCCACTGCCACTCACATTCAACACCCGCCCACTATAAATCCACGCCCACTAACAGTCCATACTCCCCAGCCGCAACTACCAGCTCACACTCACCAGCCGCCCACTATCAGCCACACTCACCAGCCGCCCACTATCAGCCACACTCACCAGCCGCCCACTATCAGCCACACTCACCAGCCGCCCACTATCAGCCACACTCACCAGCCGCCCACTATCAGCCACACTCACCAGCCGCCCACTATCAGCCACACTCACCAGCCGCCCACTATCAGCCACACTCACCAGCCGCCCACTATCAGCCACACTCACCAGCCGCCCACTATCAGCCACACTCACCAGCCGCCCACTTTACAGCCCTGGAAACAAGCCGCCCCCGATCATCAAGCAAATTATCAGCCGCCCACTGCCACCTCACAATTCACAACACCCGCCCACTATAAATCCACGCCCACTAACAGTCCATACTCCCCAGCCGCAACTACCAGCTCACACTCACCAGCCGCCCACTATCAGCCACACTCACCAGCCGCCCACTATCAGCCACACTCACCAGCCGCCCACTATCAGCCACACTCACCAGCCGCCCACTATCAGCCACACTCACCAGCCGCCCACTATCAGCCACACTCACCAGCCGCCCACTATCAGCCACACTCACCAGCCGCCCACTATCAGCCACACTCACCAGCCGCCCACTATCAGCCACACTCACCAGCCGCCCACTATCAGCCACACTCACCAGCCGCCCACTATCAGCCACACTCACCAGCCGCCCACTATCAGCCACACTCACCAGCCGCCCACTATCAGCCACACTCACCAGCCGCCCACTATCAGCCACACTCACCAGCCGCCCACTATCAGCCACACTCACCAGCCGCCCACTATCAGCCACACTCACCAGCCGCCCACTATCAGCCACACTCACCAGCCGCCCACTATCAGCCACACTCACCAGCCGCCCACTATCAGCCACACTCACCAGCCGCCCACTATCAGCCACACTCACCAGCCGCCCACTATCAGCCACACTCACCAGCCGCCCACTATCAGCCACACTCACCAGCCGCCCACTATCAGCCACACTCACCAGCCGCCCACTATCAGCCACACTCACCAGCCGCCCACTATCAGCCACACTCACCAGCCGCCCACTATCAGCCACACTCACCAGCCGCCCACTATCAGCCACACTCACCAGCCGCCCACTATCAGCCACACTCACCAGCCGCCCACTATCAGCCACACTCACCAGCCGCCCACTATCAGCCACACTCACCAGCCGCCCACTATCAGCCACACTCACCAGCCGCCCACTATCAGCCACACTCACCAGCCGCCCACTATCAGCCACACTCACCAGCCGCCCACTATCAGCCACACTCCCCAGCCGCAACTACCAGCTCACACTCACCAGCCGCCCACTATCAGCCCACACTCACCAGCCGCCCACTATCAGCCCACACTCACCAGCCGCCCACTATCCATCCATACCCACACACCTCTTGCTCCCACCCTCATCCATGCAGCGCCCATTATATCAACCCCACTTTTCCCTTACCTCAACCATTCCCTCCTCTCTTGTCCATCGTCGTCCACTGTTCTCCCTCACCATCCTCCATTATCTCCCCACCCCTTACATCTCTCCTCACCCCGCCCTCCCCACCAACCCACACATATATAATATTCCTCCTTAGCAACCCCCCAACACACACTTCTCCTAACCTCCCCTAACCCTCCCAAACAACCCATTCCCCCCCCTCCTCCCCCAGACCCATGCTAGTCCCGTCATCCCATCTCCGCCCACACCAACCCATCCGCTCCCTCTGCCTCACCAGCAGCCCGGGGCCCAGGCTTGCGTGCAGGCATGTCCAGCCATTGAAACCACGACTTAAAGATCGAACATTTTTATTTCTCGTTTTCTTTCTCGTAGGACCCGCCTGCGGGAGAAGGTTAAGACCAATTGATTTCAGGTTGGGGGATGATGGACAGCCCAGCTGAGGCAGACTAGGAAGGACTTCGTAACCATACTAGTTCATCAGGTAAAACGACTGGCGATAATAATGATGAAAAATTGATATGAAAAAAAAAAATGTTAGTTTTGGGAACGACCATGTGAGGCCATCAGAGTGTGTGTGTGTGTGTGTGTGTGTGTGTGTGTGTGTGTGTGTGTGTGTGTCTGTGTGTGTGTGTGTGTCTGTGTGTACAAAGGACTATGATCGTAAACCTTAACGTCTGAACATCTGTGAGGGTGATGGAGTATGTGAACGTCCGCTATCCATCTGCTACATGCATGTAGAGGACTGTATGCGTAAGTCGACTGTGAATCCGTGTATGTACGTAGGAGTCCAATCCTTCTAGTCCGTGTATGTATGCAGGAGTCCAATCCTTCTAGTCCGTGTATGTATGCAGGAGTCCAATCCTTCTAGCCGGTCATTTGCATACACCATGAAAAGCATTAGTGTCAGACCAGACCCCCCCGAGACACGCCATTGGTGACCTCAACCCATTTCGAGAAGGTTCCATCCACTCCACCAAGATGGTATTGTATACATCGAGGTTGTCTCTGCCAATCCTGGTTGAAGATCCAGCTTCTCTGATAACCTCGTATGTCACAGTGTCAAAGGCTTTCCGGTAGTCCACATACAGACAGTCCATATCTAACCTTCTCTTCTCCTTTACACAGACTTCCTTTCCTTTCCTTCGTGCTGTTTCTGGAGTACGTAGTTCCCGCTCTGAAAGAAGTCATCAATCTGCTCTCTGTTTTCCACTCCCTTACAGACCACAACTATCATGGATACCGGATACAGCTCCTCTTCCCTGTCTCCTCTCTTATGTACAGGTATGACCAATGCTTTCTTCCACCACCCCTCTTGGCACTTCACTTTTTCTTCAGAGACATATTGAACAATATTTAACGCATGGTGTCAGGTGTATCTGCACACGTCCTCAGCGCCTTTCCTCGGTGCCATGAACCTCCGAAGGTTCAAAACCATTTAGAATTATGTTTATGTCGTCTCTAGAGATTTCAATGGTTTCCAATACCTCGTCCTCATTGTGTGTGGGTAGGTGGGTGTGTGCTGATAGTTTTTGTTGGAGGTCTGTGCATGATGAAGACCATCCCCCCCACCTGCTACCCACCTATCCCCTCGTGGGTGATCACGTCTGGGCAAAATTACTGAGCTCCTCCACCCAGGTCGGCTCGCCCACCACCCGCCTCCCTCCCTCCCTCCCTGTCTGTCTGTCCGGCTTGCGAGGCTGCTGCGTCACACGTCCTCACCCACACCACTGGTATCATTACATGGGGGTCAGGTTGTGGTGGAGGGGGTAACGTTACGTTAGGTGACCCCCACAGCAGTTCACCCAACGTCCTCTTGTCATTATGGGGTTTAGCTCACGTTGGGTCAGGCTCATGTGCTCATCCACAAGGGGGGGAGAGAGAGAGAGAGAGAGAGAGAGAGAGAGAGAGGAGTTACGTCTGGTACGGGGGGCTTCAGGAGGCTGTAGGCGATGTGAGGCAACTGCTGGATGTGGCGACCTGGCCTTTAACCTGACTCTCAGGGAGTCTGGTCGAGGACTAGGCCAGTACACACACACACACACACACACACACACACACACACACACACACACACACACACATACACACGGGTTGCTGCATCCTCGTGTTCAAGGATCGTGCCGTCGTGCTCAACGATCGCAACCCGCAGTCTTCAAGAGACTAATCACCTCACTCAAGTCCTAAGGTACGCCAAGTCCTCTCGCATAACCAGTCGTATACAGTAGTTTTAAAGCGTATCAACCACACTGTGCTCACCTCTGCTAAACACAACACCCACACACGTGTCATGACACGGCCTACCAACATCTCACCAGCACAGACACAACCCCAATAACCACACGAGGTGTGTAACAACCGCTCGCAAGTTTACAAACTATATGCAGTTGTGAAGTGTGACAGAGAGGACGCAGCCTTCCTCCCCCTTCAGTAGAAATACGTGTCCTTAAGCAACGCAGCTCACCTGGGGAACCACACACACACACACCAACCAGCCAGAGGCAGGCCGCCACCCACCCACGACAAGATATGAGGACTTCCAAGATCATGATGCCAGATTGTCAGGCCCTGCAGGACGTAAGTGTGACCAGGTCACTGCAGACGCTGTCCCTCCCTCTCTCATCACCCTCATACACAGCCAAACTCCTTGGGGCTTTGTGATGCCTCCAACACAGCACTCGTCTCCATAACTCACGTTTCAACAACTTCATAAACGAACGTTAGAAAAAAAAAAGAAGGTAATCTGCAGAACAGCAAAGAAAAACACAACACGACTATGATCTACGCAATCTATCAACCACCAACACAACTCACGGGGGAAAATATAAGATTACGTTTCCAGTCTTTCTATTAAGCGGAACAGCAGAATGGAACCAGCGTTCCCCCACCTCAATCAATTTCGCACCGACGCTTTACAAGTGCAGGGTCCTAACCTTGCCGCTATCCACCACTGGCAAACCGGTCACATGGTCCTGATGACGACGACCCATCCCCCCCCTCACAACCCCTCTCCTCTCCAAACACAACAGGTGATCCTCAACCAGAGATGACGGGAGAGATGCTCTCGCTGCCACCACCACTCCCCCTGGATGTTCGGGTGGCGGTGGTGTGGTGTGGTGGGGTGATGTGTGTGTGTGTGAGGCCAGTGAGGGATGTGTGTCCTGCATACAGTCCTGTCCTAAGTTTAGATTGAATTTTCCGGCGTGCTGACGCCGCTATGCGGGACCTCCGCTCCTGACTGATGATTGCACACCAAAGGGAACTCGTCGTGTCACACACACACACACACACACACACACACACACTGGAGGGACTGCCTGCTGAAATTCTCGTCTCTTTCTACATTCTTCTCCTGAGGTCGCTGTAAATATTTCTCTACGCATCACAAAGTTTGTATGTTATATATATATATATATATATATATATATATATATATATATATATATATATATATATATATATATATATATTACCAGTACCTTGTCATTCTGTTTCTGCTCATCCCTCAGCATCCAGACCCTTACCTTCTCCTCCCCACTCCGCTCCTGAGGTGGCCTCGCCTCCTCCAGTAATCTACCGGACTTACAATGGAGCACCTGGGACCAGTCTCAGGTGCTATTACCCCTCTACTTTTTTTCTTTTTCCCTCCTACGATCTATTACCCTCCTTCCCTCTTATGATCTATTACCCTCCTTCTTTCCTTCTCTTTCCCTCTCACGATCTATTACCCTTCTTCCTGTTTCCTTCTCTTTCCCTCCCACAATCTATCACCCTCCTTCGTTCCTTCTCTTTCCCTCCTGCGATCTATTACCCTCCTTCCTGTTTCCTTCTCTTTCCCTCCTGCGATCTATTACCCTCCTTCTTTCCTCCTCATCTCCTAACTGTCTCTTTAACACACTCACAAGAACTCTGCAATAAACCCATACCAAATTCTTCCACCCTCCTAAAAACCCGTCTCCCCCAGTTTAATAATCGAGAGGAATTTTTAAACCATTTTTTTTCCCCCCCATCCCTTCCTCAGTCCCGTGAACCCGGACCTGGAATTACCAACACACTGACAGCAGCATTACACTGCCTCCTGGAGTTGTGGCCGTGCCCACGACAACACCCACGCACACCAGACCCTACACCACCAGCAACTTGACCCTAGACCGCTTGAGCGTTGAACGGCACTTGAGCACGACGTTGAGGTGGACCATGTAAAAAGCCCTTGAGCACAACGGGACGACCCCTCTAGGTAGGATGGCCTGGCCACTGACCTTATTCTAAGTGTCTGGTCCGAGGGCCGTGCCACCACCGTACACAAGGATCGTACCGTCGTGCCCCCAGGGTCATACAGTGGGTGCTGATGATGAAGATCAAGCAGTGTGTGTGTGTGTGTGTGTGTGTGTGTGTGTGTGTGTGTGTGTGTGTGTGTGTGTGTGCCAGTCTCTCTCGCCAGACGTCTTCACGTCAGTCACTCATGTAAGATGGTGACTAGCGACAACCGCAGCACGAGAAAGACACGATCATTACCACTGGCACAACATGCTGCCACTGCCTCTCTTGGCCGCAGTTGCCATATAAATATATACCTTTGTCTTGCCAGAGGACACCATGTGGGTTTTATCTTTTCTTTTTTTTTTTACAGCTCCAAGAGCGACAGGTCTCCCAGCCTCCTGCAGAACATAATCTTTCGTATTTGGTTATGATCATCGATCGGTGGGTTGGCTATTTGGGCCTTAGGACCTACCAAAAGCTAGCGCCTTCTTCAGGTGTTTAGGGTGCTTCTACAACCACATACACTCACTATACACACACACACACACACACACACACACACACACACACACACACACACACACACACATATATAAATACATCCCAGGGGATAGGGGAAAAAGAATACTTCCCACGTATTCCCTACGTGTCGTAAAAGGCGACTAAAAGAGGAGGGAGTGGGGGGCTGGAAATCCTCCCCTTCAGTTTTTTTAATTTTGCAAAAGAAAGAACAGAGAAGGGGGCCAAGTGAGGATATTCCCTCTAAGACTCAGTCCTCTGTTCTTAACGCTACCTCGCTACTTAACTCTCAGTCAACACTATCCCTTCACGGATACAGTAGCTGGAAAGGGAAGCAAACCAGAGGATCATTTTGGGGTCTGTGAACGTCGCATCCACACACGTCCTCCACGGTACAGAAGCACACAGGAGGATGTGACAGTCAGCCTGGAGTCATTCGGGATACAGCAAAATAACTGATGTTCCTAAAAGCCCATGACTAATATTATACCCCCCTCTTCTTATTATACCCTTATACCCCTCTTCTTATTCATGGTAGGTCTACTTAATACCTTTCACAGATATAATTCTCTGATTGTATTGTCTGGTTTAATCCAAACGGTAAAGTATCCATTGGTACATCTTAAAGTAATGACAGTATATGGAGTACACGAGACAGATAATCATTCCTCCTAATCCACACATGCTTCAGAAATACTCCCTGTCTCGTTCTCACATTCCTATGTACACGAGAAGGGTGTCACAAGGCACACTTCTGCCTCGCCTGCAGGTATAGCTCAATGGAGCAACAACCGCGTGTGTGAATATTGTTTAAACATGTCAAAAAAAAACATGTGTATTAACTTCTAAGATCAGATGTGTTATTTTCTTCGTCACGAGGCAGCTTAAGCTCCGGGTTGAACAATTCTATAAGGGACACAACTCAGGCAAAACCCAAACTAAAGTGATGAGACTTATGGCAGTATTCAACTCTTTAGACCCTGGGAAAGAACGCCCTGAAGACGACGCTTTGATTCGATAAATCCAATTATAAGTTCCAGGTTAAACCCTTTTATGTACGAGGAATCAACTCACGGAGAATCCAAAATCAGATTTACGGGTCTTATGCTATTCAGTTCCTTAAGTACAAGGATACAACTATGCCAAGTCCACAGTGCGATGCGTCTTCCCTCAACAGAAGCGTGACACCTGAGGACAGACGACTGATGGACGGAAGCCCAGACCTATATAGAGGAACCCCAGGTGTGTGTCATGTGCCACACATGGCGCAGTATACCATGCCATGAGTCGTCTTAACAATGAGTACCTAAAACATTCGATGACCCTCCATGACGCCTATACCAGGAACTTCAATAATTACTGTGTGCCACCATTACCAACGTGACCCAATGTTGTCTTTGAACATTTCTGAACGCGTTAAGTTTGTGAATTTCTTTTTTTTCGTACACCTCGCTGACAGCCGTCAATTTCCTGGGAGTACAAACTTCAACTGTGACACGTACACGTTTTATGGATTTGAATATTACATTACAGAATTTGGGTCGAGGGGGGTCACTTGGGGGAGACACACTGGGTCGGAGAGGTCACCTGGGGTGGGACACTGGGTCGGGGAGGTCACCATACTCGACGTACTGGGGGGACACACTGGGTCGGGGAGGTCACCATACTCGACGTACTGGGGGGACACACTGGGTCGGGAGGTCACCATACTCGACGTACTGGGGGGACACACTGGGTCGGGGAGGTCACCATACTTGACGTACTGAGGGACACTGGGTCGAGGTCACTATACTCGACGTACTGAGGGACACTTGGTCGAGGAGGTCACTATACTCGACGGTACTAGGGGGGGGGGGACACTGGGTCGAGGTCACTATACTCGACGGTACTGGGGGGGGGAGACACTGGGTCGAGGAGGTCACCATACTCGACGGTACTGGGGGGACACACTGGGTCGGGGAGGTCACCATACTTGACGTACTGAGGGACACTGGGTCGAGGTCACTATACTCGACGTACTGAGGGACACTTGGTCGAGGAGGTCACTATACTCGACGGTACTGGGGGGGGGGGGACACTGGGTCGAGGAGGTCACTATACTCGACGCCCTGGGGGACACTGGGTCGAGGAGGTCACCATACTCGACGTACTGGGGGGACACTGGGTCGGGAGGTCACCATACTCGACGTACTGGGGGGACACACTGGGTCGGGAGGTCACCATACTCGACGTACTGGGGGGGACACTGGGTCGAGGAGGTCACCATACTCGACGTACTGGGGGGACACACTGGGTCGGGAGGTCACCATACTCGACGTACTGGGGGGACACACTGGGTCGGGGAGGTCACCATACTCGACGTACTGGGGGGGACACTGGGTCGAGGAGGTCACCATACTCGACGTACTGGGGGGACACACTGGGTCGGGAGGTCACCATACTCGACGTACTGGGGGGGACACTGGGTCGAGGAGGTCACTATACTCGACGGTACTGGGGGGGACACTGGGTCGAGGAGGTCACTATACTCGACGTACTGAGGGACACTGGGTCGAGGTCACTATACTCGACGCCCTGGGGGACACTGGGTCGAGGAGGTCACTATACTCGACGTACTGAGGGACACTGGGTCGAGGTCACTATACTCGACGCCCTGGGGGACACTGGGTCGAGGAGGTCACTATACTCGACATACTGGGGGACATACCGAGGTTGGGTTGGTCACTTTATTCGACAGAACTGGAAGGTCACCTTCGTCGACTGTACTGGAAGAACAACACTGTGTCGGTGGTCACCATACTCGACGGTGGGGAGTGAATCTGGGTCATGGTGGCCACCATGTTCGACAGTGGTGGTAGAGGGGGAGAAACTGCGCCGTTCGATTCCCCCGCAGGATCGATACTAGCCCGCACAGTGACCAAAATATAAACAAATACGCTGCTCCAACACAACCTTTATTTATTCCTCAACTTAATCCTTCTCAACAGACTCTGAAGTTCGACAGAGTTCAGCCTTCACACGACGTTCAGACAGCAGAGCTGGACCTGGTTACGTGATATCTATACATACGTAGACCAACATACATAACTAGGGACATTAAAAGTTCGTATACTTGGAACACAGAGCCACGAAAACACACGCCAATGGAATCTGCTCTCTGTCCCGTGCGACAGGGCGAGATGGCTCAACCCTCCCATGACCCGCTTTGTCCTGTGCAACAGGGCGAGAAGGTTGCCCCTGGCCGACTAAACTCTGTACAGCAAGGCGGATTGGCCGGCCGTAGCTACCTTTGTCCTGTGCAGCAAGGGGAGAACGCTGCTTATGACCTGTATTGTCCTGTGCAGCAGGGAGAGACTGCCGCCTCTGGACCTGCTTTGTCCTGTGCGGCAGGATGAGACTGCCGTCCGTCCCCGCTTTGTCCTGTGCGGCGGGGCGAGAAGGCTGCCCATGACCAGCTCAGGCAAACCCATTAAATTATTTGGTATTCTCACTTGCCGCCGTGATGCCTCCGACAGCGAGGGGCCAATACACAACCCTCCTGGATAGGCTAGTGTGGCTATACGTTACCCCTGACCCCCCAGCTGACCTGAGGAGGTATGCATTCCTCGTTCAAACTAAGCATTAGAGACGTACCCAACACGGCAGCACTACGTATGCACATGACAATCGCAAAAGAGTTCAGGTGAAAATTCAACAACACACGACGCATTCTAATAAACAACAACAAAAACAAATTAGTGATGGAGAAGCATCGCAGATCACAAGAGCCAATCCCCTCCCGCAGGTCCATTATTAAAACACGGTAATTAAACCGGTGGAGTAATATAAATGACACTCAGTGGGCGCCACCCTCCTGCACCCCCCGGTCCGTCCGTCCTCCCCCAGCGCAGTAATCAAGGTGAGGTGCAGGTATGGTGTCTCCTCACCTCCCGCAGCGGAGGCGACGCTCGGTAAAGCGACGTATTGTCTAGCGGCGTGTGAGAGAGGCGTCGATTATCGATCACCTTCCCCATGGGCAAAAGTGTGTTAGCCAGCCATCACTGCCACACGATAGACTAAACCCCCTTTTGCTCAAGGCTGTCAGCCCCTGTACAGGACTGACCGATGGTCCGGCTCAGTGAGGTTTAGGTGACAAGACCGAATGACTCCTCATGGTGTATCTTGGCTCACGACGACCCAACCCCCCAGCACACACACACACATACACACACACACACACACACACACACACACACACACACACTCCATCAGCGTTTGATCATTCACCAGCAGGAGGCCACAAGAAACCCTTCGGTCGTCCATCATATCAACCTACATCCACAATGACTTCTGGGAAGCATACAACAGCAGTCACGACTTCAGGCCTCGATCACTTTGGGTGATCCCCACACGGTTTTCCCTTACTGAGGTACAACAGTCAACATACAGTTCTCAATGGCAGGAAACCGTAAGAGGTATGTGGATAGCGGTAGCATTCCCGCCTGTGACACAGGTGGTCCTGCGTTCGATCCTGGCTGTTGGAAGGTTTGTATGTTCTATGAAGGTGCGCGTTTGTATGAACTTTATTCGTATTCATGTGCCTCCACGTTGTACAGTTAGGGTCGGTAAAATGCTATCTGCTGGCTATGTGCGCCTGTTGGGAAATGACCGGTGTAGACCCCGTTGCTCATCAATGTGAGACGAAGGGTATTCGAGTACATAGTATTCGAATAGTTATTTCCTATTAGCCAGGCTCATAGCCTAGCGGTAGATTCCCGCCTGTGACACAGGGGTCCTGGGTTCGATCCTGGCTGTTGGAGGTTTGTATGATATATATATATATATATATATATATATATATATATATATATATATATATATATATATATATATATATATATATATATATATATATTCCTAAGAGTCCACGGGGATATGAAACACGATAAGTTCCCTTCCCAAGTGCACTTTCGTGTAATAATCACATCATCAGAGAAGATACAAGAAAGATACATAACAGTCAGTCCCGTTTTCTCCCTCCCGTTCAAATGTTCAAACTTCCCATTTCATATAGGAGCGTCCTCGAGGAAGAAGTTACGAACCTGCACTTTCCCGTCTTTTCAGTTAATGGTTCGAGGGGGCCCCCGCCAAGAGCGGGTTACCCCCTGTGTCAAGCTAAGAATGTAAATAGGGTTACCCCCTGTGTCAAGCTAAGAATGTAACTAGGGTTACCCCCTGTGTCAAGCTAAGAATGTAACTAGGGTTACCCCCTGTGTCAAGCTAAGAATGTAACTAGGGTTACCCCCTGTGTCAAGCTAAGAATGTAACTAGGGTTACCCCCTGTGTCAAGCTAAGAATGTAACTAGGGTTACCCCCTGTGTCAAGCTAAGAATGTAACTAGGGTTACCCCCTGTGTCAAGCTAAGAATGTAACTAAGGTTACCCCCTGTGTCAAGCTAATAATGTAACTAGGGTTACCCCCTGTGTCAAGCTAAGAATGTAACTAGGGTTACCCCCTGTGTCAAGCTAAGAATGTAACTAGGGTTACCCCCTGTGTCAAGCTAATAATGTAACTAGGGTTACCCCCTGTGTCAAGCTAAGAATGTAACTAGGGTTACCCCCTGTGTCAAGCTAAGAATGTAACTAGGGTTACCCCCTGTGTCAAGCTAAGAATGTAACTAAGGTTACCCCCTGTGTCAAGCTAAGAATGTAACTAGGGTTACCCCCTGTGTCAAGCTAAGAATGTAACTAGGGTTACCCCCTGTGTCAAGCTAAAATGTAACTAGGGTTACCCCCTGTGTCAAGCTAAGAATGTAACTAAGAATGTAACTACCTCATAAATCATTTCCATCCCATGAAATGTTATTGCCTTCCGACCATCAACAGGTGGAGTGTGACTACGAAATGATGAAGAAAATAACACAAGTTAATTATGCGATGAGAAAGCTTATCTAAGACACGTGACGGTGATTTAAGGGTGTTTACCAGCGAGATTAGAAAATGGGAAAGGAATCATAACATCGTCGGTCTTGCTTTGAAGCTGTAGAAAACGGTATGTACCAAAAGCCTACTGAAAGAAAATGGTTCACACACTAGTAAATAATGGACGTTTTGTCAGACGGAGCCCGATGGAAATACTTATATAATATAACAAAGGCAGTTGACGTTGTCTGGTGCAGCTTACGTGGAACCAGCCGGTAAAAAAAAAAAAAAAAAAATCATGAGCTGTGCCTCTGTAGCCTGACACAATCTATGATAACCCAACCTAACCTAACCTAACCTAAACTAACCTAACCTGACCCAACCTAACCTAACCTAAACTAACCTAACCTAAACTAACCTAACCTAACCTAACCTAACCTAACCTAACCTAACCTACCTAACCTAACCTAACCTAAACTAACCTAACCTGACCCAACCTAACCTAACCTAACCTAACCTAACCTAAACTAACCTAACCTGACCTAACCTAACCTAACCTAAACTAACCTAACCTGAACCTAACCTAACCTAACCTAACCTAACCTAACCTAACCTGACCCAACCTAACCTAACCTAAGCCCACCTAACCTAACCTAACCTAACCTAACCTAACCTAACCTAACCTAACCTAACCTAACCTAACCTAACCTAACCTAACCTAACCTAACCTAACCTAACCTAACCTAACCTAACCTAACCTAACCTAACCTAACCTAACCTAACCTAACCTAACCTAACCTAACCTAACCTAACCTAACCTAACCTAACCTAACCTAACCTAACCTAACCTAACCTAACCTAACCTAACCTAACCTAACCTAACCTAACCTAACCTAACCTAACCTAACCTAACCTAACCTAACCTAACCTAACCTAACCTAACCTAACCTAACCTAACCTAACCTAACCTAACCTAACCTAACCTAACCTAACCTAACCTAACCTAACCTAACCTAACCTAACCTAACCTAACCTAACCTAACCTAACCTAACCTAACCTAACCTAACCTAACCTAACCTAACCTAACCTAACCTAACCTAACCTAACCTAACCTAACCTAACCTAACCTAACCTAACCTAACCTAACCTAACCTAACCTAACCTAACCTAACCTAACCTAACCTAACCTAACCTAACCTAACCTAACCTAACCTAACCTAACCTAACCTAACCTAACCTAACCTAACCTAACCTAACCTAACCTAACCTAACCTAACCTAACCTAACCTAACCTAACCTAACCTAACCTAACCTAACCTAACCTAACCTAACCTAACCTAACCTAACCTAACCTAACCTAACCTAACCTAACCTAACCTAACCTAACCTAACCTAACCTAACCTAACCTAACCTAACCTAACCTAACCTAACCTAACCTAACCTAACCTAACCTAACCTAACCTAACCTAACCTAACCTAACCTAACCTAACCTAACCTAACCTAACCTAACCTAACCTAACCTAACCTAACCTAACCTAACCTAACCTAACCTAACCTAACCTAACCTAACCTAACCTAACCTAACCTAACCTAACCTAACCTAACCTAACCTAACCTAACCTAACCTAACCTAACCTAACCTAACCTAACCTAACCTAACCTAACCTAACCTAACCTAACCTAACCTAACCTAACCTAACCTAACCTAACCTAACCTAACCTAACCTA
>NC_092256.1:11224388-11364388 GCF_036320965.1 Panulirus ornatus | reverse complement strand
TGCTGTGTTACTTCTTTTGGAAAGTAATACGGGAGGAAGGACTTCCAGCCCAGCAACACTCCTCCGCCCTTGTTAGTCGCTTTTTACAACATGGACTAGATACCTGAGCAGCTGTCTTTCTCTCCTATCTTCAAGGATGACATATACGTATATACGTGTGCATAACTTTCTTTCTTTCATACTATTCGCCATTTCCCGCATCAGCGAGGTAGCGCTAAGAACAGAGGACTGAGCCTTTGAGGGAATATCCTCACTTGGCCCCTTCTCTGCTCCCCCTTCGGAAAATTAAAAAAATAAAAAAACGAGAGGGGAGGATTTCCAGCCCCCGTCCCTCCCCTTTTAGTCGCCTTCTACGACACGCAGGGAATACGTGGGTAGTAATCTTTCTCCCCTATCCCCAGGGATATATATATATATATATATATATATATATATATATATATATATATATATATATATATATATATATATATATATATATCACTATCATCTCACGTAAGAGGCTACGTATCGCTCATCAAGTTACAGCCAAGTTAACACTTACATGAAATACTGAGGAATGGGTCAAGAGACGTTCGGTCATATACGCGATACGAGGAGACGATACAGAGAAACAAAGACAACACAAACCAGGCCTTCTATACCGGTGTCCAGACACACACACACACACACACACACACACACACACACACACACACACATTACTTTAATACGGTTACATCAGGCCAGTGTTGACGCCACACTCTGTACCGTAATTAGTGATAATGATTATGACGCAGCTCATTAGGGAATTACATCATCATCATCATCATCATGGCATGGGTCGCCCAGTGTGAGCTATCTCAACGCATCGCGAGGGCAATCATTCGCCACCACTGGTCGATGCTACCAGTCTGGCCCCCGCATCAAGGATCGACCAGATAATGATACCAACAAAGTCCCACTCCCAAACTCTGCTGACAACAGAATCCCACTCCAAATGACGGCAACAAAATCCCACTCCAAATGACGGCAGCAAAATCCCACTCCAAATGATAGCAACAAAATCCCACTCCAAATGACGGCGACAAAATCCCACTCCAAATGACGGCAACAAAATCCCACTCCAAACAGTGGCATCAAAATCTCACTCCACTCTGTGTTGACAACAAAATCCCACTCCAAACTCTGCTGACAACAAAATCCCACTCCAAATGATGGCAACAAAATCCCACTCCAAATGATGGCAACAAAATACCACTCCAAATAGTGGCATCCAAATCCCACTCCAAATGATGGCGACAAAATCCCATTCCAAATAGTGGCTTCAAAATCTCACTCCAAATGATGGCAACAAAATCCCACTCTAAATGACGGCAAGAAAATCCCACTCCAAATAGTGGCATCAAAATCCCCCACTCCAAACTCTGCAATATTCCCATCCTGCCAACACGGTATAAACCCTCTCCACCCTCCACACACGACGTAACTCCTGCAAGGCACAAAAAAAAAACGCGTAATATGGGCATTAATAGATCGGTGCAATGTGGACAAGAAGGAAGTGGCGGGAGGGCAAATGAATCCGAGCAATCCAGTGTCCCGCCACACATCTGCCAGACCCCGAGCAATTGAGTGAGCCACAAGTGGTGTCCACAGCTGTCACCACACACACACACACACACACACACACACACACTCAAAGCCACTTGCCACGGTCAGGATTTCAACCTTAAAGTCCCCGGGTCATTAGAGTCTTGGGGAACAATAGCATAGGTCACCGCGCTACAGGTCCTCAGGTCTTGAACACTGAAGCTCTTGTGTGTTGCCGAGCAGTGTGTGTGTGTGTGTGTGTGTGTGTGTGTGTGTGTGTGTGTGTGTGTGTGTGTGTGCGGCTCCTACTACATATACACACGGTAAGAGGATTGAAATCCATCAAACGCTCGAGTTTCGATCTCTTACATTCCTGTCTCAACAAAGAAAGTAGTATGAGAACTTTTGAGGTGAAAGGACTGAATGAATCATTGTGATTACCTTCTGATGCGAGTTTGATTCACAGCTTACTACTTACTCAGAAATTCCAGACCGTTAAAAGCAATGTAATCAACTAATTCCAAGGGCAAGAGAAGAAAAAAAAGGCAGCGTCTACACTGTCGATCATAATGGCCAAGTAACGGTGTGGTATCCGTCATGCAGGGTGGGAGGGGTCGCGTGGTGTAGCAAGGAGCATCTGGCGCCTGTCGTATGCTCCTCAGGGTTTCTTTCTCCCCCCAGACTCCACCACGAACCCCCATCCTCCTCCCGACTATGGTGGCTTCTGCTGCTTCGTCCTCCCTCAGCCTCCCTCCATACCTCCACGCCTTCTGTAGCACGCCTGACGTGTAATCAAATCACCGAGGCACAGTCCCTGGACCTTTTGTGAGCTCTGTTCTCCTTTGCGTCACCGTCCACAGCACACACACACACACACACGCCCCTCTCGTATGTCTTCCACTCACTGTTCTCTCACTCCGCCCTTATGGATCCTTCGTCGCCTTCGGCTCTCCAGCAGCACATCCTATCAACACAAGTCACATTTTTCGCCTTGTTATGGAGGCAGACAGCTATATTTCCTTTGTATGATATGTCACATAATCAGTGCTGGAAATTTTCGCCACTCACATCTGCCAACCTGTATACACTCTCAAAAACTGGCTCATAATCATTATTTTTTCATATCTCCACCAAATGAGTCCAGGTCATGAGAGAGACATTATGAATAATCCTACTTATCATACTGATCGAAGAGGGGAAGAGGGGTTGGAATGCTTATTGTGCAATCCTGTCTGGGAGAGGCTGGTCAAACTTAGACACACACACACACACACACACACACACACACACACACACACACACACACACACACACACATCCCAGAACTGTATAACACGGACCACAGAGCACTTCACTACTTGAGCACGACTGTACGAGTCCTGGGTATATATAATCTCGTGACCTAACCTGACCCTCATGAGCTAGGTCAAAGGATTTCACCTTCGTGTTCGAGGGTCTTGCCTGTCGTCGAGCTGAAGGGGTTACGCACAACTCGTGAGGATCATACAACAAAGAGCCGCGAAACTTAAGCCAAAGAAATAAAAAAAAAAACACACTATAGAACCTGAAAGATATACATGTCACAGACCAATATAACACAGACCATAGTAAACAACAGAGGTCATCGAAGCAAGAAAAAGACCATAGAACAAGACTACACAGAGCACAGAACCGAACCACACAGGACAGAGCTCATCGATAACACAGACAATAGTAAACAAAGGTCATCCAAGCAAGAAAAAGACCAGAGAACAACACTACACAGACCACAGAACCGAACCACACAGGACAGAGCTGATGACCACATAACTAAGAGAGACTATTGGGAACAAACCTAATGACTGACAGTGAAACATGCAGCTGCGTCACATGATTACTGTGTGGCCATCGGCAACTCAAGGGTGGGCCGTTTTGATACCTGTTTCTTTCCCTACACGTCGAAGCTTTGGAACTCTCTACCTTTTCATGTCTTTCCCAATAACTATGACCTGGCTTTTCATGTCTTTCCCAATAACTATGACCTGGCACATTTCAAAAGACAGGTTTTTCACTTGATCAAAATTTCTTAAATCCTTTCCCTTGTCTTTTCCTTTTCCGCTTCATAATTCTCTCTGTATTTCAATTAAGGCCCGGCCTTGATGTGGACTTTTTTCCGTGGCTGGAACCTTCAGCATAAAAAAAAGACGATCCAAGAACCAAAAATACGGGAGAGAATGATTAAAACATACGGACAACAGACTACGTAACCCCCACCACACACGAGCACAAAGACGACAACACAAGACCACACAATAGTCTTGCCTGCAGGTTCTCCTGGTTTGCTTTTCCTCCCTCACCACTCCCTCATTTCCAGCTTCCTCTCCATCCGGCGTACCTCCGCTACTGTCGCTGGATCAATCTCTCCCTCTTCCCATATCAACAGCGGTGTCTCCGGCATCCTTCCTCCTTTACTATCACCGATTTCCTCTCTTCAGCAGAGAACTAAATGCGCTCACACACTGGTCACCCAACACAGGGTTTCTCTACTTTTTTTCACACCCGTTCCATCTTCCCTTACTCGATCTGCGTCTTGCCTCATCACGACTGCCTCTATAAACTCAGGTCTAGACAGAATTTCCTTCCGAGTCAGACGCAATCCAGTAGAGGTGAATGGTTTCCAAACCCTAATATCTTCCCATCTATCTTTATAAAACTTCTCAACTTTTTTTGAAAATATCTCTTCATGGCTCGGTAATTCCACTTACCAACACAAAAAGAGGTACTTGTTCTCACCGCCGTGTCTATCTACCATGAATACCCAACGGTACACAAACACCTTAGTCTAACCTCTAAGTAACCGGGAGCTGTGTTCTGATGAATATTTTCTTTCGTTTTCTTCCAACATTTCATCCAATTGTACAAAGGAGTAACTCGTCCTCTTCTAGAGTACTGCCCTCACGTCTGGGGAGGTTCTAACTCCACATACTCACTAGCAGAGTCGGAGTCCACAGCGATACGACTTGATTCTCCCAGCCTCAAAACTCGCTGCGCTCGCCCTCCGCCTCAACTTTTTTTTTCCTCCATCCCTCTCTTGATAGAATACCTGGAAAGCCACTGTATCAAGTGGTTATTGCAACTCATGGGTTGTCATGTCTGTTTCTCTCCTTACACCTCCACGCTTTGGAACTCTTTACCCTCTTCTGTCCCTCCTGGCAGCTGTGGCCTGACGCTTTCTCGAGTTGCAGTCTTTTACACTTTCTTTTGAAACTCTTGGAACATTGCTTCTCTTCCCCGATTAACTTTCTACCTCTTTATCCCCTTATCTCATTTAAACCTGGTCTCGATGGGAACTTCTCTTTGTAACTGGAGCTTTCTATGTAAATATGTAAAAAAAAAATAAAGAAAAGAACACAGGCCATCGAACAAGAATCTAAACCAAGGGGGGGAAGAAAAAGAACACAGATGACCCCAATAAAGCGAAGGCGTCTACAGCTCAATCCCGAACAACGTACAACGTCCACCTCCACAACCTGGGAGCTCCAGTGTTCCTCCCTTTATGCTTTGCGTGTGTGTGTGTGTGTGTGTGTGTGTGTGTGTGTGTGTGTGTGTGTGTGTGTGTGTGTGTGTGTGTGTGTGCAGATAAAAACTTTAGTCTCACGCCTACGACGACACCTTAATGTAATCTGTGGCCCGCCAGCAGAACCACCACCACCCACACAACCCTCCTTCCTGGAAAAAAAGAATAAGAGTTGGCAAAGTTTTCAAATAAATCTCTCGCCCAATATAATTCCAAGTCTGATACTTTCGGAGAATTCGACACTTAAATTAAGTTTCCACTCGACACTTTCCTCGACCGGCAATTCGTCCATAAAGTTGCCTCATGTACGGAAGTTTTCTTTCTGGGGGGCGACGAAAGACGAACGAATTCATATGACGTCGTCGTGTTTCGTCTGTGTGTGTGTGTGTTTGGGGGGGGGGGGGGGTTGCTCCCACTCTGCAGCCTGGGGTCACCTATGCTTACTCTTAACGTATACGAGTCGACAGGTCTATCAAACACACACACACACACACACACACACACACACACACACACACACGAAACACTTCAGCCACCATTTACAACTGTGCCATACCCTCAAGTCCAGCTGAGCTGATTGCCAAGTGGCCTCCTCCGCTGGCCATGAAATTCAGACCAGCCTCATCTACCAACTGGTGGTGCTCGCTATTCTACAGACGCCTTGCGAAAAATCATTGGCATACGGGAGCACATGAGCGAGCCAGACAACAGCAGATCTGATGGTCCATGCTGGAGAACACTGACTGTGTCTTCAATGCCCCAAGTCTACCATGAGGGTGACGGAAGGACAGAGCAAAAGGCCCCCTTGCAAATCGCCATTATGAGAGGATACACGTACCGCGCAGCCTGTCCCCTCCCATATATATATATATATATATATATATATATATATATATATATATATATATATATATATATACTACTGGCTCTGTATCCCTTACCATGGGACAGTTCTCCATTTTCCGTCTGTCTGTTTCCGCACCTCACGTCCTCCTACCACCATCGCCTGGCGCGGCACACAGCTTCCCTCTTAACCGTACCTCCATTCCACACATACACACGTACGGATCTTCGAGGAACCGTTGCTGTCCTGCAGCAGCAGCAGATGACGTCGTTCATAGTCTCCTGCTTCCCCAGGTACACAACTGCCACGCTAACGAGTCCCCACTGCCCCACCTTCCACCCGGCAAGGACAAGGGTCAGACCCGGCAAGGACAAGGGTCAGACCCGGCAAGGACAAGGGTCAGACCCGGCAAGGACAAGGGTCAAACCCGGCAAGGACAAGGGTCAGACCCGGCAAGGACAAGGGTCAGACTCTCGTCATCTTGTGTCACGAGCGTCATCCACGGGTCACCGTCATTTCGGCCTGGCATAATGTAGGTGGGCATTCACTCCTCCCCCCGGCCTGGTGTACATGGGCACTCACTGTACGTGGACAATCACTCCTCCCTAGCCTGGTTTACGTGGGCACTCACTCCTACGGCCTGGTGTACGTGGGCATACACTCTTACCCGGCCTGGTGTACGTGGGCATTCACTCTTACCCGGTCTGGTGTACGTGGGCATTCACTCTTACCCGGCCTGTTATACGTGGGTATTCACTCTTACCCGGCCTGGTGTACGTGGGCATTCACTCTTACCCGGCCTGGTGTACGTGGGCACTCACTACGCCCCAGCCTGGTGTGCGTGGGCACTCAGTACGCCCAAACCTGGTGTACGTGGGCACTCAGTACGCCCCAGCCTGGCGTGCGTGGGCACTCAGTAAGCCCAAACCTGGTGTACGTGGGCACTCACTACGCCCCAGCCTGGTGTGCGTGGGCACTCAGTACGCCCGAGCCTGGTGTGCGTGGGCAGGAGAAGGCCGGGCGGTGTGGGGCGGGGCGGGGCAGGGCGTGTGAGCGCTGATAACTAATAACAAACAGGGAGGAGATAGTGATCACCAGTGGCAGGGTGGGGACCCTCCCGCACGACCTGCATCATAACGAGATGCTGCCTGTGCTCCTGCCCCACCCACCACCACACACCACACTCTCCTCCCTCCCTCCAGCCTCACCCACCACACACCACACTCTCCTCCCTCCCTCCAGCCTCACCCACCACATCGGTCAGCCACTACCAGTAACCCTCCCTCCCTCCCTCATCCTCACCACTCCAAGATCTCACCCATTAACCCTCTCTCTCTCTCTCTCTCTCTCTCTCTCTCTCTCTCTCTCTCTCTCTCTCTCTCTCTCTCTCTCTCTCTCTCGCGTAAGCCTCGACCCAACGCCACGCAGATGCCTCCTCCCCAACTTTAACAACCTACCCCATCCTCGACCTCCTCCTCCTCCTCCATTCCTCCAATAATCTCCCCATCCTCGACTTCCTCCTCCTCCATTCCTCCAACACTCTCCCCATCCTCGACCTCCTCCTCCATTCCTCCAATAATCTCCCCACTCTCGACCTCCTCCTCCATTCCTCCAATAATCTCCCTATCCTCGACCTCCTCCTCCATTCCTCCAATAATCTCCCCATCCTCGACCTCCTCCTCCATTCCTCCAATAATCTCCCCATTTGTCCAACAATCTCCCCACCCTTCCCTCTAGCAACCCCCTAACCCTTTAACCCATCAACGTCTCCCTATACATGCATTTCTCCCTCCTAATGAGCCTCCGTCTCCCAACGCAACTGCAGTTCTCCCTTCGTCTGTAATCTCCCTCTCTGGACGAAAATCTTCCCCCGACCACCTGGAAGCCTCCCCTCCCACCTGGAGGCCTCCCTTTCCACCTGGAATTGTCCCCATCCATCTGGAAACCTCCTTGCTCCCCTAGCACTCTCCCTTCCCACCTCCAGAGTCCTCCCATTCCATCCGGAACCCTTCCGTTCCACAACAATTCTCCCCACACGCAACGCCCATCCTCCCCGAGCCGAGCCGGCTCGCCTCCCTTAACATCCCCCCCGACACTCCGCTAATCACCACCATTCCCAGCCACTAATTACACCATTCTCAAGACTAGCATCAAGGCACAGGGTCGTTAGTACGTCCAGACACTTCATAATCGTGGCCTTCAACTTGTACCCGTTCTCAAACTTAATACATTTCTCTCTTGCCTCCTGAAGATGTTGGCTCAAAAGGTTACAAACGAGAACATACCTAAGATATGTAGAGAGAGAGAGAGAGAGAATTTTATACAGCCAGCGTTCCACCTTCGAGAGAGCATTTTTCGTATCATCACAGGCAATGTTTCGTGTCCACAAGACGACTACAATAATACCACAATCTTTTCGTGTCATCACAGGTAATGTTTCGTGCCGAAAATCTTTCGTGCCCACAAGACGAGTACAATAATACCACAATCTTTCCGTGTCATCACAGGCAGTGTTTCGTGCCCACAAGACGAGCACATTCATACTACAAACGATCCAGAGTTCTAACTTGACCCTACCACACGTCCATATTCCTTGAGTGGAATTTTGACCCCTTACGATGGGCCTCGGCCGTGGACCAAGAACCCCTACCCTCACCCAACCACCTCCTGACGATAACTTCAGGTCATGGGTTCGTATCCTCGCGCCACCACAGTGGGATTCATTCGTGATCACGTTGTCATGACTTTCGATAAGTTTTCTCAGTGGGGCTACGTATCCAGACCTGACCTGAACCACTGTTGACTCACTGCGCAGAAAGACATTTTTTTCAGTGGTATGATAATGCTCTATATATATATATATATATATATATATATATATATATATATATATATATATATATATATGAAAATGAGACATTTCTATAAAATATCACAGAATTATTATATATGACAGTCTATGCTGGCACTGGTTCCTTTTGGTTCACGAAAGAGGCTTTATAGGTTTATATAAACCAGGAGACGACAACCTAAGATATATGTATATATCCACAGACATATAAGGTGAACAATGGTATATAAGCATATACATAAATGTGTGTGTGTGTGTGTGTGTACTACAAGACGCCGAAGTCCATCACTGATTCCCATCTACCCGAAGTCACCCAGAGACGTGAGTGAGTGAGGGCAGCTTGGCAATAAACTGCCGTAACACCTCCTCCTCCGTCACAGAGACTTTCACCCAACCCCCTTAACCCCCACCCGACACCGTGGACCGCCGCTCGTCACCACGATCCACTCGTTCCCATCAGACTTCGTGTACAAGACAGAGAGAACGATCCTACACCCACCATTGTAACCCTCGTGAACAACCCATGAACGAGTAGAACATGTGAGTAGAACTGTGAGCAAGTGAACAGCTCAGTTTTCTCTTAACTAGGCTATGTACTATGTCAACTACTGTATTACTGTAACCGTCCATTATCACCTAAATGTTCCAACCAAGTACATAATGTATAAGTCATAATACAATCTATACAGCAAATACTCCTGTGTATCTGGCCACCAACCTCACGACCTGATGTCCTCACCGTGACCCATGTCAGCACCGAGGGGGGGTCAAGGGCCACACCATCGCGAAGTGGTGCACTTCACGCCTCGTTTACACTCCGTCCCTTCGCCCCCAGCGACACGCCACACACCACCTCCCGTCACCAACCAGGTACATCAAAAGAGCCAATCAGCTGGCGTCTCTACTCTGACTGACTCAGTCAGGTAGATAAAGTCGCCAATCAGAGGACGTTTCTCCTCTCGCTCTCCCGTCAAGCACATTAAGGACAATTCTTCACGACTATATTTTTTTCCCCCTCGGTTAACTATTCACGCACGGAGTTCTCACAGCCAACCATCACATACTCCCGTTTTCTCTAGACCTACTTAAGTCTACACTCTGAACTTGAGTTCCTCATGGGGCCATCTTACCGTCAGCTTATAGGAAAAAAAGAAAAAAAAATGGATGTAGATTCAAACGCGTATCAGTTATGAACTTAAAAAAAAGCGTTCAACCCGGCGTACACACCTTGGAACAGACGTGTGATGATGGAGGCGAATGAGTTCTACTCAGACGAGACGAGACGAACCAACCATCCTCAAAAATACCATCCACTGGCCCCAGTGTTCAACTTAAACACGTCCAGCGACGCGAGAGAACTGTGACGTTAACTAGACTGATGAAATGACCCAGATTGTAAACAGTATCTACCATCAGCCTTCCACAACGGCTCCCTCTACCTAGGGGGGGAAAAAAATATCGTAGACTTACATTAAATGCAGTTTAAAATTCTTAGGGGAAAGCCCCAGTCTGTGGAGAAAAAAGGGAAAGAATATTTCATTCTTTGGGAGGTCGGAGTGAGCGAGTGTCAGGCTGGCGCGGGCGATCAGTTCGAGTGTGTAAGTTTTTGTGAGGTTCCTCCAGAGAGGCGGGCCGGCGGGCGGGTCCTGCGTGCTGCTGCTGCTGCTGTGAGTGCCCCTCCTCCCTCCTCCTCCTCCTCCTCCTCCCTAGGGGAAGCACTTGGTGTTGGTGTTTTGCTGGGCACACACGTGAGGCATCGGTGAGTGACAGGGGTCGTGGTTTTTCCCCTCGCCTGCCTATTGAATAATACACAGGGTTGGTTCTGTGGGACGCGGTCCACAGCACTTCCGTAATAAGAGCTGGCAGGGCCGTCTCCCTGTAATCAGGTGAGGCATAACACATTCATCACACCACACCACCACCACCACCTCCTGCTTAACCCCAGGAACCAAGACATGACGAGAAACACGAACACTGTGTGTGTGTGTGTGTGTGTGTGTGTGTGTGTGTGTGTGTGTGTGTGTGTGTGTGTGTGTCATACATAAACTATGAACAGTTACGTCTTTTACTTCATCATTATCATCAGTAGAGACAGATACATTATCATTATCATGTCATTACCATCATTATTATTATCATTATTATCAGTAGAGACAGGAACGTTATCATTATCATGTTATTATCATTATCATTATCAGTAGAGACAGGATCATTATCATTATCATGTTATTATCATTATCATCAGTAGAGACATCATTATCATGTCATTATCATTATTATTATTATCAGTAGAGACAGGAACATTGTCATTATCATTATTATCATTATCAGTAGAGACAGGATCATTATCATTATCATGTTATTATCATTATCATCAGTAGAGACATCATTATCATGTCATTATCATTATTATTATTATCAGTAGAGACAGGAACATTATCATTATCATGTCATTATCATTATTATCACTGTCATCATCATCATCATCATCATTATCATCATCATCATCATTATCATCATCAAGCATCGTCTTGCTGAAGTCATAATGGGTGTATAAGATGAGGCAGATCATAACTGGCACCTGCTGGTGTTGTGACCATCATCACCACCACACAATGATACCTCCCTCTACCTCCTCCCCTCACACACACACACACACACACACACACACACACACACACACACACACCGGACTATGAACGACACTGTAAAAACCTACCTTTCCCTCCTTCCCCCCAAGTGTTCTGCAAGAGCATTACCCCCCACCGCCAACCCACCCTTACGGTTATCCACCCCCGGAACTAGCCAAAGGGAAAAAAAAAATAATTACAATATAAAAACACCGTGAAACGCGAGGGCAAAAATGGACGAAACAAGAGAAAAAACTAGAAAAAAAAAAACATGGCTTCATGGTAAAGAATCAGGGGGGAGAGAGAGAGAGAGAGAGAGAGAGAGAGAGAGAGAGAGAGAGAGAGAGAGAGAGAGAGAGAGAGAGAGAGAGAGAGAGAGAGAGAGAGAGCCATTTAGCAGGGCCATAGCGAAATGCCAAAAAGAAAACAAGATACCAAAAACCCCAAAACTAAACTTAGAAAATGTCAGGCCAAACACACACACACACACACACCTACACACACAATATATATATATATATATATATATATATATATATATATATATATATATATATATATATATATATATATATATGTATTATACTTTATCGCTGTCTCCCGCGTTAGCGATGTAGCGCATGGAAACAGACGAAAGAATGGCCCAACCCACCCACATACACATGTATACACATACACGTCCACATATATATCATGCATACTACGGATCTTCCCGAGCCACGGCATGAGTGGAGGACGTGTGCAAGTTACACACTAAAGCTGATCCTTCGTTCTTACGAGCCTGCACACGCCAGCCACATCCGGAGTCTGGTGAGGAACCTGTCACTCACCGTCGCCTCTTCATCAAGGAGCGTGACACAAGTTCCTGGCGACCACATTCGCTGGGGAACAAAAAGCCTCCGATCGTCTGGCTAACACCTTACTGCCCTCGACCCCAGGAAGACGGTGGATGAAGCCAGAGACGTTCCACAATATCATCCATTAGGAGACCACCGGCAAACTGACGAGTGAAGGCAGTGGAGTTCGACATCCAACTACTGCCGGATGAAGCTACAGAGACTCCACACTACCAACTACTGATGGATGAAGCTACAGAGACTCCACACTGCCAACTACTGATGGATGAAGCTACAGAGACTCCACACTGCCAACTACTGATGGATGAAGCTACAGAGACTCCACACTGCCAACTACTGATGGATGAAGCTACAGAGACTCCACACTGCCAACTACTGGCGGATGAAGCTACAGAGACTCCACACTACGTACAAGTGACGGGTGACTCCTAAGGGACTCCAGCACCAGGACCAAGTTGCCCAACTTCCAGTAACGAGGAACACTAACACTTGGGCAACCTCAGCCTCAGGCGCGCAGACCAACTTTCCCCAGTCAATCCTGTATTTATGGAGTGTGCAGGCGAACCCATCCCTCCCATTCCCCCAGGCAGACTGCCTCATCCCGCAGGAGGCGCTGCAGCGCTCCGGCTCCCGACGAAGCTACTGGAGGGATCTGAGTCATGAGGTCACACACTCGGCTCAAAACCCAACCAGTCAAAACACTCCTGGCTGATCCCAATCCATCCCGTATCAAAACTACTCCAGGGGTCGAGCTAATATGCACTATCCCAAGAACACGTACGTATCCCTGCAACCACCTACCTAATATAGACCACAGCAAATAAGGGGGACCTCGGACCATTTCCCTACACAGTCTTGCATAGTAGCACTTGATACATTTTCCAGGACGTTCAACAAATTTCAGAATTCAATGCCATTATCCTGTACCACGAGGAGAGCTATACAAGATCCCTCGTTACTGAGCCGCCCTCTGCATCCTATAGGGACGATATTGGCTCCTGCTGGGGGTGTGGACCAATGAGAGGAAGGCCGGGTAAGCCCCGGGCCGTATTGAGGGATAAAGTGGGTGCTCCGGCCGCCGGCTGTGATCTACCCCATAAGGATGTTCCCGTCTCCGGCCATACCCCTCCTCCAGACATTAACATGATTACTCTCAATAATGGCTCTCACACAAGGGCGCTCTGGAGGCCTTCGTGGCCGGCCGCTCACTAGCAAGACGCTGCTGAGTTTCTGTATCTGTCCAGAACCGCGATGCTTAGGTGACAAGTCCTGACATCACCATGAGGCAAACTAAATGTTCAAAGCGGAATGACGCTGAGGGGGGTGTTGGTGATTCGACCCATACCCCACCTCCCTCCGCCTCCAGCAGGTGGATAGCCGCAGCAGTAACAGAACAGCAGCAGCAGCAGCAGCAGGCCTAATGACCTTTCTCACAGGCCGACGGCCGTAAACCTCAACAAACAAGCAGGAGCGGAGGGCGGAAGACACATGCCGGCGGGCATGACAAAGCTGGCCTGATCTCTCTCTCTCTCTCTCTCTCTCTCTCTCTCTCCCTGGTGAACCTGCCTACCTCCTTTCGTTCTCCTCCCCTGATTCTCCCAGACCTGGCCACATTACCACACTCCTTTATCCTCCCCGACCTGGCCACACCAACACAATCACTCACTCTCCCCGTCCCAGGCTCACTAACACACTCCCTCACTCTCCCCGTCCCAGGCTCACTAACACACTCCCTCACTCTCCCTCGTCCCAGGCTCACTAACACACTCCCTCAATCTCCCCGTCCCAGCCGCACTAACACACTCCCTCACTCTCCCCGTCCCAGCCTCACTGACACACTCCCTCACTCTCCTCGTCCCAGGCTCACTAACACACTCCCTCACTCTCCTCGTCCCAGCCTCACTAACACACTCCCTCACTCTCCTCGTCCCAGCCTCACTAACACACTCCCTCACTCTCCTCGTCCCAGCCTCACTAACACACTCCCTCACTCTCCTCGTCCCAGCCACACTAACACACTCCCTCTCTCTCCACAACCTGGCTATACTAACACTCACTCGCTCACTCACTGTAAAGTAACTCATAAATCACTCGACTATCTATTACACACGGGTACTGACCGTCCATAAGCATTTCTCTTGTATGTTAATGTGCTGAATAATGAGGCGTCAGTCCACATTCGTAACCTGCCTCACACACTCGACCTATACGCACCTCTAAACACTCATGAATACCAGGTGTGTGTAATGTGTTGCTCAGGGCATAACATGTGGGGCGGTAAATCAAGATTAAACAACCTCTCCCACACACACACACACCGACACCACCAGCCAATCAACACAGAAAGACGTGTGAAATAGCGGAAGGAAAATTAGTTAAGTGGACTAAATGTGAATGACTTGGATTGATTTGTGCCAGTGTGTCCCCCTGGCAAGTGCATTGTGCACCCCTATGTTCAGCCTGTGAGCAGTAGCGCAACATACTAAGGCGGCAAACATCCCCGACCCACAGATGATGTATGTGTGCCTACCACCCTGACGTGTGTGACATGGCTCACGGGTCGTCTGCCATTCAGAAGGTCAGGTCGCCACCCAGGCCCAGCCTTCTCCAGCCTGTATTGCTATATACAGAATAATGTTACATCCAATTTCGCTCCCAGAACCATTCTCAAACCCTTGTGCACTATCTCCACTCACCCGACTGTGGGAGATTAATATATATATATATATATATATATATATATATATATATATATATATATATATATATATATATATATATATACACTCATATTTCATACTTGCTCGCAGTTTCCCGCTTTGGCGAGGTAGCGCTAAGAACAGACGAAGAAAAAGCCTCATTTGCCCATATTCATTCTCTAGCTGTCGTGTGCACTGCACCAAAACCCACAGCTCCCTGCATCACCGCTCAGTGTCATTTACAGTGTGGTTCAAGTACACAACCAGGCATCTTCTATGGAAATCCCACTTCGCAGACATGGGGTCTCCAGCCCCAGTATATATCATTAATGAAGAAACAGGAGTTGGCAGCGTCTCTGTACGCCTGTTGTTAGCGACGGCCGCCCAGGACTGAGGCGACCACAACCCTGCCCACCTCACATACACACACACACACACACACACACACACACACACATAATGCCATCAGCAAGGATGCTTGTCTCACCAGAACGTCTATCTCTTGATCTACCCTCCCCCAGGCCGAACCTCCAGGCTCTTCCTGTAACTGTCCTCTTCACTGAACGTTCCTTCCTTGAATGGCTCTTTCCCTGAGCGTTCCCTCTCCCTCACCTTGAGCAACCCACCCGTGGAGAGCAATTACTTCATACGCCACCATGATAGTCCAGCCGTAACCACAGTGCTGAGGGTCTGATACTATGCCTCACGTGTGATCATCCCTCGCCTCATGTGTAAGTCAGTAACATCATCCAAGTGTGATCTTCCCTCCCGTCTGGCTTTGACACCGACGACCAAGCACTTCTGGAGCCAGGCTCTATGCGTCCAATTTAACAATGTTAAGTAGTACCATACACATACTACATACTTTCCATAACACTATCCATCGGCAATATCATACACTCAACACACACACACACACACACACACACACACACACATACGATGCACTTTCCCAACGACGTAAAGAATATCACACATTCACCAAATATCATTTACGTACTTACCATGTAATACCTTACATATCGATACATTCAGCAGCTCGAATGGTTAGTTCATACCACTCTCTCTCTCTCTCTCTCTCTCTCTCTCTCTCTCTCTCTCTCTCTCTCTCTCTCTCTCTCTCTCTCTCTCTCTCAACCACCAGCTCACAAGATTCAAGTCCCGAAACTCTTCAAACTCATGCCAATTCTTACTTGAAAGAAAAAAAAAAAATCACATGTAAGAAACGTTCCCTGGCGGGCACAAGCACACCAGTCCGATGTAAACACAGCCCATCAGTACTGAGACGAGACGGAATATCAAATATTCTCCTGCATGTTGAACTTAAGAATGAGGCAGCTTTCTTCGGAAAGACAGAATGTGCACTCTGAGCTACGGACACAAGAGATATCTCAAGACAGACCACGACCTGTCGAAGAGACAGAACGAATTCATGGCTGACATTCACACGACAAAATGTAGTAGAGAATCTTTGTTGCTTGCGCTGCTAAGTCAGACAACTCCAGTAGTCTGGTGTGTCATAAACCAATGCGGAGGAGACCTCCCTCCTGTGCTGTAGCAGGTTTGTTTACTACAAGTTTGTCGTAAGCTTAGGGTCTGTGTTGTAAAACTACGACATATCAGGTGGGGGGCTCCGCCTCGTCTTTGTCTCGCAAGATCACAATTTCCCTTTGTTGTTGGTGGAGGACAAGAGAGAATTTCTATGCGTCGTGTTCTTAAAACACAGCAGGGTTTCTCTGCGTCATCAGCTTACAGCATGAGGAGGTGTTTCCTGTGTTGTAAGCTCACAACATGAGCAGTGTATGTTGCGTCGGAACCTCACAACACGGGAGGGCTTTGTTGTTCTCCAAGATCAATATACAGCATCTGTGAAAGGTGAATATTGCGTCCATGATTAACATGGGAGGCGTTTACTGCGTATGTGAATAACATGGGAGGTGTCTGTCGAGCCTCAGAGCAAGATGGGAGACATTTTCAGCGCCTATCCTCAACGTGAGAGTGTCTGTTATGCTCAAGGACATGAGAGGTGTTTCATGTACTCGAGATTAACATGGGAGGCGTCTCTTGCAACCAACCTTAACATGGGAGGTGTTTAGTGAACCTACGATTAACATGGGAAGTATTAATGGCACTTATGATTAACATGGGAGGTGTCGTGGCACCTCAATTCAGCATGGGAGGCGTTTGCAGCACTAAACATCACCATGGGAGGAGTCAGAAGCATCAGTAGCAGGATAGACTCAACTAACCGTTTTCTGTATCCCAGAATCCCAACATGAGCAGTTTCGTCTGTCGTAAATTCACTACACGAGAGGTTTGCCTTGTCGTGCGCTCGGATCAGAAGGCTTGTTCTGTCTTGATCTCACAGCAAGTGAGGGTAGGAGAGTGGTTTGGGGGCTTCCCTTCACAACATAACACACACACACACTCACCTTATTTGGCCTTAACGGCCTTAACCACCGCTCTGGGCTAGTGGCCAACAGCCCTCAGAACTTATCTCGACCGGGCCCCTCCCCAGACATTACCCCCTGTTTATATATATCATTACAGACCTCTTGGCAGTCTCTGCATTTTGTTGAGTGGCGTCTTAGAGTCACTTATCACGAATACACATTTGGTGTGGTAGTCGGTACACTAAACACAAGGTTCAGAGCAGCCAGGCGACCAGAGTGAGGTAGACCTAAAGTATACCTTGGATAGGCTAAGGGGGTGTTCTAAACCCCCCTACAGCCCAGGATGGGCACCAGGCCGTGCTGTGCTGGGTCATTGGCCGACCAAGCTGTTGGATGCCGTGAGCAGCAGGCCTACGCAGGCCTCCACTGTGTAGCTAGTCTGGGACTAGCTATTGCAGGCAATATTTTCAGCCTTGGTCTCCAGACGTTGAAGTCTCTCTCTCTCTCTCTCTCTCTCTCTCTCTCTCTCTCTCTCTCTCTCTCTCTCTCTCTCTCTCTCTCTCTCTCTCTCATAGTCCAAGACAAACCTTGATGCTTTCGTTGCATAAAGTTTCAACTTTCACCTAAAACTTGGGAACCTTAAGCCTGTTTTTTTCTTTAATATCATCGAAGAATACTGACTCTACATCCAATTTTCAGCCTCTTACGCGAAAACGCAGACGTGATCAGGGATTGATGAACGAGGTGCAATTCCTCGATCTGGGGTCCTCCAGGACCTACCTCCCTTCTGGAGGATGGCTGGTCCATCTGATGGCAACCTCCTGCCTGACACCCCCCTACCACACCAGCAGCCCCTAGAGGAACCCCGAAGCTGCTGGAACCACCTGGTGACAACAGACTGTCATCCCCATCAAGCGCGTGTCCCTCTCTCGTCCACCCCCTCACCTCTTCATCAACCTCGCCATCACAGTCGTCATCATCACCGCCATCCACCGTCATTACCACCATGATCATCACTCACTGTCATCGTTACCACCATTACGGTCAATAACCATTAACATAACTCTTCTCCGTAGAATGTTTCACCCCGATTGTCACCACTATCACGGTAATTACCAGTATCACTTGCATCAGCAGCTGAGGGAAACCCGACCATAGCCAGCTGGAAATTCATCTCATACGGGCACGTCAGGAAGAGGAAGGAGGGAGGGAAGGAAGGAAAAAGGGATAAAGTCCGGACTGGGTTGGGTTCCATACTATCGCTTAATCCGGCTTGTCTTCTCCAGCGGACGTCAGCCATTACCGCCGGATGAACGGTGCTAGGCACGTTTTATCCCCAGGTACACACACAGACACACACGACGGGTTAACCCTTGTGCACGATGAGACGACCTTTTGGTATAATGACCTCACCCCTACGGGTCATACTGAAGAGCAATACCGTCGTGTTCAGTGGGGGTCGAACATTTGTGCTCATAAGAAGAAAAAGTGGTAGAACTGTCGTGCTCAAAGGGTCGACTCGTCATGCTGTGGGTCGAACCGTCATGCTCAGAAGATCGAACCCTCAGGAGCTCAGGAGTCGAATCCCTGTGCTCAAGGGGTTAAATAAACGAGTTCAGGTCCCCAGGCGTATATGTTATCAGGGGGCTGTGGCACTCAGTGATATGAGGTATGGAGAGACCAGGTTGGTGCCGTCACTGGGCTTATATCATTTAGACGAAGGGCCCTTCCGAGAGAGCCCGTACCACACCTCCTACCGTAATAACATGAAGCTTCACATTCATGCTACCGGATGACTAAGTCAGTGAGGGCAGGTGCGTACAGCCATGTGTCTGGGTTTACCAGCCACAGTGTGGACGAGGAGGCGGGCTGCGGCGCTGGGGGGTGGTGAGATATCCTGTGGTTCACTGAGCCAACAGCTCCACTAGCATAGGACGGCCACTCACCAAACACACGAGGCTCACCAAGCCTCACACTCTCAACGTGTTGGGTGATGATGGTGAGGGTCTCCTGCCACACAACCACAGTCCTCAAGTATGATGGGGGCAAGCTGTGGTGTATGTGTGTGACACACTCCCAGTGTGAGAACACGACGACACGACCATGAGCCATAATGCCATCTATCTTTACTCTCTTTGTATCCTCCTCACTCTTCTTCCTTCGGTCCATCTCTTCTGTTGGTAAACCCACGGAATCCCTCAAGGCCAACGGGTTCCTCTGGCTGCTCCAGTACCACCACCTGTCGCCTCCATAATTAACCAGCGAGATCAGGTTCGTTATGAATGTAATTCATACGTCGGGAAGAAATGTCCCCCCTTTTAAAACGCTGGAGATCACAGTGTTGGGCGTTGCAAGCCAGACGGGAATATGGCTGTCCCACTCAAAAACAGCAAATCATATTCTGGACGACTCAGTTTTAATTCTCTGACTTATCTCTCTTCCTCAGCTCCATTTATGGCATACTGGATAACACCAGGTCTTCACATACCGTAATACCTCCATATTCATGTATTCATTTCCTACATGTATATAAATATTCGCATGTATAACCTTCCACCTCCACTACACACCAACACCTCACTAGTCTGTCTTAACATGATACAAGTCGCGTCATTCACCATCACCTTCCATCATAATAATCATCAAGTACTTTCACTTCCTTATTTTCTTTCAGCCTTCCTTCCCCTTGCGTAAAGGCCACGGTCATTCGTCCGTTTTCTATCACAACCTCCTTCCTCATTCCACCTTTGCTTACACTATAATCTTCCTCCTCCTCATCCCAATCTCCTCATCTACATATTCCCGTCGTCAGGGCCCGTAATCCGCCGACAACTTTTCTATTATCTTCTCCGATACCCGAGGCTACGACCTTGCTTCCTCACACACTCTCCCTCCCACCACACGACGACCCGGTCCTCTCTCTCTCTCTCTCTCCCTCTCCTCCTCCTCCTCCTTCTTCCACTCCTCCTCCTTCCTCTCCTTCTTCCACTCCTCCTCCTCCTTCCTCTCCTTCTTCCACTCCTCCTCCTTCCTCTCCTGCTTCCACTCCTCCTCCTTCCTCTCCTTCTTCCACTCCTCCTTCCTCTCCTTCTTCCACTCCTCCTCCTTCCTCTCCTTCTTCCACTCCTCCTCTTTCCTCTCCGTCTTCCACTCCTCCTCCTTCCTCTCCTCCTCCTTCCTCTCCTCCTTCCACTCCTCCTCCTTCCCCTCCTTCTTCCACTCCTCCTCCTTCCTCTCCTTCTTCCACTCCTCCTCCTCCTTCCTCTCCTTCTTCCACTCCTCCTCCTTCCTCTCCTTCTTCCACTCCTCTTCCTTCCTCTCCTGCTTCCACTCCTCCTCCTTCCTCTCCTTCTTCCACTCCTCCTCCCCTCTGGCCAAACACGGAACAGGAGTAACGAGGAGGGAAGAGGCAGCAGGAATGCGGCGGCCGTGATAAATGACGCTTGTGGCGGTGAAGTATGGCAAAGAAATGAAGACGAAGAGGTCGCCACCCACCGGAGTGCCTTTCCGTGTTGCGGGGCACAATCGACTTCGAGGAAACACGGTGGGTGGAGGCAGAGGGAAGCCAGCACGAATTACCTCCAGTGCCCAGATAATAGTCATTTTACGGCTACGGTGATCAGTTATCTGGAAAGCGATCGCTCGCTGGGGGGAAAAAAAACAGAGCCTCCTGAAGAAAGCACAGCCGAGCCGGAGGGATTTTAGAACACAGCTTCGCCCAGTCGTTCGGGAGGGAGGAAATCACACGATCGTTCTGCTTCTAAAACTCTTCATTTAAGTCATTCGCGACAAGCTTTATCAGTTCTACTTCACTGGCCGCCAGATGCATCCCCGAACCTGTGGGTGGTGTGAGGGAAGGGAAAAATGAGGAAGTCTTTCCTTCCTTCTCCCTTCCTTCCCTCCCTCGTCATGAGGAAGTCAATCTGCCGGGGAGGAGGAGGAGGAGGAGGGAGGGGATAAAGGCCAAGCTTACTCTGTTTTCCGAGGCTTTGTCAAAGTGGCGGGAAAATCCTCACCCGGAGAAACTGATAAGGGCGCTGGAGGACGTGGTGCTGTGCTGCTTCCAGGGAACACATCTATCACTCTCTCTCACACACTCTCTCTCTCTTCTCTCTCTCTCTCTCTCTCTCTCTCTCTCTCTCTCTCTGGAAAAGAAACGCTTTTCCTTTCCCTCATCACACACGAAACGCCGCTCTTTTTCTTCGTAGTCATACTGATTGAGGATCGCTTTGTCTTAAAACACTACAGGAGAGTCCGAGGTATGTGACGGGATCCACAGACAAGACAGAGAGAGACAGACCCAGACAGCAGTACTCCAAGACACAGAATTCGTCGAGAGTCGCCACGCTAACCTTGTTGAGTCGCGCCTACGAAAAAAAAAAATGGAAGATACACATCTTGGCAGAACATAGCTACAGACGTGTGCATAAAATCACAATGGGGTGGTCTTCTCACGAAAATGGCGAGGGGAGAAACTGTCAAGAAAGAAAAGACGAGACTCAGTCATTAAGCCTCCCACAACCTTCCCCCTCCAGCAGCCAGGCAGCCAACCCTACCCCAACACGACCTTCGATTGGTCTGCGTCCTGACAGACCAGGGGATCTACGTACAGACCCCTCAAGACGCCCCGACCGACCACCGTCAGCTTCGTGTGTGTGTGTGTGTGTGTGTGTGTGTGAACACAGACTACTACATGAGGTCCTTGTAACAAGAGGGTACGATCCTTGACAACAACGGTGCCACCTGTAGGTGTGATGACCTGGCATTTGACCTGACCCTTGCTTAAGAATCGATCTGTTACACTCAGGGATTTCAATATCGTGCTCTAAGTAGTACCGTCGTGCTCAAGAGTCGTACCGTCGTGCTCAAGTGTCGTACCGTCGTGCTCAAGGATCGCACCGTCGTACTCATGGGTCGTACCGTCGTGCTCAAGGGTCGCACCGTCGTGCTCAAGGGTCGTACCGTCGTGCTCATGGGTCGTATCGCCGTGCTCAAGGGTCGCACCGTCGTGCTCAAGGGTCGTACCATCGTGCTCACGGGTAGTACCGCCGTGCCCAAGGGTCGCACCGTCGTGCTCAAGGGTCGTACCATCGTGCTCACGGGTCGTATCGCCGTGCTCAAGGGTCGCACCGTCGTGCTCAAGGGTCGTACCATCGTGCTCACGGGTCGTACCGTCGTGCTCAAGGGTCGTATCGTCGTGCTCAAGGGTCGTATCGTCGTGCTCAAGGGTCGTACCGTCGTGCTCAAGAGTCGTACCGTCGTGCTCAAAGAGTTAAAGCTAGGCGCCAACTGAGAGCCAGCAATCAAGTGTTTATACTTAGGCCAGCATGACCGGCTAGTTCACTGCGCACTGCAAGCAAGTCAAGACGGAGAGCAAGTTCTTCCGGTCTTAAGATGAAGCAACTCTACATCTCTTCTTGTTTTCCCACATTAAGATTGACAGATAGATAGACAGATAGACATACAGACAGATAGATAGATCGGTAAACAGATATAACTGTTTCTCCCGCCTTTGCAAAGTCAAGGACAAATGGAAACCATTTGCACACAGTCTCTGTCATGTAAAAGATACTAAAACCAGAGCCTATCATCCACAATAAAGCTCCACTAAGCATTACATAGTTTACCTTGACCGCTTCATATGCCACGGTTCAGCCCACCGGCATAACGTCGCCCCCAATATACCACATGGATCTACTTCATTCTATCCAAGCAAAGGTTTGACCCTCCAAAATGTCCATGCCACTATAACCCTAGAGACTCCTTCACTCCATCCTTCCATTTCCTTCTTCTCCCTTCCTCCACATCTGACAAGCAGATCCTCGTAGTTAACGTCTCTTTGCTCATCCTCTCCATATGTCCAAACCATTCCAACAAACCTGGTCAGCTCCCTACACCACACTGCACTTATTACCACACCTTTCTCTTGCTCTCATTCCTTACACGACTTGTGTCACATGATATCGTCCTTTGACGTTTCCAACTCGCTTGTCGTCCTCTTCCCTTCCATGGCGCACAAGGCCCAAGACTCGTATCCCGCACAATACTAACAGGACTACGAGTAACACCTTCCAACATACGTATCTTTACCGTGACTGACAGCGACCTCTCCTTCCACATGCTCCGCAATGCACCCAGGACATTAGACCCTCTCCTTACCTATGACTCAGTTCCGCCCCTCTGGTTCCCTCTGCTGCCTTGTCCACTCCTAATTACCTGAAGCACCTCACTTCCTCTAGGTTTTCCCCAACTCAGACTTATACTCAAGCTTCCTCCCTCATCTCGTTGCTGCATCGTCTTATCTCCCTCGTGTTCACATTAGCTCTCATCTCCTTCCTTTGACACACACACACACACACACACACACACACACACACACACACACACACACACACACTCCCAGACGTTGCACCTTTCTACTGGTCCCTGAGGGCAGCCTAGAAGAGAGTATTACCAACTGTGTAAAGTACCCGTCCTTACCAAGCGCTCTCTCTCTCTCTCTCTCTCTCTCTCTCTCTCTCTCTCTCTCTCTCTCTCTCTCTCTCTCTCTCTCTCTCAAAGCGAGCATATTTTTCCAGCCCAAGAACCGTTCCAGTTTGCCCCAACACGTATATACTTCCCAGTATTGCAATAAGTGTTCCAGGAGATCGAGTCTAAGTACCTCGTCATAATACACGACTGAGCATTCATCATCAAACACTACACACAAGCAACATTCAACAAGAGATACAACAATTGGACACAAGCAAAGCTGCATGTATGCAGGCAGGCAGGCAGGCAGAGGTCACATAAGAGCCAATCTTGCTCATACAAGCACAGAAGACGCCTGCTCCATCCCTCCCTCCTGCTCGTGTCACCTCTGACCTTTTCCTCGACGTGGCATCGTTCCCAACATCTTCACATTCCCTGACGTTTTTCCTGAACATCTCCAGCTTCAATCCCTCTCCCCCCTTCCCCTTCCCAACAAGCATTTCGCCAGGAAATGTCTGACAACTACTGAGGCATTTCGCGGCCAGCATTTAAGCCCCAAAGCCGCAGCCGACCCTCAGCCAACCCTCACCCAACACCTCTCGACTCCCTCCTCGATAATTCAACTATTCCTGTGGGTTATGTATATAATTCATATGAATCCCTCACACTCTGCATGGCTTTGATTAAATTCGCAATGTATTAACAACGCTTCGCCAATCTCCTGTTCTTTTTCTTTTTTCTTTTCTTCAGCGAGCAACCCGACCCGCTACCCGAACCCTGACCTCTCCTCCTCTTCCTCCTCCTCCTCTCCTCCCCAACACTTCTTCCCTCACTCTCTCCCCGTCACACCATGACCCAGCTCTTACTTGTACCCTCATCAGTTGTTGAAGCTATATACTCCCTCGCCTCCCTCACAGCCTCTTTTGAACCTCCTACCGTTCGTATTACCATCCATGGTAATCTTAGAACCCAGCCCTTCCAAACTACTGAACACTGTCCAACCTCGCCATCAGCTATGTCTCCTCACTGTAATTCTAGGTGCAGAAGCCATCCATACCCTCCAGGTACCTGCTCCCTCCTACATCCTCCTTCTTATCCAATCTATCAACCTCTTCCTTAGCCTTAAGTTGCACTGCCGTTGCTTATGTGGCAGTAAACAGCCCCCTTCCACACTTATTTACACACGGACACTCCCATGGCTTTAAATGCTTACAGATCCACCCAGGACTCTTGGAAAAGTATTTAGGAGCAGTCTTTGTGTACCTAATTCTGAGCAACCCCTGCCAACCTAGTGCTTACCTACCCTTTCAAATCAGGCGTCCGAAAGAAGTCTACGAACCTAGTCTTTAAGATCTTGTTGTGCCTAATTCTATTAACCCTCGTTTTCTATCATCATGCAAAGGGTTTGAGTATTCCTTCGCATGTGCCATGACTGTCAGTTAGTGCTGGGTGTTGTGAACGACCACAGGTCTGTCCTCTTATACCATCACTGTACAGCTGTACACTCCTGATGTCTGTGCACTGATCATATGTGGCTCCTCAGCCCACCTCTGTAACTTGCCTCATATACAGTGCTAAACGTCCATGAGTAGTGAGATACTGACCCTAACTTGTATTCCACGCACTGACAGTTAGTGTGAGGGGTGTACTGACCCTAACTTGTATTCCACGCTCTTACAGTTACTGTGTGGGGTGTACTGACCCTAACTTGTATTCCACGCCCTTACAGTTACTGTGAGGGGTATACTGACCCTAACTTGTATTCCACGCCCTTACAGTTAGTGTGAGGGATGTAATGTATGCCACTTAAGTGAAGATAAAGTAGAGGATGTTAAGTATGTTATCCAACCAACCAACCAACACCACTTCTGTCATTTATTTTTTTCTTTTTAGTTTTCTTTCTAAAATATCCTTAGGTATACATACACTGACCAAGCACTTCACTGAGATTATGAGTGAAGGGTACATGTCTAAGGGTAGGTGCGGGGCCAGTATACAGCATGTCACTGGGTGCAATACATGGACACAGAAGGGTGACAGGTGGGTCCGAAGTGGGACCCAGGGACTCAAAAGAGTCCCTCTCCTCTCAGGAGGGAGGAAAGTCCGGGATACATCAGACACACAGGTAACAACACCTTCGCAATACAAAACAAATTCAAAATATGTCATACATATTCAGAACATCTTCTTAGCATTCGAAATACAAATGTATACACAAACAATTTTACATATACACTGAGGTGTGTACTTGGAACAGGACACAGCGTCGCGCACACAGTCGTTAACTTATTAAAATAAGAGCATTATGAGAGGTCAAAGGTACACTACATGTTGGGCATACACCCACACAATATACTTGCACTGGCCATGCTGTTCACATCCACAGTAATACTAAGAGGGTCAAGGTACATTACACTCTGGACAATATAGTATCGGAACGTGCTTGTAATACATAGGTGTCTAGATAGCTCAGGGAGGTCGAATTTTGGATACGGTGTCGGGAAGTCTTCCAGGGATATTACGATCAGAAAAGGCATCACAGAGCTGTTGAAACAGCAGCAGGCCTGGAAATCCGGGGGTCACTGATATTAGGCCATTTGCGATGTTCAGGATCGAGGTCTCTCGCGACTTAACACAAGTACTACCACAAAGCGCTTGTACCCCAAGGCGTATTCCCTCACCTACAATATCACGTAGCCTAGCATGGCTCCAGTGACCTTCCGTGTCAGTGTTCCTTGTGATCATAGTACACAGCACTACGGCCGCTTGGCATGATCTCTCATGGAGGGTCTTCTTTCCTCGCGGGGGAAAGGCGGTTTGGTCAAGGCGGACTAATGCCTTCAGACCAAGTCTGGTGTCGGGGGCCCCCGAGAGCAAACAGGTTATCAAGTCTGGCGGGATTACCTACACTTGTGTCCAACATGCGAACGAATCCATAGGAACTGGGGTGCGTTGGCTACTGCCATCGGCTTCTAGAAGCAGAGAGTGGATGAGTGACGGAACAGTTTCCAGAGGAGCACTGCTTCCAGGGAGTGATGTAAGAGATAATATTACTAATATTACCGCTTGTACTCGGGTAGGATCTCTCTGCTAAGAGAACACAACAGAGTTCGCAGTGGGTACAGCTGGACCAAGAGCTAACCTCTGCACGTCGAGAGTGAATATAAGGTTGTTATTGCTGTAAACAGTCGTAGTCAGCACCGGCCTTACCGTTTTCCAGGGAGGATCCATCAGCAGTGTATTGCCACACTATGGTGGTAAGCACACTATCCACTCGTTCTCATGTTAGTCGTTGTTGGCTGCAAGGCGTGAGCTTGAGCCCATCCGATGGTAATCGACACACCCATCAGCTTGGAGTGGTCTGACGTGCCAGGGTTTTAAGGATACTGGTGCAAGATCTATCGGTATCAGGTCACACAGCGGCCGTAGCTGCTGGAAGTCGGCTAAGGTCGAGCCCCCAGCGTACGGTACCCTGATAATGGAAGGAACTCTGGTCGTCAAAGACTTGTAAAAAACTGTGGGGGAGCGGGAGGCGGGGTTTCTGAGACACTTGGCACTACACACTGCGTTAAGGACTTCAGTAAAGTCTGTGATTGTGGGGAAGGGCGAGCTCACTTCCTCATATCTGTCACCCTAGTCGACATGGGACAACCTAAGATGAGTCTCAGCTCCATTGCGTAGGGAGGTGTAATAGCGATCTCCTCATGATATCTTTCTCCTCATTATCGTGTCCTCCTCCTCATGATATCCTTCTCTCATATGTCCATTCTCCAACTTTCCCTCATCCTTCACACGTCATTTTCATATCTGTAATAAGTCATCCTCACTGCTCATCATGTCCCTCCTCCCATGTGATTTCAGGTCCTGGTATTACATTTTCGGTTCCTTTACTCATACTCTCCATCACTCACCACCAGCCTTTCACCAACACACTCACACCTTCCTCATATACTAGACGACTTCCAAATACGTAACTCCTCCTCGTGCATTTACTCATATTTTCCATCACACACCACCAGCCCTTCACCAACACACTCACACCTTCCTCATAGGCAAAACAACCTCCACATTTATATATAACTCCACCTCGTACATTTCTCCTCCCTCCTTACCTCGTGTTCCTCCACCTTTTACCATCTCTTCTACTCCACTCCAGCCACATTTTTCCCCTCACCATTCTTCACTGTCTCCTTCCATTTCCTCACTTCTCTCCCGCCCACCGACCCATTTACCCACCAGCTTGATACATATCCTCGCCACATGCTGACCTCCCCTGACTGACCTCTGTACCGCGGCCACGTGACCCCCGACCCCCGTAATGACCTGGTGACCCACGAAAGACGGGCTTCCCACACCAGCTCAGGCCTGGTGTGGCTTTCAACATGACTGGTTTGTGGTGACATGTTTGATTTTCATATACGTAAAAATAATAATAATAATAATAATAATAATAATAATAATAATAATAATAATAATGATAATAATAATAATGATAATAATAATAATAATGATAATAATAATAATAATAATAATAATAATAATAATAATAATGATAATAATGATAATAATAATAATAATAATAATAATAATAATAATAATGATAATAATAATAATAATAATAATAATAATAATAATAATGATAATAATAATAATAATGATAATAATAATAATAATAATAATAATAATAATAATAATAATAATAATGATAATAATAATAATAATAATAATAATAATGATAATAATGATAATAATAATAATAATAATAATAATAATAATAATAATGATAATAATAATAATAATAATAATAATAATAATGATAACAATAATAATAATAATAATAAAAATAATTCTTCAAGAAAATACGAAAAAAATAGTTTCTAATAACATTGTGAAGAACATCTTCGAAATATACTTCAGACTTACACAAATCAAGTCAATAAATGACGTCAAATTATCTTTTGTCGACAATATTTTTTGCCTTAAATTCTTCAATAATCTACATGAATTTTGGGGAACATGGGACTACATGTAAGAGGAAACAAACTGGAGCAGAAGAGTCGTATAAAGATGATGGAACCAAGCGAGAGAAGAAGAGATACACGGAATGAAACACAGAGGAGACAAGAGGAAAAAACCGAATAGGACGCAGGCAAGACACACCACTACTACACAGTAGGAGGCAGATATGAACCCGTCGTCACTAGACCGTCATGTCACATAACGTCGGGCGATCTACGTCGTCTGAAGAGAGGAAAATTGTGGGGTCTCCGATATTCTGAGTTTCACGCATGAGTAAACCCACGTGAGGGAGGTGGTGGGGAGTTGGGGTTGGGGAAGAAGAAGAGGGAGTGGAGGGGAGGGCGCTAGGGGTGAGGGCGGGTGGGGAAGAAGAAAGGGGGGTTGGGGTTACAGCCATAGATAGGGTAAGATTCACCGTAAATATTGCGGTCAACTGGAGCGATGTTATTAGCCATGAGCTAATACGTATGTCTGTGTCGCGGGGCAATGTGCACGGCGGAGCAGAAACCATTCTCGGTTGGACAGACAACACAAGGCAGGAAGGAAGAGTGAACAGTTACGGGTAGATAGGTAGATTGGAGAATATACCGATCTATCTACCAGTACCCCTACGACGAGGTCTAGCCAGAAGGGCAAGACTAGCGCGTAGCGCTCACCGCACGTCTCGCTTCATAAGACTGTTGTTGTTGTACCTCCTCCTCTCGGCTGCCCACCTGCATTACATAATCGTGGATACATGGTTCATCTGGGACTGACTCCCAACCAATGGGTCAAGTTGAACGGAGAGAGAGAGAGAGAGAGAGAGAGAGAGAGAGAGAGAGAGAGAGAGAGAGAGGATGGATGTGGTATACAGCGCATATGGGACGGTGAGGGGAACCCAATGGTAAGGTGTGTGGGGCTTGGCTGTGGACAGTGGGTTCAGTCTGGTTACGGTGCATTGACCAAGGCAACTACGAGAGTGGATGTGAGCGACTGAGGCTGTCTTCCGTCTATTCCTATCTAGCTAGACGTGAAACGGCTAACATATATAGATAGACATATAGATAGACAGATAGACCGATAGATAAAACTGCAAATAACTTAAAAGGAAAGACATCTTCCTTACGAGACAAGCGAGGGGCCCTAACAAGAGGGAGCAACAACAGGACAAGAGGGAGCAACAGAGAGAGACATAACAGTAAGAGATACAAGACCCGTTCAACAGATCAAACAGACATGACGACAGATCGAGGGACAGAGACCAAACCAGGCAGACGACACACACACACACACACACACACACACACACACACACACACACACACACTCTTAAACTGAGATGATGAATTCACGAGACAGCAGGAGGAGAGACGGGGGGAGGGGGGGAGTGACAGCAGGAGGGGGGAGCATTAATTAGCGTACAAGAACAGCTCGGCCCTGTCCTTGTTGACAGCACGTGTAAACAAACGACGTATATCCCCCGTTCATGTTACAAGGACACTGAGGGGAGCGTTAACACACACACACACACACACACACACACCACACACTGGTGTATCAACAATACTTTATGTATGAGTGTATAACAAAAAAAAAAAAGGCTAAAGGTTTCCTGTGATGATAGTGTGGGGTGAAGGGTTCATACATCTGAATACAACGATTAATACATAAAACACATGACACTGAAGGGTTCATACATCTGAATACAGCGATTAATACATAAAAACACATGACACTGAAGGGTTCATACATCTGAATACAGCGATTAATACATAAAACACATGACACTGAGGGGTTCATACATCTGAATACAACGATTAATACATAAAACACATGACACTGAAGGGTTCATACATCTGAATACAGCGATTAATACATAAAACACATGACACTGAAGGGTCCATACATCTGAATACAGCGATTGATACATAAAACACATGACACTGAAGGGTTCATACATCTGAATACAGCGATTAATACATAAAACACATGACACTGAAGGGTTCATACATCTGAATACAGCGATTAATACATAAAACACATGACACTGAAGGGTCCATACATCTGAATACAGCGATTGATACATAAAACACATGACACTGAAGGGTTCATACATCTGAATACAGCGATTAATACATAAAACACATGACACTGAAGGAATGTAACGAGACACAAGAAATTACTATTTTTCAGTGGGGGTCAAATCCATCACCTTCCGTTTTCAGTGACACCTCGAATTTCTGGGTATGACTGAGATAACGTAGATTTCTCACTATCTTTAACATCACGAGTTTTACTAGAAACAACGCACGCCTGGCGACTGAGCAAGCACTTCAGGGTAAAGCAAGACTCTGCCAGATTTCAATAAGGGCTTTATTCTTTGTCCCATTTTCTTTCTACGTAGAGAAAACGCTTCTGGTGACGGTGCGGGTGGAGGGTACACTGGAGGGAGGGAGGGAGGTTAGGTTGAGGCATGATAAATAGGCCATGGTTTCGACGAGGCTTCGGTTTGTTGTGGTGACCCGATGGCCGAGATTGACTGGTGGTCGGCGGGAGTGAGGGTGTGAGGGAGGGAGGTACGGCAAGCATCGGGCGGGCGGCCAGGCACACCGGGAGAGTTTTCCCTCAACCATGGGAGGGAGTGAGGGAGGAAGGGAGTGAGGGTGTGAGGGAGGGAGGGAGGGCAAGCATCGGGCGGGCGGCCAGGCACACACCGGGAGAGTTTTCCCTCAACCAGTCGTCAAATTACCATTAAACTCACCACAGCAGAACCTGACCTGGTCATTATCCTGCCTATCGAATGTCGACGGCGGTTACACCACATAAATGACTCTCAGTTCACAAGACGCCCTCACAGCTGCTTAAGCCCACATCATTACTCCTGTGAGTCTGTGGCGCAGTTATTGAGTACGCTTCTCTGTGCAATCTGTGTCCTCCCCCTCTTTGCGCCACAGCTCATGGGATGGGTCGGTGTGACCAAGAGATTCGTAATTTACTTAGAAAATAAAAAAAAAAATTGAGGGAAAATCGAAGGGGATGGGTCGGTGTGACCAACAGAATCGTAATTTACTTAGAAAATGATAAAAAATTGAGGGAAAATCGAAGGGGATGGGCCGGTGTGACCAACAGAATCGTAATTTACTTAGAAAATAATAAAAAATTGAGGGAGAATCTTCGAGCGGGTCTGAGGCTCGGCAACCGTCTCCATAAACCATCGTGTTTGTCGGCACCGCAGAGACGCCAAGAGCTGACCACGGCAAAACCATTAAAAGAAACGCACCTCCCCGTGCACGTGTTGTGATAAACCACAAGCATAAAACAAACCCCAGGCAGAGCCGTAAACAAACACCACGGGAGGTCCCTCCTCCATCACCCTGCGTACCACACACACACACACACACACACACACACACACACATTATTGCCACAAACATCCCGACGCAGACACAAAATAACCCATCGCTCACCAGTGTACGTATGGTCAGGTCTTGCAGTTGAAGCCCCGTTCAACTGTTTATGTCATGTGGTTAACTGGATGACCACTTTCACGCTGACAGTTCATAAGTATTGTTCAATCCCCAGGCACGATGGTACAACCCTTGAGCACGACAGTACAACCCATGATCACAATGGTACAACCCTTGAACACGACGGTACAACCCTTGAAAACCACGGTTTAACGCTATAACATCATGATTAAAGTATGTGTGTGTGTGTGTGTGTGTGTGTGTGTGTGTGTGTGTGTGTGTGTGTGTTCGTATATAAATTTTCTTGACTATACAGCAAGTTACGAAGTCTACCGACCAACTCAAAAGAATATCCTCTCAGTGGGCGATTCTTCTCCAGGCAAATTTCTTCGCGATTCTCTACCATATAATCACGGGCGAAGTTGCTGTCGCAACATTGAGTCAGCTCACGTGAGGACACGACCCATCACGGTGTATCATTACTTTGTAGCCAACTCCTCCAACATATGTCCTCTCTCTCTCTCTCCTCCCTTCCCATCTCCTCTCTGAACACACGGGCCGACGTAAGAAGAAGATGGAGCTTCCTTTGTAGCAGTGACGGTCAACCACGCGCCAGCATGGAAGCAGGCATAGATAGCCAGCAGCCACGGACCTAAGGCAGCCCTCCTTACCCGAGGTTGAGGTCATAAACATAACCTGCTTATGACTCCTACACCACAGGCAGACCGACCCCAGACAACCCCACACAAGAGTCGACTGAGAAGAGTGACAACATAACACATTTACCGCAGTGTCACAGGGGCACCCAAGTGGGACACGTACCACAACAGATATCGGTCACTACAAGTCTTTTCCGCGGTAGAGAGAGAGAGGGAATGTGAAGACACTAGTAGCGAGTTACTCTAGCCACCCCGGGGCCACCGGTGTAGGTAGGTGCTGTAGGCCCGGCACGGGGCCAGACACGGCTCCTCAAGATGTGTGTGTGTGTGACAGCTGAAGTGACAGGAGGCGTAGGGGTGGCAAGGGGCTTCATAACGTAATGGTGGAAATGTGCAGGGCACGTGGGTAAGGCTGGCCAGGGGTGTCTGGCGTGAAGGTGGGTATGCAAGGGTGAGGCAGTGGGTTTGGAGGTGTGGCAGTGGGTCTGGAGGTGTGCCAGTGGGTTCGGAGGAGTGGCAGTGGGTTTGGAGGTATGACGGTGGGTTCGAAGGAGTCGGAGTGGGTTTGGAGGTATGGCAGAGGGTTTGGGGGAGTGGCTATGGGAGTGGGTTTGGGGCGAAGGTTCTCTCTGAAGAAGGAAAGTTAAATTGAATTAAAAAAGCATTAGGACAGTAGGGGTCAGTGATGTGTGGTGGTCGTGGTGCAGTGAGGGATAATGTGGGTGGCATGAGGGATAATTGTGGGGTGTGGGAGGCCGTGTGAGTAATGGTGTGTGGGGGGCAGCTGTGGTGGTGCGCGAGGGGGACATAGTGGTGGTGTATGGGGGACAATGTGACACCATGTACTAATGTGTGGAGGAGTACACAGAGGCTGCACAGAGTAGTAGTAGTAGTAGTAGTAGTAGTAGTAGTAGTAGTAGTAGTAGTAGTAGTAGTAGTAGTAGTAACAGTAATAGTAGTAGTAGTAGTGGTAGTACGAGTATCAGCAATAATCATTTAGTTACCATAATTGTCAAAATAAATCAGCAACGGTTTAAAATCTTAATGTCGCTAAAGGCTGAAAATATAGAGGGAAAAATACACACAATTACAGTGGGTTAAGAGACGGGGGTCAGGCTGCTGACCCCAGCCAGACTGCTGGCTGTGTGGAGCGGCACACACGTCCTCTCCCCGTGACGACCCAGGACGCTGTGGAGAGTGTGGTTGCTGCTGTGTGGCGCGTTACTGTGGGCGTCTGGTAGGGCGGTGGTACTGTGAGCAGTGGTAGTGGTGCTTGATGTAGGGTACTGGTGGTGGTGGACGGTAAGGTAGCGAGGATGGCTGGAAATGGTGACGGTGCATTGTAGGGGTGGGTGGACCAGGGGGTTGCTGGCATGGTGTGGGTTAATGAGGTAATGTGTGGTGGGATAATGGTGATGTGTGTGAGTGTGTGTGGTGGGCAGTGGTGGTGTATCAAGGGGTTTAGTGGCATACCATCAGGGGTGTGGGAATGGTGGTGCTGGATGAAGAGTAAGCAGTGAGAAATAACAATTATTTGCCACAAGAGCAGTTAAGTTATGGCACACTCCCGCCCATGCTGGGGGCAGCGAGTGAGGCAGAAGAGAATACACATAGTGCACAATGGATCCAGGGACTGTGGCTCAATGACTCAGTTTTGATTTACAGGGTGAGAGAAATGTTTACAAGGAATGAGTAACGGTGAATGAACCATTCAACAATTTACACAAGTAGTGAACTGTTTACAAAAAGATTGAAAAAAAGTGACGGGGACTTCATAACAAGTCATGTCATAAATGAGCCATTTACAACAGCCATTGTTAGAATACGTTTCACTTATCTGAGGTAGGTATAATATGGTATGTGAGTAGGGGATGAGTGGAGGAGGAGCGGAGATAAGGTATGAAACACACACACACCGGTGATGGTCTGTGAGGGAGGTACAGGGTAGAAACGGCTGGGGGAAGGGTTTCATGTACGGTGGCGAGGATGTTTCCTGTCCCTAATTGTCATGACCTTAGTCGGCTGTCATAACTAGACGCCAACCTCAGGTCGCTACTGACTCTACGATCTTCCAAACTTGGGAGTCACTTGTCACCCTAGTCGGAGTCACTTACTATGTCATGCCTCATCTGTGTCACGTCTCCTTGTGTCCAGGGTTCCTCTCCAACACCCAAGCGTCGGACTGGGATGTAATACCATGTAAATTACCAGCGCAAAACAACATTGTGATCACCCAAGATGTAAGACGATGCCTGAGCCACACACACACACACACACACACACACACACATCCCCCCCAAGACCAAGCCCTGGCCCCCAGCCCCTCCTGCCGCAGGAGGCCAGACATGTGGTGACGGGGCAGCGATACGCCCCCCCGCCGACGCTAAATGGCTCATCCTTTACGCCAGCCGTCGCTACTGTTTACCCAACAAATAAATAAGAGACTCCTGAGTGTGCCTGTAGCGCCCCAAGGCCTCCTCGAACGCTGGTATTCCCCTGTGGCATCCTGACGAACTGGGGGACTTAAGTGTGACAGCGGCCACACCCTGGGGGGACGCCCTCGGGACCTAGTGAGGCCTGACACACGGGCGACGCTACTGTGAACACACTACCATCCCGCCCCCGGGGGCTCAGCGGGGGCCCAGCTAGCCCCTGCAACGGCCCGTGTGACACCAAAGGTTTGATCACAAACGTCTCTCTCTCTCTCTCTCTCTCTCTCTCTCTCTCTCTCTCTCTCTCTCTCTCTCTCTCTGTGTGTGTGTGTGTGTGTGTGTGTGTGTGTGTGTGTGTGTGTGTCATGCAGCGTCCCCCGTCCCCAAGCGTCTCCCGTGCACACAGTTCTTCGGTCTTGTTTTCCCGCATTCAGTCACCGTCGCTTGGCACCGCCCGCCCTCCATCTCCCAAAACGCCGCCAGCTGTCCCGTCCACTGAGGGGCAACACCAAAATGGCTCCACTGGCCAGGTTTTTTTTTTTTTTGCGGCAGAGGAAACATTTACTGAACGTTCTGAACCTTTGGCCTTTTTTTTTTTCAAAGCCTTTACCATCTGGCCTTTAAACAATTTGATCCTTGTCTGTTACAGGCTTATGGTCAGAAACTATGGTCTATATTTGTACCATTATGAAGCTAGAGTTACTATTGTGGACCTTGTCTCTATCTACACTTACGAACCAGCCTCACAGTTCTCATTGACACCATTATGAACCAGCCTCAGCCTAAGACCCTGTCTTCATTTACACTTATGAACCAGCCTTACAGTCTACGATCCTGTCCTTATTTACACTTATAAACTTACAGTCTAATGACCTGTCTTTATTTACACTTATAAATCAGACTTACAGTCTAAGACCCCTGTCTTCATTTACACTCACGAACCAGCCTTATAGCCTACAAAACCTTGCCTTCATTTACACCATGATGAACCAGTCCAACTTTCGTGGACCTTGTTTACATTTGCACCATCATCATCACCATCACCATCACCATCATCACCATCATCATCATCTCGCTTGACACAGTCGCTCCACAGGAGTATGTGTGGGGAGGCTACGTGCAGTATGTTCCGTGTGTGCTGCCTGGTGGTAGCGTATCTCACTGTTTACCTCCCGTGTGTGACATTTCCCCCCTCATTTTGACGGTAAGATCAGCGGTGATCTTGTCGTTCACTCCTAACCCATCCCCTGAGGGTCGATATGCGAAGGCACTGAGGTGTAGAGATGGAGTTATTTCTGCCTGTAATCTCCGACCCTTTACCAGTTATTTCTGCTCGTAGTTACCTACCCTTTACACGTGTGTGTGTGTGTGTGTGTGTGTGTGTGTGTGTGTGTGTGTGTGTGTGTGTGAGAGAGAGAGAGAGAGAGAGAGAGAGAGAGAGAGAGAGAGAGAGAGAGAGAGAGAGAGAGAGAGAGACCAATATGACACAACTTAAGACTGACGCTGCTAACACTCATGGTAAGGGATCAGCTGCTTCAATCTCTGAGAGAGAGAGAGAGAGAGAGAGAGAGAGAGAGAGAGAGAGAGAGAGAGAGAGAGAGAGAGAGAGAGAGAGAGAGAGAGAGAGAGAGAGAAGGATTCATGAGTCTTCGTCATGAAGGCAGCAGGAATGGTGTTGACGAGGACACACACACACACAGAGTTCTGGCTGAGGTCTGTCCCAAACCCGATCAGTATGTTCGTGAGGGTTTGTTGGTCATATGAGCCTCTAACACTCGCCTTCCCTCCGTCAGTAACAGAGGGTTCGTCGAGCTGCCCATCGCCAGTATGCAGGGCCGGGAGCCAGAGGACCCGACTGCTGCAAAAATTAAATTCCCACCAGAGGCACATCATGGCCTTGCGTACCTCATCCTCCCGCTGGGGGGAAAAAAAAAAAAATGAAGCTGATGGTGATAGATAGACTCGTGCCGTCAGTATGAGAGCATTGTCGAGCAATGAATAAATTAATTTACGCCGATAACCTGGCCAACGCCAGCGCTAATAATGAATTCAAAATGGAATTTTCCTCTGTGTTTCACCTAACATCGACTCTGGGCGGCGCGCGTTCGCCAGCCGCGATGCATCCGTAGATGAGGCGTCTCTCTCTCTCTCTCTCTCTCTCTCTCTCTCTCTCTCTCTCTCTCTCTCTCTCTCTCTCTCTCCTCCTCGACCATACCGTGGGGGCCCCCCTAGCGTACGCTTCCAACGGAGATGAAAATCTTATCATTTATTCCCGGTGTTTGTCTCCTTCAGCGTTCCGGATCGGCATGTGTGTGTGTGTGAGTGTGAGTGAGGGTGAGTGTGTGTGTGTGTGTGTGTGTGTGTGTGTGTGTGTGTGTGTGTGTGTGTGACATGCGTCTGTAGTTCCGTCTAAGACGATACCTTGAACGAGTGAGTGTCGGTCCGTCCACCTTATGCCACGGGGGGAGGAGGTAGAGATACGTATACCCCCACCTGGAGCAGGCGATATTCATAACCCCAGCCACCTCCCACACGTGCACCTGGGTGACCACCTGCGTTCCAATAATCATCTTGGGAATCTTGGAGCTTTTCCCACAGCTGTTACTGCGCCTCTCGCCTCGCCCCGACCCCCGCCACCGAGGAAGGCTCTATCCCTCATGAAATCCTTAATCATCATAAAGAAAAGATGAGAGAACGTGGCCAGACGAATTCCTCGCTGAATTTCAGAGACGTCCACATCCGAAAATAGAGTCAGGCGAGGAGCGGACTCTCACAAACCCGGGCGACTCCCCCAAAACCCTCAAAACAGGTAAACGAAGCGGTTATCTCCCCACGGGGAAGATAAGTGATAGATAAATGGACTCAGGAGGAGTGAGAGAGAGAGAGAGAGAGAGATAATATTCGTGTCTTGTGAGTCTTCTGAGTCCTAAAGAGGAAATGGAGAGATTATGAGCTCCTGCAACACCCTCACTAATGTATGATGTTATCTCGTGGTGATAATATTTGTACCCTCCACAGTTCTCGGTTGTAAAGTTGTTATTCGTTTATGTACAGACAAAACAGTTCAGTAATAGCATAGGTGGAGGATACATGGCTTGGGGATATTTAGCGTAATGCGGGTACAATACAGTAGGTTTAAGAACTCGCTTGATAGACAGTTAACTTCGAAGTGCATGACTAACATCACTTGCATCTCCTTCGTCACACAAGAGAATCTGCAACCTTTCCCTTTATCTGTGATCCTCCCTACTTCTTCTAATCGCACTCAACTAAGAGTTTCTGATATCTTCCAACACGGACACGAGGGGACCTGGTGATCTGCTGCTGTTTCAATTCCTTTTGTCTTCTTTAGTAATTCTGCTAATTTATCAGGCGTATGGCCTTCCTTGATATCGCAAAATGCGTCTCGTACATCCTGGTGCAGCAGACGTTGGACATAATGATGATACGCATTCCGGGTCTGTCTCGCAGGGGGGACGTATAGCGTGTAACAAGGGGGCACCTTGGGTCCCCGCCTCTCTCTCGTCTGCCGCTAACCTCGACCCAGCCGAGACAAGGTTTACATTTTGCAATGTTGCGTGTCATACGTGGTCCCACGTGTGCCAGCTTATTTTCGTCACCACCAGAACCAGGGTGCTACCGTTGTGGCGATCAGCCTGGGTAGCCGGAGGGTGGGTGATGTATCCGCAACCACTTCGGTGGCTGTTAAGTGTCACTCCTTTGGCCAAGGTTGTTGTCTTTTCTTCATGCCTCACTCACAAACACGTGAGGTTTAGGGTTTTCAGTCCACAAACATACAGTCTCTCCGTCTTCACACATAACACCTGACAACATGTAGTTCACATGTTCTTCGTAGCTCTTGGATTTTCCTGCAGTAGGCGGTGAACGCTACGCGCTAGCCCTGCCTCTTGGCAAAATCTCGTCGTATGTGCCACGAATGTCTCATGGCACCTTCTGTGAGAATGGCAACTTAGAAGTAACTTAGAGAACTTCAAAAACTACCTAGAGAAACGTCTTGGTGCAATGTCGCCTCTTACAGAATACTTCTCCAGATCCAAAGTGTGACTCAAGGGTTGAGAATAACGTGATAATAAATGAACTGTCCCACTTGGAAACCTGGCCGAGGGTACAACCACTCCATTACTCAAAGTCTTAGCCTGTATGGGTGCACACTATGGAGTCTGATTAACAAGGTTATTTTCACACTGTATCGTGAGTGGAGGAAAAAATGGTGAGGTACCTGGTTAAGGTGGGGTACATCATCATCATCGTTCACAATTCGTTCTCAGTGTTTGCTTGCTGGCAGAACGTCCACATCTACAGCAGGAACTATGAAATTATCCACTGCATAAGTTGTGCTTTCCTATATATACACTTCACAGTACGTCTCTGATCCTCTTTAAGAATTATCATCTATTCATTGCCTGCTAAATCTGATGTGTTCTTGAACTGTTCCGTGTAAGATACTCACCTGGAGCGCTGGAGAACATAAGTAACTGTTCACCGAATGAGTCAGATGTGGCCGGGAACACTCCAGTAATCACTGGTGTGAGCAGAGTGTGTGTGTGTGAGAGACAGCCAAGTTATACCCCAACTCCGTCGTAATGATACGAAAACATGATAACGTTACCCAATGGTTTCAGTAACTGTCAATGACTCTTTTACGTTACCCAGTGGTTTCAGTAACTGTCAATGACTCTTTTTAAGTCTCAGGTATCCCCGTGCACTCGCTGCTCGTGGCTACAGTATGATAAGCAGCCACCATCGGGTATCACCAACACGGGCTTCTCTTTGTCACAGCAACACTTTATGTCAACTTCGTCTTGGTTTGCGAATACAAGTGAGCAATTCTTGGGTACCCCATTGTGTTGCCATATACCCTATTTTCTATGATGCCTTGAGATGATCTCTGAATTCGGATGTCCATACGAATGACACCTACATACTCTCCCAGGCGGGCTTCAGTTGGCAGGGCTGTGGTCATGAAGTGTTGGCAGTGCCCCCAGACCATGACCTTAGGGTAGGAGAGTCGGGTGGCAGGCTTGTGGTCACGAAGTGCTGGCAGTGTACCCATGTTCTGGTGGAAGCCGGGCCTCGGGGAGGCAATGCTGTGGTCCACAACGACTGTTGGCCGCGTTATGTAGACTGTGGTGTGGGCAGGGCCTCAGGTGTCAGGGCTGTGGTCACCAGCAACTGGTGCGTGTTATTCACACCGCCGGTCGCCACGCTCCTCACATAACCAGTCCTAAACCTCTTGACACCTAACCCCTCACGACGAACTATATATTGCCTCTTATCTTTTATTCCTGTTCTCCTTTCCACCGTAATTTCAACCATACTATTAAGGAGTTTCAAAGAAAGGAATTTCAATTAAAAGATGAAATTTAATGTCACACAAAACTCGGCCGGCAAGATTAATGATCCGCTACAAATTGCCTGACGTCAGATGTGTTTACTCTGATTTCCAGTCGGTGAAGAACTTAGTCTTCAGCAAAAGAAAACGAAGACACAGGAGGGGGAACTGTCCCTCTCAGGACAGCTTAGGGGAAATGGTCCTTCTTAGGACAGCTTAAGTTTCAAGAAATCCTTGTGGTTGGTCTGTCCACCTAATGCATAAATGTAAAAATATTAGAAATTCGAGGTGACATTCCGTACCTCAATCAAAACTTGCTTCGACTGTCTGCAGCTGACGGAACTATCTTAGTCACGGTGGAATCTCGTGTGATATGATCCCCTGGATCAGTTCCTCAGTGTTGTAGTGGTCCTGGTGGCGTTACGAGGATGGCCACATGCCACTGTGGTGCGTGTGGCACGAGGTGATACCCCGGTACTGTGTTGACGAGAAGCGAATGGTTGTGGTGGCTCAGGGTTTGGGAGGAGAGAGAAAGGCAGGTCTCTTGGCATAGCAGCGTCGGAGAGGAGGATGGGGGATTGTCTAGCCACAACAAGCTATCCTAGTCATCCAGGTATACACACGTACCACACAATCCCCAACCAGCCACAATCACGACGGAGCGCACCCCGGGAACACCTGCGAACTCATCAATAACTATGAAGACACGTGCTCTTAGCCCATACAGTTCGCCTACACTTCGACCACTGGAACGAACGATACAGCCACACCGTCTTCACCACCATAAGAATATGAACTGACCAAACCACCTGGACAAAAGTGAATCATAAACACGAACATAACTATGATGAACTATCAAACACATCAAACACTATCAAACACTATCAAACACATCATCCAGGCTGAGGGTCAAGTTTACACCCGCTGTCTCCTTTATCTTTACACCTGCTCCCCTTTCCCCGCCTTCAGGAGCTGAACTTCTGGTGTAAAATGGTTGTTTATCTCCTCCCTCATCCTCTCTGATGCGAGGGGAAAGATTTCCAGCTGCCGTTCCTCTTACAAGCAATCGACGACGCGCAAGAGATAGCAGATAACACTCTTTTCCCCCTATCCTCGGTGACGGTAAGTATAGCCTTATCATCACCACCTACTGCTTCATTCGTCCTACGTTCATGACGCCACACGACACTGAAGGAAAAAAAAGTACCTTTTTAACGTATGGCCTCGATGACCAGGGTAGTGGACGATGAAGCCTCCACCTCGCCCGAACCATCCACTATACTCAGCAAGTACTACCACCCACCAAACCTGCCATGCCTACCACACTGAGCTAAGCAATGTACCACACGTTGGTATCACACAGTGAGGTATCATACAAACAGGTACCACAGAAAGAGAGGTACCATACAGAGACCTACCACACAAAGAGAGGTACAATACAGACAGGTACAACACAGAGGTACCACACAGAGAAAAACCACACAGAGGTACTATAGTGAGAGATACCACACAGAGACGCACCATACAGAGGTACCACACAAAGAGAGGTACCATACAGAGAGGTACCACACAAAGAGACGTACCATACAGAGAGGTACCACACAGAAGTACCACAAAAAGAGAGGTACCATACAGAGGAGGTACCATACAAAGAGAAGTACCACACAGTGATATACAGCATAAAGCAAGGTAGCACAGAATAACCACACATACTAAGGTTCTACCACAAAAAAATTAAAACGTTTGACGAGCCTGTGGCAGAAACACACCACCACCACCACCACCACCACCACCACAGACCCACAACACTATCTATACTTACCCTCAAACGCTGTACTGTAGGCATCTCCCCGTGCTGTGGACGGGGGTGGTCCCATTATCTCCTAAGACTGAATCTTTCGAATACTGAATTATCACCCCGGAAGGTCCTCGTCTTCCCGATCAAACACGCAGATGCAGAGACAAGTGGCCTGATCAGAATGTGAACAAGTGTAAGACCCCCCCGGCTGTGTTATAGCAGGTGTGGAGAGTGAAACGAAGCTCAAGGGTAAAGGGGAAGATTGGTTTGGAAACGTCTTGGGAGCAAATAATAATAATAATAATAATAATAATAATAATAATAATAATAATAATTATTATTATTATTATTATTATTATTATACTTTGTCGCTGTCTCCCGCGTTTGCGAGGTAGCGAATAATAATAATAATAATAATAATAATAATACCACCACCATCAGGCACAGGGACGGAAAATCCTTGCATGCCAGATCGGCACAAAAGCCATGTGTCTGTAGGTCCCCAGCGGCCTAGCTCAGAGCGAGGCTAAACGCCCGCAACATTTGGATATGATGGCAGGCGGTTCCCGCTCAAAACCGCGGTCGGCGGATCGATTACACGGTGGAAGAGGAGAGCGTGTTTGCGGGGCGGCCTTCCAGGATCGGGTTATACCGCAAGGGGATCTTGAAGTCACGGATACCAAGATTTATCATATAGATATCGCTGTTCTATTTGTCCCTCTGTATCTTTACTGCTACAGTCTTATGGTGCAATGGTGGAGGGCGGACGGAAGGTAGGTAGGTTAGGTTAGGTTAGGTTAGGTTAGGTTAGGTTAGGTTAGGTTAGTGCTACAGTCTTATGGTGCAATGGTGGAGGGCGGACAGAAGGAAGGTAGGTTGGTTATGTCTGAAGAGTTCCAAGACCCCGTCTTGGGGACTGTGTGTCAATATGTGCATCACTTGTGACATTCTCAAACGCTATAGTTCCCTTTATTTCCATCCATACGACCTATCATATTGTAATCCAAAGCAACAGAGAGGCTGAGCAATGACCCATATTGTGTATCTTCATCGTGGTTTACGATAACAGACAAAAACATATAAGAGATTCACACACAAGAACCTGAGCTTAACTTTGGAATCGCATCTTCTTTCTTTCATACTATTTGCCATTTCCCGCATTAGCGAGGTAGCGTTAAGAACAGAGGAATGGGCCTTTGACGGAATATCCTCACCTGGCCCCCTTCTCTGTAACTTCTTTTGGAAAATTAAAAAAAAATGAGGGGGAGGATTTCCAGTTCCCGGCTCCCTTCCCTTTTAGTCGCCTTCTACGACACGCAGGGAATACGTGGGAAGCATTTCATCCCCCCATCTATAGATGATTATTCCTCCGAAGATCCAACACAGTCAGGCGCAAGCGGTGGTGGGGAAGACTGACGAGGCAGGGTCGAGTAGGAGGCGTGGGTAGACTGGGAGATATCTGGAGGCGGGGGAGGAGGAGTCGCCACACGGTAATCAAGGGGGAGGTCCCTCTAGAGGTATGACCTCCCATCACCACACGAGCAATCTGATACGGTGCCCTCTCTCTCTCTCTCTCTCTCTCTCTCTCTCTCTCTCTCTCTCTCTCTCTCTCTCTCTCTCTCTCTCTCTCTCTCTCTATGAGCCTCAACGACGGACCGTCATGGCCTCATATGATACCCCACCTTTTCATTTTCAGCTCAAGAGTCCCATAATCTCGACGATGGGTATAACCAATCATTACTCACCACCACCATCATCATCATCATCATCATCATCACTACCAACATCATCATCATCACTACCAACATCATCATCCCTACCAACATCATCATCACTACCAACATCATCATCATCACTACCAACATCTCTACTGTCTTCTCGGTTTTCTGCCCGTCGGCAGGTCCAGTTTCGTAGATTCAACGCTCGCCAAACTACTGTATCTTCAACCTTCATGTCGTGATGAACCTTCTCCTCCTCCTCCTTCTCCTCCTCCTCCGCCACTAGATTAAGTCAATTGCATATTGAACTTCACCACAACCGCAGCGCCACCAATCTGGCAACGACCGCCGCCCACAATGCAACTGACGGGTCAATCAAGTGGGGTCGACGTCAGGACCATAAATAAACTGGACGGAAGCGGGTGACCATACCACGACCCTGCAGGTCACCACAGAGGTAATGGGGCGACAACACCAAAGCTGAGACCAGACGGTCCTCATACACCTGGTGCCAAGGGGTACCACACCAACGTAGGAGCTTCCCAGCAGCGGAGTATCGAACCCCACACACCTCGAGTTATCATTACGTGCAGCCACACACTCACACACACTACCCATGATGCTGGACTGCCAGTACTGAGAAATGAACACTAATTAGTTTTTTGGAAATAATGTATTCACGTGTAAACATGGACTGAACGTTTCTGAAAAAGCACTTGAGGCTTGACGTAATAGAAGACAGGCGAATATGATTGATGAATCAGGTCTTCACATCATATTATTTTCCTCCCACCACTGCCTCTTATATCATCATCCTCACACCACCGCCTCTCATTTCCTCCGAGAACTTTCCCCAGCTTCAAGTGGAAAAAAGTATATGGCCCAGATAGCATACCTCCTCAAAAGTCCTAAGGCAGTGCACCTCTGACTTAACCCTCGATCCTTGCTCGTCCTTCTTGGTCTGACAGCCTAATCCTTTATTTCTTCCTGGAGGCGTACGTTGGTATAACACATTCCTTATACAGGAGACTGCTCTAACCCTTTCAACTACAACCCACCTACTCTCACGCTGAAACTCTCTCACCTCTCACTTTCCCAGAGAGAGTTGTATTCCCTTCTTTCAGAGAACTTATATTGTCCTTCGTGGTGCAAGGTCTAATGGCGACCTTCTCTTCTCTCCTCTCTTCTCTTCTCCTCTCCTCTCTTTTCCTCTTTTCTTCTCTGCTTTCTTTTCATCCCAGATGGCTATAACTGGGGCATGTTTCTAACCTCGCCATATCGGTTATTACAAAAACAACATATGCTGAATGAGAGAACGATGTATATCTAGGATCTCCTCCGAAAAAAAAAAACACTATGTCTCTGGACAATTTCACATTCTACAAACACCACAACATATCTTATTAGTGGTCCACACTGTAAGTACACAGGAGAGCTAGCGTCTCCCAGATGGTACTATTGCTTTCAGTCTTTATACCAACCTCTCCCTCTCCCCATATTGTCATTAGTGAAGTTCACCACTAACCATCCCCCATACCCATCTGCCCCCCTACACAACCCGATCCCTCCAAGTCCAACCCTTACGACCATCCTTACACTCAACTTTAGAACTGTTACGTCTCGCCCCCTCACCCCTACACCATGAAGGTCCTACTCCGTGTGGTGGTCGTCCTTTACATCTCGACAGTACCACCAGGGGGGGGGGGGGGAACAGCCTCGGTCTAGGGAAAGTTCTGGTTTCTAACTCTGCTGTCCAGCGTAACTTCCGACCCGGGACACTTACCAGTTACTGACACTGTCGTTAATACAGGGGTTCCGTCGCCCCTGACACTGTCGTTAATACAGGGGTTCCGTCGCCCCTGACACTGTCGTTAATACAGGGGTTCCGTCGCCCCTGACACTGTCGTTAATACAGGGGTTCCGTCGCCCCTGACACTGTCGTTAATACAGGGGTCCGTTGCCCCTGACACTGTCGTTAATACAGGGGTCCGTTGCCCCTGACACTGTCGATAATACAGGGGTTCCGTCGCCCCTGACACTGTCGTTAATACAGGGGTTCCGTCGCCCCTGACACTGTCGTTAATACAGGGGTCCGTTGCCCCTGACACTGTCGTTAATACAGGGGTTCCGTCGCCCCTGACACTGTCGATAATACAGGGGTTCCGTCGCCCCTGACACTGTCGTTAGTACAGGGGTTCCGTCACCCCTGACATTGTCGTTAGTACAGGGGTTCCGTCACCCCTAAAGTATATAAAGCCAAGCCACAGACACGCAGTCTGGGTTTCATCGTGGATCTTCCATTACACGTCTCCGTTTTCTCTACCAAACTTTACTGTGGTCGTCCAGATAACTTTGGTCAGTCTTCTCCCGTTAACCCAGATGTTTCAGGAGACCTTAACAGAGTTCAGTATTAGGATGTTTCCTCAAGACTTTTTCCCCTTCTTGTGACTATTCTTATTTCCCAGAAACCTTCCTCCTTCCCAGCCAACCTACAACTGTATATTAGCTGATGTTCCCGTAACTTTATAATCAAAGTCTATGACGAAGTACTTATCTTCCTCATGTTCTTCGTGTGCAGGCCAGCAACACTCTCCTTAAACCGGACAAGTGCGTTTAATGACACCATCCGACGTTACCTATGACCATCACACCACGACGACAAGATGAACCTGTAGCGTTCAATAATACCAGACACCAAACTGCACCAGGAGGACAAGATAAACCTGTAGCGTTCAATACTACCAGACACCAAACTGCACCAGGAGGACAAGATAAACCTGTAGCGTTCAATAATACCAGACACCAAACTGCACCAGGAGGACAAGATAAACCTGTAGCGTTCAATACTACCAGACACCAAGCAGTAACAATGTCCACTCACTCCTCAACACACCCCTCGTTCCACAATAGCAGATCGTTCAACCCTCCGTAAATCATCCAGAAACTACATACTCTTACGAATTCCTCCTCCCCTGTCTTTCATGATCCCTAATAACTCAAATGTTACCAGAGACTACGTCCCTCCCTACATGGATTACTGACTCTATACCTGGAAGAGTGGTTTCCAAACACCTTTCCAACCAACCCCCTGCTGGCATAACCTAATCTTGAGAGACTAAACTTTGAGAGAGATTCTCCTCGAGCCTAGTCTCCGCGTTCATCACTCTGGCTCCTCACTCACCTTATTCTATCAGGAATCTCACGTTAAGTGCTCCAGTGAAATCCATTCCTCCCCAGCCTCTACAGACGCCCCTCCTCGCTTCACCTGCTCCTCGCACCCCACACTCACCACACTCCTGCCTCTCATCTTTCATCCCTCGCATCTTTCACCTCTGGCTCTCCCTTACTGCAAGTATTTTACACTTCATATAACCTACCGTTTTCACACATACAATATATATATATATATATATATATATATATATATATATATATATATATATATATATATATATATATATATATATATATATATTTTTTTTTTTTTTTTTCTTCTTTTTTTTTTTTTTTATACTTTGTCGCTGTCTCCCGCGTTTGCGAGGTAGCGCAAGGAAACAGACGAAAGAAATGGCTCAACCCCCCCCCCCATACACATGTATATACATACGTCCACACACGCAAATATACATACCTACACAGCTTTCCATGGTTTACCCCAGACGCTTCACATGCCTTGATTCAATCCACTGACAGCACGTCGACCCCGGTATACCACATCGCTCCAATTCACTCTATTCCTTGCCCTCCTTTCACCCTCCTGCATGTTCAGGCCCCGATCACACAAAATCTTTTTCACTCCATCTTTCCACCTCCAATTTGGTCTCCCTCTTCTCCTCGTTCCCTCCACCTCCGACACATATATCCTCTTGGTCAATCTTTCCTCACTCATTCTCTCCATGTGCCCAAACCACTTCAAAACACCCTCTTCTGCTCTCTCAACCACGCTCTTTTTATTTCCACACATCTCTCTTACCCTTACGTTACTCACTCGATCAAACCACCTCACACCACACATTGTCCTCAAACATCTCATTTCCAGCACATCCATTCTCCTCCGCACAACTCTATCCATAGCCCACGCCTCGCAACCATACAACATTGTTGGAACCACTATTCCTTCAAACATACCCATTTTTGCTTTCCGAGATAATGTTCTCGACTTCCACACATTCTTCAAGGCCCCCAGAATTTTCGCCCCCTCCCCCACCCTATGATCCACTTCCGCTTCCATGGTTCCATCCGCTGACAGATCCACTCCCAGATATCTAAAGCACTTCACTTCCTCCAGTTTTTCTCCATTCAAACTCACCTCCCAATTGACTTGACCCTCAACCCTACTGTACCTAATAACCTTGCTCTTATTCACATTTACTCTTAACTTATATATATATATATATATATATATATATATATATATATATATATATATATATATATATATATATATATATATATATATATGTGTGTGTGTGTGTGTGTGTGTGTGTGTGTGTGTTGATCACACTAGTCCGAGATGATAGTTATGAAGGTGAAATCGCAATTCAGTGGGCGTTCGGGTAATTCTATCTAACATGTAATTTTTTCTCTACATGCAACACTACATGTTCCATGGAGACAGTCCGCCTCATGGCTAAGGTGGTTAGCTAACTATTCGGTGCTCCAGGGCCGTCCTGACACAAGTCATGGTGCTCCAGGGCCGTCCTGACACAAGTAATGGGGCTCCAGGACCGTCCTGACACAAGTAATGGTGCTCCAGGGCCGTCCTGACACAAGTAATGGTGCTCCAGGGCCGTCCTGACACAAGTAATGGTGCTCCAGGGCCGTCCTGACACAAGTAATGGTGCTCCAGGACCGTCCTGACACAAGTAATGGTGCTCCAGGGCCGTCCTGACACAAGTAATGGTGCTCCAGGACCGTCCTGACACAAGTAATGGTGCTCCAGGGCCGTCCTGACACAAGTAATGGTGCTCCAGGACCGTCCTGACACAAGTAATGGTGCTCCAGGACCGTCCTGACACAAGTAATGGTGCTCCAGGACCGTCCTGACACAAGTAATGGGGCTCCAGGACCGTCCTGACACAAGTAATGGGGCTCCAGGGCCGTCCTGACACAAGTAATGGTGCTCCAGGGCCGTCCTGACACAAGTAATGGTGCTCCAGGACCGTCCTGACACAAGCAATGGCGCTTCAGCATCGTCTCGACAAGAGGTAATGGCGATTCAGGGCCGTCGTGACAAGAACTAATGGCGTCTCTGGGTTGTCCAAACAAGATGTAAATGCACCAGCAGATGGTCTACAGAAGCCGTCGGGGCGGGCGGTACGAGTAAAGTGGTGGCGAGGGCAGGAGGAACGCCATCCTCCTACTTGAGTCTGAAGAGAGGTAAGTAACACCTCCTCCACTCGAGGACCTGCTACAGCTCCTCCTCAGGTCCTGCGTCAGTAGCGCTCGCGCCACTTAACAAACTTGAGAGCATTTTCAACCTCATACAGAAGACTGAAGACGGTGGTGGTGAACGTCCCTTTAAGCTTACGAGAAGACGTCCCAGCAAATACTGTCCACTAACAAACAAACGTAGGTTATTGAGGGACAAACAAGCTATACAGAGGAGAGTCTTTGTTATTACATCAATGATTTCGTTATGCGAAGAACAAAAATGAACTCATACATTAGTGCCACGTCTGGGGTAAACTAACGCAGTCTACTGATTCCATGTTTGCAACCGAATTCTTTGGTTTTAATTACGTCAAGTACGATGACCGATGTGACAAATGTTTACCCATAATCGAACGGAGAAGCACAGAATGAACACAAAGAGGAGAACATGACCATGCTGGTGAATCAGTCCTTGAACACCAGTTCAGATACAAACACCACCACCACAATCCTGCCTCGGTGGCTCAAGCAGATCAAAGTGAGCCTGGTCGATGCACTGCGTCCGAGGTCCACAACGGAACCTTACGACCATCTTACAAGAGTCAATGGAAGTCAGTGTGGTGGGCGTTAGGTTTCAAGGAGCGATCCTCCACCTCACCAATCTAACAAGAACAAACCGTAGACTCCGTGCATCGACTCGAGTACAACGGTATGTCATTATTTCACTCGCGTCCTAAGAATTCGACCCTTTCAGAGGGCGAGGTTGAATTTCCAGAAGAAAAAGAGAAAAACAGGTGATTTACTTTCCTCTTTTCCCGTCGCCAGATGATTATAATCTAGCTCACTGCCTGTTGCAGGGCCAGTTCATGGAGGGACTAGCTCAGCCATGGTGTGTGGATGGATATTCCCTGGCCCACGTATTGCCTAGCGTCCTTGCTCCCTGGCCGGTGAGTTGACGTCTTTGCCTCCCTCCACCCGCAGTGATGAGATATATTTCTCGCGCTAACCTATTAAATGTCTCACTGTTCACCAGTATTCTTTTCAAAAGCACGTTTAATTCTCTAGAGAATTATATGTAATACTAACGTGGATTCAGCGTCCAGGAGGAGCAGTTACCAAGCATACATAGGGGTGACAGTAGAGAACCAGGTGTCTGTCTACCATAAACCCTCACTGATCGAAACAAGTATACTAGAATTACCCACGTGAAGTAGGTGGTCCGTGTCGCCACGCCAGGTCTACGACATACATCGCCGCTCTCGTCTTCAGCACCATAGATCACCCAGCGTTACTCTCAGCTCTTAACACATCAGTTGTACCAAACAAAGCGCCACTCTCACCTTCAAAACCCCAGATCACACAGCAGTACTCTCAGATTTTACACATCAGACGCATCCAATGAAGCACCGCCCTCAGACTCAACACCCCAGATCACAGAGCATTGCTCTCACCTCTAACACGTTAGACATACCAAATATAGCACTGCTCTCAGCATCAACACTCCGGATCTGTAATATAAAGCAGGTCTTCCCATGTTCCCTGTTGTCTATAATTCCACCACTCGATCATACTTGGTATCACCGCATCATCTAATCTATCTTGGACACCCAACATTACACATGATAGCTGAATCTTCCTCTACGAATCTGAGACAAGTTCAAAGGCTGAAAATTCTTCCCTTGGAAGCACTTGTTGCGATTACGAAAAAGGATCAAATCGTCTTTGTATAGAGTACTGGCTTCAGGTCCGGGGTGGTTCTAACCCTACATACGCAATAGACAGGAGATCGACTTGTTAAAATTATCCCAGTCCGACTCAAACCCTGACCCCGCTTGCCTTACGTCGAAAAGCTGCTTCTCCATCCTCTGTATAGATACGAATCCACCACCTTCAGCCACAGAGAACTGGCTGAGTGAGGAGCGTCCCCCACCATTACCTTCACCATGTGGGATATACCAAGCTACTGACTGCCTCACATTATTACTGTGTGGCCGGTGGCAACACAGTGGTGGGGGGTTGGTCGTGGTAATGTGATCTTCCTCTACACCATTAAGCTTTGCAACTTTACCTTCTTATCTGTAGTGTCTCATGTCTTTCTCAACAGCTGTGAGCCTTAATTCCTTAAAAAGTATGATTTCCCCTTACCAAAAACGCTTTAATTAAACTTTTCTCTTTTTTTTCCCCTCCCAATACTTTTCTATCTCTTTAGCCCTTAGTTTATATCTAAGGTCTGGCCTCGGTGAACATTTCCGTAAGCGGCTGGAACTCTCGAGACGAATTAAAAAGAAAGACGCGTCGACACACACTGGATCTACGATACAAAGAACTCTTCGCGTTGCTATGACTTCCCTTCCCCCTGGTGACACCAACACACGTCACTTCCCATACCGCTAACATTAGGCTGTAATGAGGAAGACAAATGTACAGCCACAACTGTAAAAAACAAATGTAACAAAAAAAAATTCTAATGAAACACAGTTATTACGTCAGGAATAACGAGTGAAAACACTAGTGTACGTACGTGGCAACAAGAGACCGGGGCATGTACGTGATAACAGAACATTAGTATACGTACGTGATAATAAAACCGTGTATGTACGTGACAACAAACCAAGTGTACGTACGTGAGGACAAAATACTAATGTACGTGTACGTGACAACAAAACTAGTGTACGTACGTGAGGACAAAATACTAATGTACGTGTACGTGACAAAAAACCAAGAGTGTACGTACGTGAGGACAGAACAATGGTGTCATCAACAACACTAGTGTACTTAAGTGTCAGCAAAACAAAACCCTTGTGTGGATACGTCAGATGAAAGAGAACAACTGACGTCCGTCCGTCCGTTCGTCCGTACATACGTACGTGACAATCATCAAAGTCATGACGGTCCACAACACTGGAGAGGCGTTACGAGCACAGCGAAGTACCAAGAGGAAGCTGCACGGCGGGTCAGGAGCTTGCTTGCCCGCCTCCCTCCCTCCCTACCACCATACTGGAGTATCTAAGCCTGACTCTCGCCACCGGCCATTACAACCACCAGTACATCCTCCATAAAAAAAAAAGAGAAAAACTCTTGCACGACGTGGTTCTCCTAATGGCTGGCCATAACCCTGGGTAATAAAACAGGCGCGAAGCTTAACGATGTATTAGGTAGACTGCTTACCTCCCCAGTCACGGCTTCCCTCTGGGCCATTACTTCTATTCCTACATCTGCAGTGTGTATGAAATGCCTCGTAAATGTATACATGTATAAAGAGTGTGAAGATCCTGCTATATATGGATACATCCGGAGTCTATAAACTGCCTCGGAGACCGCTCACCCAAGAGGAGACAACACGCCCTAAGAGCGAGTGACCAAAGACTTAGCCGAAGAGGAACTTGCCACAATACGAGGAGGAGGAGGCAGGCAGGCTCTCAGCACCGCGACTCAAGAAAAACGTCCACACCAGCCACTCCCGCCGAAGAATTCACCACAGAAGAACACACATCGAACTGTTCGCCTCCTGTCATTCCGCCACAGGACATATCACCAGCTGACTACATACACAGGACAGTTCACAACGAGCTTTGACGACGACGAAGATGATTTCGCCATCAGCGTGGACACATATCTTTTGCGCATCAGAGCACACTGCTTCCACAGGCTTTATCACATGTACAAGAGACTGCTAACACACTGACACCGTCTACCGTTCGTACATTTCCATCAGATGTTATCAAGTGCCACTAACCTAGCAGAAGTATTTTGCTAGACGGCTTCAAGAATCCCAATGGAAAAGCTGCGCATCGCAATCTTGCACTTAACGTACGAATACTTAACAAAGTACAGCAGGAAAAAAAGATATAAGACGTAACAAATGTTACTTATCTTGGTACCATTAATGTTCTGTGTACATAGGCCTGTCCTGTACACTAATTGCTACGACAAGATCCTATAAACATTCACACGACACAGAACTTCTCGGGCAAAGTCGGAGAACGACAATTCTTTCTTCTCTCTCTCTCTCGTTTAAACCCGTAATGATCACCTGCATTCTCATTAAGACAATTGCAAGTCGTCCGTCTTCGTATCACGATGGAAGAAGATTCCCTCCCTGGACACCGTCTATTGCTCGCTTCAGCACATTAGTGAATTAGAGCGAAGACGTGAGCGAAATCCTGCGTTAGTTAGCTAAGTGCAACCTTTCCCATGATGATGGCGGCGTAATGTCCGCGCCCCTCAGGAGCCAAACACCTACCTGGTCCAGGGTCACTATCCTCCTACAGCTCATGATGAGGGTAATAAACAGGCAGGATAAAATATTAAATGCTCCCTGTGAGGGAAAGACGCACGCTATACCTTGGGATCTCTCTCACCTTCCTGTTTGTCTCCATCTATTGTGGTGTGTGGGAATAGAGCCTTCTGCTTTACTATCCTGTCTCTATCTATTTGTGGCGTGTGGGAAGACAGCCTTCTGCTTTACTAAGTCCATCTATAGTGGTGTATGGTGAGGTAAACCTTCAGCTTTGCTGTCCTGTGTCCATCTATAGTGGCGTATGGTGAGGTAAACCTTCAGCTTTACTGTCCTGTGTCCATCTATAGTGGCGTATGGTGAGGTAAACCTTCAGCTTTACTGTCCTGTGTCCATCTATAGTGATGTATGGTGAGGTAAACCTTCAGCTTTACTGTCCTGTGTCCATCTATAGTGGTGTATGGTGAGGTAAACCTTCAGCTTTACTGTCCTGTGTCCATCTATAGTGATGTATGGTGAGGTAAACCTTCAGCTTTACTGTCCTGTGTCCATCTATAGTGGCGTATGGTGAGGTAAACCTTCAGCTTTACTGTCCTGTGTCCATGTACAGTGGTGTATGATGAAAAGAGCCTTCTGTTTTACCGTCCAGGTTTTAGTTACGAGCCTCATCACTCTAGCCATCAAGGCTTACCCTAACTCCAATTCCTCTGTATATACATTTGTTTGCTATACGCTCAGGCTTTTGACGCATACAAAACGATGCGACTTTTTGCGTCACACGCCATGTATACACATGCCCCCCACCCAAATAACCTATTACATCCTGCTGAAGGTAATGGTGACGGTTTTTGTCAATTTGACAAGGGTTTTTTTTTTGATAGCCACTCACGCAGGGTCATGTCAACCCCTACAACATGTAATGAAACATATAGTGAATCAACTTGGTAACATCTTATGTAATATCAACCCAATGGGGGTCTGACCAAACAAGACCCTTTGTGACCCTCCCCTGTAATGCATTTTGCGCAGCCGCTCACAAGATGAACATGGGGGTACACAATAAACTAGCTGGGGACACACCGGCACAGACCAATACAACACTAACTGGTTTGTTTCAAGTTCTGACACTCTTATCGTCTTTCCATCATCCTATAACCCACTCCGTCTATAAACACCGTTTATAAACGCCTGAAGGGTATACATTTCCACCCTCTCTGAGCATCCTCCTGTCATTCATCATCTTACCTTTTCGACCGACATGGCTTCGATTGAGGTATGCCACTGCCCCATGTCATGTTGGCTACGTGCGATGATATAAAATAGACTATGAGGCACATGGAAGGTCAACACCCACTGGAGAAACCCCAGGTGTGAGGAAGAAAATGAAAAAAAAAAAGGTGTTAAGTGGGCGGTAGAGAAACACAGTGACACCACCTGTAATGGAGAGAACAGATTTGAGGGGCAGTTAACAGAAGATAATCATATGATAAAGGAAAGAATAAACTTACATAGTAAAGGAAAAAATAGAATCTGACCAATGATTTCTTCTTTTTCTTCTTCTTTTTTGACGGTGACCGTCAAGGCTGGGGCAAAACAGATCCCAATCAAGACCATCTCGGGTGAAATAGATAAAAGGGAGGGAAAACGGAAGTTAATCATGGCTCAGAAGGTGTTTGAGGTTCCTGACTCTCACAAGGAAGACCGGGTGTACGAAGAGGGGAAAGACAAAGAGCCGGAAGAGAATTCACACAGCTTTGCTGTCCGAGGGAAGGAGGAGCCGTCAGACGAGCCAATTCTGGAGAAATATCAAACCTCATTTCTTTTAGACAAAGACAAGAGCAGACTTCACCTGTGATGTATTGGATAATATTAAGCCTCTGCAGGTGGGTATGAGGGGAGGTAAACCTGATGCGGTACACTCGAACACAAGATAGAAACTTTAGCTACGAAGTGTAGAGAAAAAGACCAAATGCAACAGAGAAATGAAGGCACGCTGGGACACTACATCCGTGAGATTATGATGCGGACGAAACCCTCTTTCGCTGTGAAATGAAGGAAGGCAAGGGAAATGAAAGACGTGAAGGAAGACTAAGGGGAAAAACGATAGCGGTGAGGGAAGGCAGGGAAAACCAACAGATGTGAGGGAGGACCCGGTAAACGACAGCTATGTAAAGGGAAGAGATCAAGAAGAGGGGAAAAAAACACACACAAGCGAAAAAGAGCAGATTAATGAGGAAGAGAATGGGGTATACTTAGGAGGGAGGGACGGAGGGAGGGAGGGAGGGAGGGAGGGAGGGAGGGAGGGAGGGAAGGAGGGAGGGAGTGGAGTGGAGGTGGAGGTGGAGAGGGAGCAGTCTGGCAAGGCCGCCAGGAAACCCACATCACAAACTCGGCATTTACTAGTTACGGCCTCACGGCGTCTGTCACCCTCCTCACCAGACCGCACAACGCAGGAAGACTCGGGGAGGACCGGGAAGAGCGGCGGCGGCGGCGGCCCTGTAAAGGAAAAAAACCAAAACCCGCACAGGTTAAGTTGAACTAATGGCACGAGACAGCTGCAACGGTGAGGGGCGGCGTCCCTGCCCCCACACATCTGGGGCCAGTTCGAGGATTACCACGCATTAGCACGTCGCAGCCACGGAAATTACCCGTTGGTGTCCGCCTAACAAGCCGGGCGGCGTGTAAACAAAAGGGGGGAGGGGGAAAAACAAAAAAAAGACCTCTCCACGGAACAGGGTTCACCTTCACCAAGCCCTCAGGAGCACGTGGCACGGCCGTAAATCACCCCGGTGAATGTTTGTGTACCTAAGCGTGGCTGCGTAAACACGAACACTCCGGCTGTCAACCTCCGCCTTCGATACTTTACAGTTGAACGTTGGGGGAAGAGGAGGAGGAGGAGGAGAGAAAAATGCCCGGGATACTGCTGACCAAGATCAAAGAGGACGGGGTTAAACGACGTGTCCCAGCAGAGTAGAGAGAGAGAGAGAGAGAGAGAGAGAGAGAGAGAGAGAGAGAGAGAGAGAGAGAGAGAGAGAGAGAGAGAGAGAGAGAGAGAGAAAGCTTTTTGAGACGGGTGTTTGCACCTAAAGGGGCCCGTGGGTGGTCATGTCCTCCTCCCAAGTCAATACGTTCCATCATGAAGGACAACCACTTGCACAGAAACGATGGAGTCCTAACAGGACGCAAGACACACGCGCGAGACAGATATACACCAACATCGACGTAATATCAATCCGCGGGAGAATCATGCGTCAGGTGAGTGTCATACAACCGAAAATGATCGCTGGGGCATAAACAGACCCGCCACGATGAACTGCGACCTACGACAAATAAGCCAAAAAACCATCGAGGTGATGTACGTCTCTGAAGAATGTGTAGCATTTCCTCAGGTAAGACACACACACACACACACACACACACACACACACACACACATGCCCTGCCAGGACACTAATGGATGGACAGACTCCTCGGTGGAAGATGACACATAGGATCAATGCTGCAGTCATTCAGTGGGCTGTTTACTGTGCTCCCAGCATGCGTCATGAGGACAGGGGCGTAAAAGGATTACAGAGGCCACGAAGGGTCTTCGTCGGACCCCAGTGTTGGTTCATGACATAAGCTTACACTCTTCCTATTTTGTAAATTTATCTACCACATGCAAAAAGTGGATACAGTAAATTTCACGTATCATCATAAAAAGACGGGGGTGTCTTTTCCCCATATCTTGTCAGCTTCTGTATACACCTACACTTTTAAATGGTTTTGTCTTTCAACCCATTTAAGAGACAGTGTTTTCTCGATCTTGTGTAACATATTACTGTCTCCCAATCGCAAAAGTTCCTGTTGGGCGTAAGGAGCACCAGCTAAGGGCCATATTCGACCAGGACTTCTCTCTACTAGCTAGGGAAGGTATGAAAGCTAGAGATCCATCTGTAGGGATAACAATACGAGTAGTCCTCCTGCAGTCTACCGACCTCCAGTTCCCGTGGCACTATGTGAACACCGTCACCCATTACTGCACACACGAGCTGAGCACAATATCACTCCACGTAGCGGTGCGGTGGCGGTGGGACGATACATTTATAGATATTAATATGGAATGTTTCCACACTAGACAGGAGCAGTTACGAGATGAAGTGAGATTGCACCATGCAACACACCGTCCCATCACTCTCCTGGCCCCACCGCCATGTTATTCTAAACACACCAGCGCCAGAGTATACTCCTGACCCATTAGCTCTGTGTTGTTTTCTCGCCTCCATAACCACTTGCCGGGAGTTCAGCACTTTACATATATGGCGTCTGAAATGCTGCTGGAGGAGCTCTGGTGCTCCACAGACGAATTATATTTCATCTGTTCAGCCAAGGGTTTAGGGCATCTTTCCAGTCGCACTTCTGCCTAAACTCACAAGAAACGCGACTGGTATAAACCCACGAGGGTGAACACAGTCTCATGAAGGCTGGACCAAGCACCAGGAAGAATCACTGGCTACTGTTCTCGTGAGCTATTTGCACGAGTCCCGGCCCTTGAGGCTTGGACTTATGGCACGCGTCTCGCTGCCACTCCCACAGTTTGTGTGTGGAGACCTATCACTCGAGGATATACCGTTATGACGACTTCCATCTTCCCTCGAACAGCTAAGCTGTGAAATTCTCTTCCTCGTCTCGTCTTTCCCTCTTCGTATACACCCTCCCTACCTCTGAGAGTCAGGTACGCAGCGGAACCCTGGTGTCGGGTCACCATAAAAGATGACAGAAAAGAACATACATACACCAAGTATGGCACACTGTCTGTTATCACGGGAATAAGCCCATGGAGGGAGGACAAACGAGGGCATTAAAGGGTCAAAATAATGGTAAAGGCGCGGCCTCCTACCCTGATCATGTGCCGCCGGGGAGCGTCAGGCTGGAGCCCACACTGCGTTAACGAGGGAACACACCCCGGGGGCGGCGGCGGTGCATAGGAAGCGCCCTCTGGGGACGCCCCGTGGCGCTCAACCCATACCCAAGCCCCATGACACCCAAAACCCCTCCCCCACGCTCACACTACAACCCTACACACACACACACACACATCCTCCCCCACGTCGTGAGTTAGCCCACACACCCGCCTCATGCACGAACCTAACCTAACCTCAAGACCACATTCCTGTCCCACGCCCACACGCCCGCCTCACATCCACATTCCAGCTCCGCGCCCACATAAATGCCTGCATGCTCGGCCAACGCCCTACCCCCCCAGCGCACGCCCACACACGCACCCCACACCCACAGAGCCACCCCAGAGGATCATCCACCTCGTGGTCACAGTTCTGCCCCCACGTGTGACCACCAGCAGGTGCCCACCAGCACGTACCATCCAGCCCACGGTGGACTTAGCCTAAATTGGCCTTAATTTACATGTGTGAATATCGACAGTGTGTTCCCGCCCTGGCTACCCTAATATGCCATCATATTTGTTAAGTCTATTAGCGTCATCATCATCCCCATCATCATCATCATCATCATCATCATTATGAAAATCATTATCATTTTCCATTATCATCATCATCACATCATCATCATTATGAAGATCATTATCATTTTCCATCATCATCATCATCATCATCATCATCATTATGAAGATCATTATCATTTTCCATCATCATCATCATCATCATCATCATTATTATGAAGATCATTATCATTTTCCATCATCATCATCATCATCATCATTATGAAGATCATTATCATTTTCCATCATCATTATCATTTGCACGATTTCGCATCATTACTTGAATGCATTTGCCAAAAAAAAAAAAAAGGGGGCAGGTTTTAACGTCACCTTAATCCATCTCTAAAACACAGCTACACCTGATCCATCATTAATGTGTTACCCTGCTACTCAGGTCTCGTTAATCTGTCTCCTGCACATCACGCCATGATCAACCTCACGGCCAGCGAGAATAACAAACACACAAGTCAGTGTGACCAAGTTATCAAATCGGCCTCCCCTCCCAAAAAAAATAATCCAACAATAAAAATACCGATGATCAATTTAATTTTATGGATCGCATTATCAATAAATGACAGCAGCTGTCGTGGTGATTAATAAGGGCGGCCAACGTGCCTGTAACGAGAGGCTGGGTGCCTGCATATGCTAACGGCTCTCGTTACCTCCTCCTCCAGGGACTACGCGTTTATCAAGGGTGGAACAGCCCACCTCCTCCCACACTACCACCGTCCTCTTCTACCAGCCCGGGCTCCTCCTGAAGTGGGACTGTCCTCGCCTGGGCTCCTCCTGAGGTGGGACTGTCCTCGCCCGGGCTCCTACGGAGGTGGGGCTGTCCTCCACTGGGAGCCTCCTGAGATGGGGCTGTCCTCGCTTGGGCTCCTCCTGAGGTGGGGTGGGACTGTCCTCGCCTGGGCTCCTCCGGAGGTGGGGTTGTCCTCGCCTGGGCTCCTCCTGAGGTGGGGTTGTCCTCGCCTGGGCTCCTCCTGAGGTGGGGCTGTCCTCCCCTAGGCTCTTCCTGAGGTGGGACTGTCCTCGCCCGGGCTCCTCCTGAGGTGGGGCTGTCCTCCACTGGGATCCTCCTGAGGTGGGACTGTCCTCGCCCGGGCTCCTCCTGAGGTGGGGTGGGACTGTCCTCGCCTGGACTCGCCCCCAGAGGGGCCACTGGACTCGTCCCTGGAGAGCGCTGTTCTCGCCTGGACTCCTCCTGAGGTGGGGTGGGACTGTCCTCGCCTGGACTCATCCCTGGGGGATATGTCCTCGCCTGGGTTCCTCCCTGAGGCCAGGACTGTCCTACCTGCCTACGCTCCTCCCCATGGAACATCAGTGGTGCCCTGGCGTCTATCCGCGCCACGTACCTGCCTGACCTTGTGGTAATCCCTCTCCTCGTGCCGCTAGAACTTTCGTGATGCTCTCGTCCACACACACACACACACACACACACACACACACACACACACACACACACACACCTCAAGACGTCCAGGTTGCTGGGAAAGGTGAAAACTTTCCCTCTCTCTCTATGGTCGTGGCTGTATACCACTACTGACCCAGTACGTCACTGGTAATCCAGGTTCATCTCAACGCACCACCACCACCACGCATCACCACCACGCACCACGCATCACCACCACGCATCACAACCACGCACCACCACCACCACGCATCACCACCACGCATCACCACCACGCACCACGCATCACCACCACGCATCACCACCACGCACCACGCATCACCACCACGCACCACGCATCACCACCACGCATCACCACCACGCATCACCACCACGCATCACCACCACGCATCACCACCACGCACCACGCATCACCACCACGCATCACAACCACGCACCACCACCACCACGCATCACCACCACGCACCACGCATCACCACCACGCACCACGCATCACCACCACGCACCACGCATCACCACCACGCATCACCACCACGCATCACCACCACGCATCACCACCACGCATCACCACCACGCACCACGCATCACCACCACGCATCACCACCACGCACCACGCATCACCACCACGCACCACGCATCACCACCACGCATCACCACCACGCACCACGCATCACCACCACGCACCACGCATCACCACCACGCATCACCACCACGCATCACCACCACGCATCACCACCACGCACCACGCATCACCACCACGCATCACCACCACGCATCACAACCACGCACCACCACCACCACGCATCACCACCACGCATCACCACCACGCATCACCACCACGCATCACCACCACGCATCACCACCACGCATCACCACCACGCATCACCACCACGCATCACCACCACGCATCACCACCACGCACCACGCATCACCACCACGCACCACGCATCACCACCACGCATCACCACCACGCACCACGCATCACCACCACGCACCACGCATCACCACCACGCACCACGCATCACCACCACGCATCACAACCACGCACCACCACCACCACGCATCACAACCACGCACCACCACGCATCACAACCACGCACCACCACCACCACGCATCACCACCACGCATCACCACCACGCATCACCACCACGCATCACAACCACGCACCACCACCACCACGCACCACGCATCACCACCACGCATCACAACCACGCACCACCACCACCACGCATCACCACCACGCATCACCACCACGCATCACAACCACGCACCACCACCACCACGCACCACGCATCACCACCACGCACCACGCATCACCACCACGCATCACCACCACGCATCACAACCACGCACCACCACCACCACGCATCACCACCACGCATCACAACCACGCACCACCACGCATCACAACCACGCACCACCACCACCACGCACCACGCATCACCACCACGCATCACCACCACGCACCACGCATCACCACCACGCATCACCACCACGCATCACAACCACGCACCACCACCACCACGCATCACCACCACGCATCACCACCACGCATCACCACCACGCATCACCACCACGCATCACCACCACGCATCACCACCACGCATCACCACCACGCATCACAACCACGCACCACCACCACCACGCGCCACGCATCACGCACCACCATCACCATGTACCACGCATCACCACCACGCATCACAACCACGCACCACCACCACCACGCATCACCACCACGCACCACGCATCACCACCACGCACCACGCATCACCACCACGCATCACCACCACGCATCACCACCACGCATCACAACCACGCACCACCACCACCACGCATCACAACCACGCACCACCACCACCACGCACCACGCATCACCACCACGCATCACCACCACGCACCACGCATCACCACCACGCACCACGCATCACCACCACGCATCACCACCACGCATCACAACCACGCACCACCACCACCACGCATCACAACCACGCACCACCACCACCACGCATCACCACCACGCACCACGCATCACCACCACGCACCACGCATCACCACCACGCATCACCACCACGCACCACGCATCACCACCACGCACCACGCATCACCACCACGCATCACCACCACGCATCACAACCACGCACCACCACCACCACGCGCCACGCATCACGCACCACCATCACCATGTACCACGCATCACCACCACGCATCACCACCACGCATCACCACCACGCATCACCACCACGCACCACGCATCACCACCACGCATCACCACCACGCATCACCACCACGCACCACGCATCACCACCACGCACCACGCATCACCACCACGCACCACGCATCACCACCACGCATCACAACCACGCACCACCACCACCACGCGCCACGCATCACGCACCACCATCACCATGTACCACGCATCACCACCACGCATCACCACCACGCATCACAACCACGCACCACCACCACCACGCACCACGCATCACCACCACGCATCACCACCACGCACCACGCATCACCACCACGCATCACAACCACGCACCACCACCACCACGCATCACAACCACGCACCACCACCACCACGCATCACCACCACGCATCACCACCACGCATAAACAGATGTTCTCCTCTGCCGGGCTATAGATAGAACACACATGGATGGCCACTTAACAATAGCCACGTCTGACCCAGCCCATGGCTGAAGTGGTGGCAGAAGACGACCAAGATAAAGTTGCCTTCCAACCCATTACCAAAATCTTTCCTTAATGCCCGAGAGTATAAGTTACTTGCACACAATAAGGCTCACGTAAGAGCTTAATATTTCAATAAGTAAAAAAAGAAAATAATTACAACGGTTGAAAAAGAAAATAATAAATTGGTGGTGCAGGGGGAGAACTGGGAAGTGAATGGCAGTGCAAAAGATAAGACAGATAATGAAAGACTTCAAAAACCACGTAAACACTGGTGCTAGTGTACAAGACACAGTGTATCTGGACAAACATGTAACAGACTATCATGTAATGAGGCGATGGTGGCATGCGTACGACATGCGAGAGGAGGAACACACAAGAGGAGGAACGAGAATGTTCCAAGGGGATCGGATGACGGCGTGAATAACTTGGCCGGGTCACACAAGAACACACCGTGAGCATCCCAGGGAACAAAACACAACACAGATGATGAAGAACACCGACAAGTGGAGGACTGAGGTTGGACGCGGTCAGAGCTGGACGTGGCAGCTCCAGGACAACAAACAAGTGACAGTCGATGATAATTCACGAAAAAAATGAATGTGATGAATAGATGAATGAATAAATAAACAGATGAATAGATAAAACAGATGGGATGATAATGAAATCAAAATGACAAAAGGTTAAATATTGACCAAAGAAGAGGAAGGTTGGAAAGTCGTTGCAAGAAGGGAAGTTGATGTAAGCAGGCAAGGAGACGTAAGAAGGAAGGAGACGTAAGAAGGAAGGCGACGTAAGAAGGAAGGCGACGTAAGAAGGAAGGCGACGTAAGAAGGAAGACGACGTAAGAAGGAAGGCGACGTAAGAAGGAAGACGACGTAAGAAGGAAGACGACGTAAGAAAGAAGACGACGTAAGAAGACAAGGAGACGTAAGAAGGAAGACGACGTAAGAAGACAAGGAGACGTAAGAAGGAAGACGACGTAAGAAGGAAGACGACGTAAGGAGAAAGCCGACGTTACGAAGGCACTCGACGTAAACCGGGAAGTGGACGAAATCAACGAAAAATAACAAAAACCCAAAAAAAATTAATATATGTTTAAAGTGACGAGAAAAACAAGAGGAGGGTTGGCAATGGACTTCGGTATGGCCACAAATCTGACCCGTCCAGAAGAAATGAGGGAAGGGAAGGGAGGGTTGGCCCTCCTGGGGGAGGAAATGGAGGGAGGGTGAGGGAGAGGTGGTGGTGTTGGTACAGCAGGAAGCACAGAGAGGCTATTGTGCTGGTCAATTACCCGCGGCGCTGGCGCTGCTCAGGAGATTAGCTGTCCGACAGCTTAATGCTCTTTAAATATAGTGTTACGCCTCAAGCTTGTGCTCTCTCTCTCTCTCTATGAGGCTCACGCAACACTGACGCGCGATACACACACACACACACACACACACACACATGAAAATGTCTATCATCCACGCACAATTTCGGAAACTTAATGCATAAACCCTCCATCAAAAGCCACTGAAAGTTCTCACTGCAGGAGCCATCTTATTGTGTGTACACACTTAAGTGTGTATCATCATTGTAAGCAGTCAAAACATTGGAGAAATATCCTGACATGCACTCAGGGCGCGTAAATATTCTGCATATACACTCACGCCACTCAAACTCGGACCAGCACAAACACTTGAAACACGTCAACTTATCCTCTCACAACAAACACAATTAGTGAGCACACATGAGACTACATCACCAGTCATGCTGATCCCCACAACACTACTCCTACCACGCACCACGCACCATCACCACGCATCACCACCACGCATCACGCATCACAACCACCACCACCACGCATCACCACCACGCATCACCACCACTCACCACGCACCATCACGCATCACCACCACCACGCACCACGCATCATGCACCACCATCACCATGTACCACGCATCACCACGCACCACGCATCACCACCACCACGCACCACGCATCACCACCATGCATCACGCATCACCAGCATCACGCACCACCACCACGCGCCACGCATCACGCACCACCATCACCATGCACCACCACCACCACCACGCATCACAACCACGCACCACCACGCATCACCACCACGCATCACCACCACGCACCATGTTGCTCAAACCTCTAAGACCGATTCAAACCAGCGCTTGTGGTAGTCTGGGCACACGAGTACCCGAGCAGTTATAAGGTAAAGAAGAACTACTTTATCTAATTTGAGGTTCAGTTCTGAGAGCGAGGACTCAGTTCGTACCAATCCGAACTGCATGAGTGGGAACCTCCGCCAGCTTAGTCGTTCTTAAGCTCACGAACCTCCAGCTGAAGAACAGCCAGCTGGTGCCAGTTAAGTAACATGTACGGAAGAATAGTGTAATAGGCAAGAGAAGGTCGCATCCTGCTCAAACGTTAATGAGGAGGAGGAGGAGGAGGAGGAGGGAAGAGGAGGAGGAGGAGGAGAATATGAAGGATACATAATTACAAGAGATGGTACGTACCTCAGCCGACAGGCAGCCAAGAAGGAGGAGGATAAAGGATGATAAAGGTGCGTGGCTCACCCGGAAGGAAAGCTGATTATGGCTACCATTCATCTTGTCACCAGCAACACACACACACACATTCTCCCTCTCATTTAGGCCGACAGCGGTGGACCTTGTGCAGGCTCTGCCTCCCTTGGGGGCCCGCCCCGCAACCACTCAGCACGGAACACATCAAGACGTGATGTTACACCAAGGCAACGCGATGGGAGGATCTCTGACCGCCTCTGTCTTCCTCCTGCTAATAGAGTTTGTCCAACAATCTTTTACTCTCTTTTTCCTCCCCTCCCTAAGGCTCCAGTCACAGACAAAAGTCCTCCTTAAGGCCAGTCCTTACATGAGAGGGCTAAGGAGAAGACTGAGAAGTAAAGGGAGAGAGGGGGGAAAAAAATGTAAGTCATGAAGTGGAAAACCTGCGCCGTAAAAATGGAAAGGCCATATCTGCTGGGAAAGACACGAGAAGATGAGTTCCACGGCTTTGTGGTGTAGAGAGAGAGAGAAACGTCACCCTGGCTCACCCTCACGTTGCCAACGGCCATAATCACGTGACGCAGTGGCTTACCGAGTATCACCTGATCTATCTAACGGTGGTGGGGGGCACAAGAGCAGCCACTTCTCTGGAGCAGAAACCGGAGTAATATTTACAGAAGAAGGAAAAAAAAACAAGAAAACCAACACTGTGGAATCCTTCGGCATACTGCAGGTGGTTGAAAATCTTCGAGGGGTCAGACTGGGAGAGAGATGATGAATAAAAGTTCTTTGACCTTGACGCTGTCATGTACATATGCAAAACAGACATTAGTGAAAGAACGTCACCAGTGAACATTACCTTACGAAAGGCAAATTGATGATCAGAAAGATGACAGACTGAGATGTAAGATCGACACACACACACACACACACACACACACACGCACACATTAATGCACAAAACCACTTGTTCGCAGTTTTCCGAGAGAGCGAGGTAGCGCCAGAAACAGACCAAGAAAGGCGGCATTCGCTCACATCCATTCTTTAGCTGTCATTAGCACTGCACCGAAACCGTAGCCCAATATCCACAGCCAGACGGTATAGACCTTTCCATGGTTTCCCCCGGTCGTTTCACATGCCCTGGCTTAGTCCATCAATAGCACGTCGACCCCTGTATATCACAGCGTTCCAATTCACTCTATCCTATGCACGCCTTTCACCCTCCTGAATGTTCAGGCCCCGATCCCTCAAAATCTTTTTCACCCCATCCTTCCACCTGCAATTTGGTCTCCCCCATCTTGCTTCCTCCACTTCTGACACATAATATCCTCTTTCTCAGCATACCCTTACTCAGCCTTTCCGTGTGTCTAAACCATATCAGCACACCTTCCTCAGCTGTCCCGATCACATTTCTTTTGTTACCACACCTTTCCCTGACCCGTTTATTTGTTATTCGATCATGGACTCCCGTGGTACACCGGTTAGCGTTCCTGACCGAGACGCATTCACTGTCAGGGTCGAGCGCACAGGTTTCAATCATAGTTAAGGCGGTCGGTCAGCAGTCAACCCAGCTGTTCATCCATCCCTAAGGGCTGGGTGATAAAATGGGTACCTGGCTCAGGCTAGGGTGTATATATATATATATATATATATATATATATATATATATATATATATATATATATATATATATATATATATATATATATATATATACATAGCGTTAATTGGATGGCGTTCATTAGGGCCTCAGCTGCCCGTGCCGTCTCACATCCACCAACAAACTCAACACTACACATACCACACTGCCAGTGTAATAACTCGACGTGTACTATGCAGCCTCCTCTTCACCAACCCCAACCAAATAATACCCTTTAAAGGACATATATATACGTCTGAAACTACACTCCTTAGACACATACCAGTTACACTTACATGCCTACGTTCTGAACACCACGCCTCTCTCCAACATTACAAACATTGACTCACTATATCACGAAATCCTTCATGTCCAAAATGCATCTTCCACACCGAAGACACAAAACATCTAGTTCTCAACTGTCCCACACTCAGCCCGCAGAGACAAACACGCAATTTCGCAACACTCCTTGACTTGTGGTCCTACCAGGTGGACGTGGCTGGCTCCCTGGGCAGTGCGGGAATCCTGGAGGTGGAAGGTAAGGTGTGCGTGTAATCACCTACTTGTGTGTGTGTGTGTGTGTGTGTGTGTGTGTGTGTGTGTGTGTGTGTGTGTGTGATAACGCTTTACCTTTGGGCGCCAAGGACTCGAACCCCAGTCCTACCGAACGTGATCATTATAAAACCACAACACCCCGTTCTCGAGGGACCCCATCATCACCTTCGAGGGCGCGCTCTAATCACAAGTAGGAGAAATACAGTTTCATTGGAGTGAGAAGTTCCTCTACGAGATTGTACTCCGATTATACAACCTCGCCCTGGGCGACTTTGCACTCACGTCGTAACCACAAGCAGGTGCAGTTCATACTATATGTGGCGTCCTAGCTACGTCTCTTCGTTGTATATCAGCTGACTTACATTTCTTTCTTGTATCTCCCCTGATGATGTGATTATTACACGAAAGTGCACTTGGAAACTTACCGTGTTTCATTTTCCCCGTGGAATATATATATATATATATATATATATATATATATATATATATATATATATATATATATATATATATATATATATATATATCTTTTCTTTCATACTATTCGCCATTTCCCGCATTTTCTCACCTGGCCCCCTTCTCTGTTCCTAGTTTTGGAAAAAAAAAAAAGCAGAGGGGAAAAGACATCAATCCTTTTCCACTCCGTCAGACATCGTCTGTACTGTACCAGCCTGCCTGTGGCACACGCAGGAGATGTAGTTACCCAGACAAGACAAATGTTAAAAAAAAAAAACAAAGTCCTTTACAATGGAAGGCAATGACAGGAGTCATTCCCCTCCCCCGCCATGAAACGCGACCCACGTACTTCTTAAACTCCCTAAGCAACGAGATAAGGCCACCGACCGACTCCCCCCAACGCTACCAGGTGAGAAGAAGAAGAAAAAACCCCAACCCCGCTCCCTACCGTGCCGAGGATAAATGTAACTGCCAACTCTTCCACGCTAATAATCAAAGGTACTTGACGACCCTCCCATGATACGAGGTAAAGAGTGACACTACATGGATCTGTAGACGTCAACTCCCACGCTACAAGATTAAACACACACACACACACCGAAGGCGGAGACCTGACGCCACAATGGAACTTGCTGATGTAGACTCCCCACACTATATAACACCACGAGACCACAAGAATCTGGCGCTGAAATGAAACTGTCCGACACAGATTCCCACGCATTAGGACGGACCTTAATAGCGTCATGCTCTCCCACACCAGGAGATGGCAATACCGGCGGAGTCCTCCCAGCTACTGGACCAGTAGCACCGAGGTTTCCCACGGTGCGAGAAAACAGGTTTACGGGTTCCCTACCGCCCGCCCTCGCTGAAACAAAAACGGATGATTGAGGCGTCTGGTCTTGCGTCTGCCACCGCTTGGACTCAGGAGATCACAGATCCTCGCGGGAGGGAGGCAAATCCCGTCCCGGCAACTCTTTTTTTTTTTGCCTTCCCCCCGACTGTGTGGACAGTGGGTGTCAGCATCTAAGCGTAGGCTGTCGGCTCGGCTGTGTTCATCTTACTGTTCTCTCTTCTCCTGTCGTTTTTACACCGGCATTTCGTAAAAATCATGACACGGTAAACTTATACACATGCGTGAAAGTAGCGAGGTTTACAAGCCTGTATAAAACACCAGGAGAGAACGGAGTGAAGAAGAATGGTACACGTTGAATAACTGTGACTCCCACATCCAGGAGTGGAAGAGAAGGGAAGCTGTGCTTCAATGTACATCAGAAGTGTGTGACTTGCAGAAGGTGGAGTGTGGACGTGTAGGCGAGGGGAGTAACTGGTAAAATGACAAGCAATACTGCTAGTGTAACACACACACAAGACGTATATGGTCGGTATCTGCAGGTAAGTAGTTCGTGTGACTGGGAGGAATACAAGAGAAAGCGACAGGAAGTCAAGAGAAAAAAGGAGAGATAAAAAAGAGGACAAATGAGAGGTGGAAGATGATGCTTCCAAAACCTCGCGAGAGAATAATAAAATGTACGTGGAGGGGGTGAACAGTGTTAAGGAACAATATGGTTAATGGAGGTGACAGTGAACAGGAAAGCGAATTGGAAAGTTGTAATAAGCAAAGACTTGAAAATGAGATGGAATGAGTATTTTGAAGGAATGCTGAATGTGTAAGAAGAGAGTGTAGCAGATGGGGGGGTGTGATTGGATCGAGGTGGGACTTGGAGAGCGAGCCATTATGAATGGTATGATAAAAAAAAAAAAAAGCGGGAGGGAAGGGAGGAGCCTTGAGCGAGATGAAAGGTGTTAACAAGACGAGAGAGGATGAAGTTGCAGTACAATATCTTTACAAAGAGACAGACGGTGTTGTTCAGTGGCCATTTGATTTATGTATATGCAAAAGCGAGGTTGCTGAGGTCTGCCAGAGTGCATATAGAAAGGCGAGGGAGGGACAACATGACTATTCGTATCACAGACGTACCAATGTGTGTGTTGAGTATATCCAGTAAGGTGTATGGAGGGGATGTGACCGGTTGCTGTGTCTGAAGCAGCAGACTCGGGAGAAGGAACGGAGTTTCAGCTAAGTTAGAGGGCGTGTGTGTGCGGACCTGGTGTCTGCTATGAAGAATGTGTGAGAAATACTTGGGGAAGGAGACGTATGTAAGGCGTCAATAGATCTGTAGACAACGACAACACACACACACACACACACACACACACACACACACACACACACACACACACACACACTGTTCACTTCCAAGTGATATCAAGGTGCGTACCCTGATGGTGGTGAGGACGACAGAGAAATGGTAGGGTAAGGTGGTCATGTGACGATATAATATGACTGGAGCACCATGGCGACGACCCGCGTGTGCGAGGGTTGTAACCTCTGACCTTCACGATCAGGTCAAAGGTCACGCCATCCAGACCCGAGGAGCCCTAACGTCGTGCTCAAGGGCTTAAAAGAGTGTCAAGATTGTGGCATTAGCCGTGGTTATGTTGACGGTGAAACACCTCAGTCCCCGGCCCGAGCGATTACGTGGTGATTGTGGTAATGTTACTTATGGCAGGGTAACACATCCTGCAGTACCAGGTTAAGGTGGTAATATACCCGGAAATAACTGACACACAATAATGGCTTGAGAGGGCTTGTTGGTGGACCAGTCCTGCCCATGACGGCAATGGCCCATGATGGCCCAGTCCTGAACTCCCCGAGGTAGGTGGGACCATAATGGGTCGTGGGATTCACAGGAGGCGACGCCCCATCACCCGCGCCCCTGTCCCCTCCGAGGTATATATATCAAGCATGCCAGCCATATCCAAGCCCATAACCCACCTTCCTTCCAACACCAACCTGCTTACCACATTTCACCCAGAGGCAGTGACAAGTCCAAGTTAGATTCAGTCAGCAGTGTTGGGTATAAAAACCAATGTACCTGTAACCAAAAGGACTGCGTATAATACAGAGTGAAGGGTACATAATAACAGGAAAGAGAGAGAAAAATGTTGTCTACTACATCATACCATCAACTGTAGGAATTTACTCTAGACATGGGAATGCAAAGAACACACACACACACACACACACACACACACACACACACACACACACACACGGGCCTCCGTGGTGTAACCGTTAGCGTTTCTGACCATGAGTTAGCAGAAGCCCAGCCATAGTTGGACCCCCATGGTTATTTTACACCATTAGACCCTTGTTTTACACCAGCAGACCCTTATTCTACACCAGCAGACCCTTGTTTTACACCAGCAGGCCTTTATTTTACACTAGCAGGCCCTTGTTTTACAGCAGAAGACACTTGTTTTACACCAGCAGACCCTTGTTTTACACCAGCAGACCCTTGTTTTACACCAGCAGGCCCTTATTTTACACTAGCAGATCCTTGTTTTACACCAGCAGGCCCTTATTTTACACTAGCAGATCCTTGTTTTACACCAGCAGGCCCTCATTTTACACTAGCAGATCCTTGTTTTACACCAGCAGGCCCTTATTTTACACTAGCAGGCCCTTATTTTACACTAGCAGGCCCTTATTTTACACTAGCAGACCCTTTATTTTCAGATACTAAGGGCCCCTGCGCATTTACTCAACATTCAGAGGAGCATGCAGCATGCACATGACGCTTATCATAACCATTTATCTACGAAAACAAAAATCCTCCAATTATACATTTAAGTGAACACTCCTACGAGCAGACCATGTCTGTCCCCCTCCCTCTCTTGCACCGCGACACTTGCGTAAACATGGCGAGTGTCTGAGACGGCCAGAGCAGGTGTGACACCATATATTATCCCACCTGACACCACTTAGTTTACCATTGGTTACGGGCCATTGTGTCCTGCCAGCACCTCCGACGACATCACGAGAACGCTACACCACACTCAACATGGCCCTGGTGTTCTTGGCCTCCTCGTCATACGGTCGATCGTTCCAGAGGAAGATAATGGGTATTGAGTGTTATCGGCGTCTCGCTGAGGCTTTACTGACACGGTGTGGGGGGAAATGGGGGAAGATGACCACCGTCTTGTTATGGTGTGGGGGAGATGGCCACCGTCTTGTTATGCTGTGGGAGAGATGGCCACCGTCTTGTTATGCTGTGGGGGAGATGGTCACCATCTTGTTATGCTGTGGGGGAGATGGTCACCATCTTGTTATGCTGTGGGGGAGATGGTCACCATCTTGTTATGCTGTGGGGGAGATGGTCACCATCTTGTTATGCTGTGGGGGAGATGGTCACCATCTTGTTATGCTGTGGGGGAGATGGCCACCATCTTGTTATGCTGTGGGAGAGATGGCCACCGTCTTGTTATGCTGTGGGAGAGATGGCCACCGTCTTGTTATGCTGTGGGGGAGATGGCCACCATCTTGTTATGCTGTGTGGCCCAAATAGTGTCGTAATCCATGGTGTTGTCCGGTAACTAATTTATCATCCTCCAGTTATCCAACTATTCTTTAATCATATATTTTCCTGACACATCGGTCGGTAATTCGAAGCGTATTTTCTTTATTTCTAAAACACTGTCGTTACATCACCAAGTTACCAGTCTTCTGGCGCCCTCCCTTCCTGTAGTAATTTGCCTGACTTCTATTGGCGAACGGAAAAGCCTTTACACTGGTCAGCTAATATTCTGGACCAGACATCATCTGCACCAGATACCCTGTGCGAATCGCTCTATAAAACCGAGGACTTGGCATTCTATATCTTTTCTTTCTATGTGCACTTTTCCCAAAATATCCGCGCTCATGTTCATAGACGTTGTGTTCCTTGGTTATTTTTGGGGGGCGGGGCAAATCTTCAGTGGTAAACACTGGGTCGAAATACTGTACGTTTGAAAGGAAAGTCACTTCTTTGTTGTCGCTACTCAAGGTGGCATTACAGTGTGGGGGATGATGTTACAGTGTAATGATGATGTTGTAGGGTAAGGGAGGGGGTTAGTGTGATGTTACAGTGTCTGTGTGTGTAAGATGATAGAATGAGGGAGGGAAGTTAGCGTGTGGGGAGTATGGTACAGTGTGGGTGGAGGGTGTTAGTTTGGAGGAAAAATGCTACAGTGTGGGGGAGGGTGTTACAGTGACAGCAGCATGTTACGGAGTGGGGAAAGATGTTAGTGTGGGAGGGAAGATGCTAAAGTGGAGGGGGAGGGTTTTACAGTGTGGTTACGGTGTTAAAATGTGGGAATGATGTTGCTGTGTGGGGAGGATGTAACAGTGTGGAAATGTTTGTGTGGGAAGATATTGAAGTGAAGAGAAGTTATGATATGGAGAGGGTGTTACAGTGTCGGGAGGACGTTACAGTATACGGGAGATCTTACGGTGTGGGAAGGATATTACAGTGTGGGTAAGATGGTACAATATGAAGAGTACCTTCCACTGTGGGAAGGATGTTACAGTGTGGGTGAAGATGTCACAGTGGGAGGGAAGATGATACAGTGTGGGTGAAGATGTTACAGTGTGGGTGAAGATGTTACAGTGGGAGGGAAGATGTTACAGTGTGGGAGGGTGAAGATGTTACAGTGGGAGGGAAGATGTTACAGTCTGGGCAGGAGAGGACGTGGTGTTGGTGGAGCCTAAGGAAGAGGTTAGAATGTGGACAAGAAGGTGAGGAGGGTCGTCTTGCGTCACCAACATGTGGTGGTTCTGGTGAGGGAGGGAGGGAGGGAAGCCTCGCCACCACCAGCAACACTTCATTGCACCCCTGGTATGTCCTGTGTCTCTTGCTGGCAGTGTCTGCTCAACTGGCACTGATGAGATGACTAAACACCTTCACAAAAACTTGACACAAAACCACTCCAGTGTTAGTTACAACGCTCCTTGGAGCTCCTTCATGACGCGTAAGTCTCTCTGGCCGCTCGTTCGCCACACAGGCGACCCGCGAAACGAGGTGCTGTGGCAGTGAGCGATGGTTTACCTGGTGATGTATGCCCGTCTCTACGATTCCACTCCACTAGGCACTGAAAGGGTGACATCCATCGGCGTTATCGGACTGCCGAGGGTGACCGCTTCCAAGGGTGACATCCCTCGGCCTTATCAGACAGCCAAGGGTGACCGCTTCCAAGGGTGACATCCCTAGGCCTTATCAGACAGCCAAGGGTGACCACTTCCAAGGGTGACATCCCTCCGCCTCATCAGACGGCCAAGGGTGACTGCTTCCAAGGGTGACCGCTTCCGAGGGTGACATCCCTCCGCCTCATCAGAGGGCCAAGGGTGACATCCCTCCGCCTCATCAGACGGCCAAGGGTGACATCCCTCCGCCTTAACAAACTGCCAAACGACCCAGACGGCTGTATCAGCCTTCCCCGACCCTTCCCCGGAACCATCAGCAAACGAAGCCAATACCAAGAAGCGTCACTCTGTCATTTCCTGGTGAGTGTGGCAATTATTTCATAAAGCCGAGCTTACGCTTCACCAGGTCTGCAGCAGCACCACAACCCCCCCTCCTCCTCGTCCTCCTCCTCCTCGTCCTCCTCCTCCTCCTCCTCTTCCTCCTCCTCCTCAACACCGTATCCTTCAGCCGGGCGACAGGAAAGCATCATTAAGATATAGAAGGGAAATAATTTCACACGTGAATCACCTCGCGCTGCGTAATGCGCTGCGCAGCGCGCGGACGACACTCTTAACCTAAACCCACACCCACACAGATAAAAATAAAACGAATATAAGTCGAATAAATATATAGACCCCTTGGCACCGTTTATTCAGTTAACATACAGTGGGTGACGAGTGAAGAAGATAGCTACAATAGAGGGGGAGCAGAGCACACCATTCTACGGTATATGAGATGACGGTAAGGCAGCAACCAGACGTTTTTATATAGGCCAGACAACAGCCAGAGCGGGGCCCACTCCCCGACACTCAGACCCTCACACAGATATCAGCAGGAGGAGGAGGAGCAGGGAGCAGTATGTTGTACACGGGCCCCGCGTAATCCTGCATCAGTCCCATTAATTAGTGCCACGTTCCTACGACGTGCACCGTGTGTCCTGTCTCCCCTGTCTCCCCTCTCTCTCTCTCTCTTCTCTCCCTGACGCTACGCCCACGCTAATGACTTCCACACCCGTCCCGCTGGGCGCCGCCCTTCTATCGCACACGCCCATCATCCCAGTCTTGTCAACCATTTTTCCTTTCCTTTACAGATCCAACCACGAACGACTCCGGTGATGCTGCTGGTACAGACCCACCACCTCCCGCCACCCCAGGGATCAAGACGACACGCAGACAAGATGTATTATATCATGTTTCCCCGACACGGACACCGTCAGTATAACTCGGGGTGTTTCCCCTCTCACCAGCTACCGACGTCACCAGCCCCCACGATTCCAGATGGAGACATTCCAATCAGCGTATGTGAAACGGCGGCGAAAGAATGAGATAAGACACGATTTTCGCACCGATGGTAGGTAAGACCAGAGGACACGCGGAGTCTTGAGTGACTGATAATGACTCAGTCTGACTAAAAGACTCATGAATAGTTTTATAGCACAGCCTCTTCCTACCACAGGTCCCTCAGGGTGTTATAGGCCCAAAGTTCAAGCCATCATGCCCAAGGGGTTGCACGGTCGTGCTCAAGAGGTACGTGGCTGTGCACCAAGGACGCTGCCACCAAGAGTATATATCTGTCTCATGCATAGGTGATGGAGGAGCCACATGCGCGTCGTCTTAGAGGTATTCTAAGGCCTTAAATGACCCATGGAGGCTGTTGTTAGTAGGCTTTAAAGCCCCACACAACCAACCAGACAACCACAAGTACTGTTCTCACACCACGCACGACCATCCTCTCCCACACACCACGGACTCCCATCCTTCCCCAACACTACGCGCTCAACACACGTAACTACATGATAATAAACTACTAAAGTGTTTAGTGATATTATACATATTGTGTGAACCTAAGTCGGTGCGTCGCTGTAGCGATGTGATGGCAAAAGGAGCGAAATTTTGCATCATGGCGGATTTGACAGTTAAGGAAATTATCAGTATGTAGTGGCCACAGCCCCACGCCTCACTGACCCAGCCCACTGGTGGCTGACCCAGACTGTCTGTAGCCCACGCCTCACCGACCCAGCCCACTGGTGGCTGACCCAGACTGTCTGTAGCCCACGCCTCACTGACCCAGCCCACGGGTGGCTGACCCAGACTGTCTGTAGCCCACGCCTCACCGACCTAGCCCACTGGTAGCTAGCCCAGACTGTACGTAGCCCACGCCTCACTGACCCAGCCCACTGGTAGCTAACCCAGACTGTCTGTAGCCCACGCCTCACCGACCTAGCCCACTGGTAGCTAGCCCAGACTGTACGTAGACCACACTTCACTAAAACCAGCCCACTGGGAGCAAACGTACGCTTCTTTTCTTTTCTTTGTTCTATGCTGTCAATAAACCTTCCACTACGGGCTATGGTGCCCGTTAACTATCACATTCCCGGAAGATATATGTGACTTTTATAACTGTGGGAGGTCTGTGATGAAGGCAGATCCTGTGTGCTGCTACGTTTGTGGCGCAGGGAGAGGGAGAGAGAACGAGGAGGGTGCAGGACGGTAGGAGAGAGAGAGAGAGGTGAGGAAGGGAAGGGGGCGCGAGAAGACGAGATGGGAAAACACAGAACGAAGGACGTGGAAGAATCAGAGAGGAGAATAAAAGGAGGAAGGGAAGAGGAGGGAAGAATAGTATTATGGGACTCGTGTTACAACACCAGACATATGTGAGACGCAATAATATCACAAGGCGCCCACCACAAGAGGCCCACCATACACCAGGAGCCCACCACAAGAGGACCACCATACACCAGGGGGCCCACCACAAGAGGACCACCATACACCAGGGGGCCCACCACACCACTAGGGCCAACCATACACCATCAATACCCACACCACACAACCAGGACCCCACTATCACTAGCATCATCCAACCAGGGGCCCATTATACTTACCACCACCACACCACCACCACACCACACACCACACCACACCACCACCAAGGAATCATGAAGACATCTGCCATACACCAGATGGCAGATGGCCTCTACCCCTCGTATACTAAAGTGTAAATAGATTAACTACCACCTGAGAGACGGGGCTGTACTTCGCCTCCCACTACATGACGTCGTCTTCAGCTGGTACCCAGTACCAATCTAGGGTCACTGCCCACCAGGCCCCAGGTCAGGCATCTAAGACGAGAGAGCACCGTTGTCAGGCTTTCTTGCGACACTCGGCAGCTGTCCCGTCTAAAGTTCTGCTGCCCACCCACAGGTGGCAGCACCACCAGCAGCTACTCACGCCACAGTATCTATCACACGTCCACAGAGGAGGCAGCTCTCAGTGTCTCAGCTCTTCCTACCTCACCTGAGGTGTGTTGTAGCTAAGTTTGAACATCTGATATTTGGTGACATCTGTACTCCACTGTTCACATGGGGAATAACATCTGTACTCCACTGTTTACATGGGGTATAACATCTGTACTCCACTGTTTACATGGGGTATAACATCTGTACTCCACTGTTTACATGGGGAGTAACATCTGTACTCCACTGTTTACATGGGGTATAACATCTGTACTCCACTGTTTACATGGGGTATAACATCTGTACTCCACTGTTTACATGGGGAGTAACATCTGCACTCCACTGTTTACATGGGGAGAGACATCTGTACTCCATTGTTTACATGGGGAGGGACATCTGTACTCCACTGTTTACATGGGGAGGGACATCTGTACTCCACTGTTTACATGGGGAGTAACATCTGTACTCCACTGTTTACATGGGGCATGACATCTGTACTCCACTGTTTACATGGGGAGCAACATCTGTACTCCACTGTTTACATGGGGAGTAACATCTGTACTCCACTGTTTACATGGGGCATGACATCTGTACTCCACTGTTTACATGGGGAGTAACATCTGTACTCCACTGTTTACATGGGGTATAACATCTGTACTCCACTGTTTACATGGGGAGTAACATCTGTACTCCACTGTTTACATGGGGTATAACATCTGTACTCCACTGTTTACATGGGGGAGTAACATCTGTACTCCACTGTTTACATGGGGTATAACATCTGTACTCCACTGTTTACATGGGGGAGTAACATCTGTACTCCACTGTTTACATGGGGGAGTAACATGCACACCCACACACGTGTGCACGGAGGAGCTGTATCACGCATGTCATAGCCATACGTCACACGAGATGGGTGTGCAAGACAGCACCTTCAGAGGGCGAGACCGACTTCATCTGGCCCGGCGTCGTAAATCTGGTTATTTTGAAAGACCATTAAACACTTAACCCATGACGTTAATCCAGCCCAGCGTCAACCTACCCCACACACACGTTCAGTTATCATGCGTAAGTGGCTGGCAAGCAATACAGCAAGCATGCACAACACACACACACAGGGGGGAGCACATGCACGCACATGACTGGGGTACACACACATGGGCGAGGCTCGCCCACAGACAAGCACACACAGGCAACTGCTTCTCGTGCTTGTACGCTGATTACGTTAATGTAGTACATACTGTTAAACACACAAACACACACACACACACACACAGACACACACACACACACACACACACACACACACACACTCGCTAACACATCAAATATACTGGGATGATTCAAGTGAGCAGGCAGTTCAGACATAACCATATGATGCAAGCTAGCACACACAACCACAAGATTGTAAACACACACACACACACACACACACACACACACACACACACACACACACACACGCATACCACTGTAACACAAACATCCCACACTATGAAGGGCACACCACAGAAACACATGCATGCCAAAGCAATAAAGGAAAAAAAAAAGAAAAGCAACAAACATCAGAGCATCGACAACCACAGCAACACACACACACACACACACACACACACACACACACACACACACACACACACACACACACAGAGCAACACACATAAGAGCATCAATATCCACAGCAACACACAGGGAAGCGTCATAAACCACAGCAACACATATCGGAGCATCCACAACCACAGCAACACACGCTACAGCATCTTCAACACCCACAGCAACACACGCTACAGCATCTTCAACACCCACATGTGGTCATGAGACATACACTACAGCAACATAGGTCAGGGCATGACAACCAAGGCAACACTGTATCATCTACAGAAGTATACTCACCACAGCAACTACAACAGTATACCCACCACAGCAACACATTGCTAACTATGCCAGCATACCTACCACAGCAATAAACCACCAACCACGGCAGCACACCCACCACAGCAACACACCACCAACCACATCAGTATACCCACCACACCACCAACCACATCAGTATACCCATCACACCACCACATCACCAACCACATCAGTATACCCACCACAGCACCACACCACCAACCAACCACATCAGTACACCCACCACAGCAGAGCAGACATGCCAGGGCGCCATCGAGCACAGCATAACAGAAGCATCATCAGAAAACACTAGGCAACTGGTTCCCATGGTGGAGGTGGTAGCCACCACAAGGTGCTGGGCTCCGGCAGTCGTGGTGGGGCTCCCTGTACAGCACCAGCATCCATAGAGAGTCCCACCTGCCCACCCTATATGGTGGTATGAGATGACCCCATGGCGCAGCAGGCCCCTGCTCTCAACCCCCACCACGAGGCGCTCGCTCAGGAGACCCGCTCCTTGTCCAATTCTCCAACTATATCCGCCTTAGAAGCGATACATCCCATGCTTAAAACCCAGTCGCCCAGGGAGTCGGAGCAGGGAACTCGATCCTTCGTTTGGAATGGCTGAAGGAACGCTAACCTCCTAGTCAAATACTCGAGTGCATTTGACGAACGGCACACACACTATCGTCTGGCTCCTCTGGTACGAATCGTTTACCCCTCCCTCCCCAGCAGGGAGTGATGGAAACCAGGCTGGTTACGGTGCCACACTCCATACCGTCATACTCCAACCCTAACTGGCTGAAGCAGCGATACAATTCAGCACAATCCTTGAGCCTGTGATTGGCTGGAGAAAGTAAACCAAAGTCTGCAGAGGTCAGCTGGTAGGCCGACAGTGTGCGGGTATCAGCGTTCTGAGTGGTGAGCTACTTAGTAGTCCATATACTGCCTCGTCCAATGGCATATCGCCTTTCATCTCAGTACTTCCTCCTTTTCCCTGTCGAACCGAAGGTAATTACGCTGGCAAGTGTTTGGCAGGAGTGTTTTATCTTAACTAGAGTCAGTCATATGTACTTTCTTGCTCATGCGTCAGTCTGTGTGTGTACACACATGTGTGTGTGTATGTGTGTGTGTGTGTGTGTGTGTGTATCTGGCTGTGTCATTTCATACAGAATAATATGATCCCATTACCCCAATGACGACAACCCGTCATGAACTGTGTCAGCCTGGCACGAGTGCCAGACACTGGAAACGATCGCGTGGCCAAAGCCCACACTGCAGAGCAGGTTGGTTAACGTCCACACACACTGAGGATATAAGCAGTGGCATGGCATATTGTGCCAGCTGACGCCAGCCCTGGAAAGAGACAGAGAGAGAGAGAGAGAGAGAGGGGGGTGTTCTTGTCGTCTTGCGTCAGAAGGTGTGGTCGACGGAGTGGTGTCCTTCCCAAGACCCCTGGGTCTGTCTACTGCGGGGGAACGTGTGCGCCACCGCTGAGGCAGGAATACCCAACACGAGGAGGGGGAGCTGTGCGTCGTCCCCCCTCAGGTCGCGGTGAGGAAGCCAGCTGACTCTATGTTGACGATAAGGACGACTCAAAGGTGAATGAAGATGATGGATGGTAAACGGGTGTTGATTGGATCGTGATGGTGACGGGTGACTCAACGAGGACGAAGGTGATAACGGCAAGTGACTCAAACGCGAGAGTGACGGAGGCAGTAAGACTTCAGAGGTGAAGGTGAGGATGATTATAGGCACTCGGAGGGGGGGAAAAAACAAGCAGACGACAGACGTGGGTCAGAGGTGTAGTGGATGAGGAAGAGGACGACGTCAAAGACACTGGCCACGAAGGAGACGCCACCGAAGGAGAAGGAGACGCCAGCAGAGCACTGAGAGAGATAACCTGAGTCACTTGGTTATATGATGGTGCGTGACGTGGGTGCAGTGTGGTAACTGATGAATGTAAGGTGGATCATACGATAACACATGCGTCAAACATGATATCACATGACTGATGATAGTGTACATGATATCACATGACTGAAGACAGAGTACTTGATATCACACGACGAAACGTGTAGATGAAATCGCATGACTGATGTCGTGAACATGACTGAAGTCACGTGTACATGACACTGCATGACTGAAGGCTGATTCACTGATTTTCTGATGTTTGTACAGCGCTAAAACTTAATCGCTTTTCAGCGCTCTTTAGTATAAAAAGTTATCAGAAAACTTGAACATATCTACATGGAATTACATATATCAGTTTCCATTAAAAGATACCTAAACACTTAAATATATATATATATATATATATATATATATATATATATATATATATATATATATATGCCTCCATCCTTTCAAAGGTATTCATATTCTATTTAAAAAAAGAACGATGCATTTTGGCAGACCTTTTTAAAAATTCATCGGCCTATTTACATGAACAACGGTCAAAAATGGTCCCCCAAATACTTATATTCATAACAATTTTAAACGATTCATGTTCCGCTCTGACACTCCAACATTTCAGGCATCCATCACACCAGTGTGTGGTGCACGGTGAAACTTGGTGCCTCCGTGCATGGTTAGGGTAGGGCTAGCCTCTCTCTCTCTCTCTCTCTCTCTCTCTCTCTCTCTCTCTCTCTCTCTCTCTCTCTCTCTCTCTCTCTCTCTATCTATCTATCTATCTATCTATCTATCTATCTATCCATCTATCTATCCATTCAGTGACCCCTGGGCCAGTACAGTCCCAGAGTGAGCAGATAATGCTATCAATTTGGTGATGTTGGAGGAAGGGAGGAAGGCCATACTTTCTAATGATGCGTGAGGGAGGGAGGAAGGCCAGGGATGCGTACAGCAACGGCAGGATCTGTACCTGGCTTAAGACTGGCAAAAAAATAAGGAACTCTTCCAACACGGGAACGCACCAAAGCATCCATGTTAGGAAACAAAATCTAACACGACCTACATGGAGGCTTCGGAAAGATGATGTTGCAGCACATCGTAGTGTATATCTTCCTCCCCCAGCAGGTTCAGTCTCTGTCTGATGGAGATGATGTCGTTTCTTTCAAACGCTATGGCTCATTGAAGTCCTCCTTCACAGAAGACACGCAAAGAGGAGAGGTCTTCGTCTAACTCCTTGGAGTTCCCTACTATATCTACCGTCACGAGACAATGACGGCAATCTTCAGCAAGTGTGTTTAGCGACTGGTGGAGAGGCATTGACTCTCACGTCTCGATTACTAAGGCAAGGCAAAGGAGAATATACTTTCCAACCAGATGCATTACTCTCTTCCAAACATTGTCAGGTTTGGTGCTGGAGTTGACCATCATCCATATACCGTATCCATCATTACCCTCCTGCATTCCTGGACTATATTCTCTTTTTACTTTTTAATACTTTGATAAATGAACCTATGAACCACAGAATTATCATCCCTTTATCTTCCGTACGCAAACCTTACAAACCTTTCATGTTCATCACATGACTGCCTCCACCCACCCACCATGGGACTGATGGTCTTGGTAAAAAGAACTAAAAAATCTTGGTTTTATGAGTTGTTATCTGCTTCATCTAATATGGCGTCTACAAAATAAGCAACTGATTCTTCAACGCCAGGAAATTCGTTCCCTCTTAAGAGTAATCAGAGCTCATGGAAAGTTTTGTGGGGCCTGGATGTGGAAAGGGAGCTGTGGTTTCGGTGCATTACACATGATAGCTAGAGACTGAGTGAGAACGCATGTGGCCTTTGTTGTCTTTTCTGAGCGCTTCCTTGCGCGCACGCGGGGGTAGAGAGGGTGCCATTTTCATGTGTGGCGGGGTGGCGGCGGGAATGGATGAAGGCAGCATGTATGAATATGTGCATGTGTATATATGTATATGTCTGTGTATGTATATGTTTGTATACGTTGAAATGTTTAGGTATGTATATGTGCGTGTGTGGGCGTTTATGTATATACATGTGTATGTGGGTGGGTTAGGCCATTCTTTAGTCTGTTTTCCTTGCGCTACCTCGCTAACGCGGGAGACAGCGGCAAAGTATAAAAAAAAAAGAATAAAAAAAAAAAATATATATATATATATATATATATATATATATATATATATATATATATATATATATATATGTGTGTGTGTGTGTGTGTGTGTGTGTGTGTAAAATATTCATCCTAATTGGCTATCTCAAGTTCCCAACTGGCAGGGCTGTTTGGTGTGGAACTTTCTGCTCAGCTGAGCACGAGTGGGGGAGGGGGGAGGGGGATCACCAACACAAAGGTCTTAAACAAGAGGCTTCAAACGAAAAGGTCAATACCACTAAGTTTTTCCCCTCCCGCCGCCGTGGTCATTACGCTAAGTGAGGTCGCCAATCATTAAGCGTACTTAGGTCAAAGTGGGACGAAGAGAGTAGTCTTCGGTTAACGACTCCGTTCCTCTCGTATCTCGGTCGTTGCAATCCCAAGTGTGACCGAGGAGAGGGACAACAGCGCGGCCGATCATAGGTCAAACCTCCATTATGTGAGGGAGCTCGGCTCCTGCTTGGATGAATGGAGAGAAGAGTCATCTATGACGTCCAATCTCTTCTTCATGACGTCACGTGTGACGTAAGTCCTACAAGGAACACCGCGCTTGATTGGCTCATGATTTCCCAATGATGCTGCCTCCTCCCATTACCCTACTTCCAGGCGGAGGGTCCCGTCTATAATGTAGTCATATCCAATGGTCAAGCTTTCCATTGCTTAGCTTGGTTTAAAGGAAAGTTTCGTTCCGTATAACTTTATGTATCTTCATGATAGTAGTCCCCTATACATCCACTGCAGAATACTGTCCATTAAGAGTCATTAGTGGATGAAATTAAGAACTGCTTATCGTCATAAGTTCCTCCAGGTTTTGGGGTTTGCCTGCGTGATGACCCGAGTGGTTTCGGATCACGTCTGGATAAGAGAGCAGATTGAGACACGGGCTAGGGAAAGACTCATCCTCACAGACTGGACCAGAACCAGATGGTTTTCAGTCAGGTATTTTTCTGCTCTTCGTTTCCTTGATATTTTGGCTCTTCGTTAGATGCGCTGGAGGAGCGACGCTTTGGTTGCGTCCTCCCGAAGGATTTCCTCCCACCAAGAGGAGCACTCAGAGGACGCCACTGGGAAGGAACACCTGAAGACCCTCCCCGTTATCTTTAACCCCCCCGGAAGAACCCTCTCGATGGGGCCCCCAAGGTGAAGAGAAGATGATAACAGGAGGGCAATGTAGGCGGAGGGAAACGACGGTATGTTATCCCAGAAGCAGAGGGTCATGGGGTGGGTACTTCAGAGTCCAGATGATGACGGAGCGTGTGACTCCTGTGGGAGGCGACGGCAGCGAGTATCTGTGACTCCTGTAGGAGGCGACGGCAGCGAGTGTCTGTGACTCCTGTGGGAGGCGACGGCAGCGAGTGTCTGTGACTCCTGTGGGAGGCGACGGCAGCGAGTATCTGTGACTCCTGTGGGAGGTGACGGCAGCGAGTATCTGTGACTCCTGTGGGAGGCGACGGCAGCGAGTATCTGTGACTCCTGTGGGAGGCGACAGCAGCGAGTATCTGTGACTCCTGTGGGAGGCGACGGCAGCGAGTATCTGTGACTCCTGTGGGAGGCGACGGCAGCGAGTATCTGTGACTCCTGTGGGAGGCGACGGCAGCGAGTATCTGTGACTCCTGTGGGAGGCGACGGCAGCGAGTATCTGTGACTCCTGTGGGAGGCGACGGCAGCGAGTATCTGTGACTCCTGTGGGAGGCGACGGCAGCGAGTATCTGTGACTCCTGTGGGAGGCGACGGCAGCGAGTATCTGTGACTCCTGTGGGAGGCGACAGCAGCGAGTATCTGTGACTCCTGTGGGAGGCGACAGCAGCGAGTATCTGTGACTCCTGTGGGAGGCGACGGCAGCGAGTATCTGTGACTCCTGTGGGAGGCGACGGCAGCGAGTATCTGTGACTCCTGTGGGAGGCGACGGCAGCGAGTATCTGTGACTCCTGTGGGAGGCGACGGCAGCGAGTATCTGTGACTCCTGTGGGAGGCGACGGCAGCGAGTATCTGTGACTCCTTTGGGAGGCGACGGCAGCGAGTATCTGTCACTCCTGTGGGAGGCGACGGCAGCGAGTGTCTCACGCCGACAGAATGAGACGAGGTGACCCTGCAGGTGTGGAGAGGGTGTATGGCGGGCAGGTCAGCCCGATAGGGAGAGGACTGGTGACGGAGCGGTGACCATCCGGACAACAGACGGTTCATGGGTAGAATGATGACAAGCATTTCAGAGGAAGAGGAAATAACATGAGGTGACGAAGGAGGAGCGAAGAAAGATGAAGGGTTACTAACGGGAAATAATACGAAGGTTAACAGAGTTAAAGAGGATGGAACAGACACACGATGTGACTCTAAGGTGAAGAGAGTGACAGCAGTTGACTGACACTGGTAAACAAATGTATCGGGTGACTCCAGTGGTCATATGACGTCTCATAAAGACACGGTAGAGTGACACAATCGACCTATGCAACTAAGGCACTCACATGGGAGGGGTTATGAAAGGGGACCTGATGGAACCATCATGTACACGATAGAGCATATAATTCCCAAATGTATTCTACAAAAAAAAATCCATAATGCTCTAACGAGTCTTTGAATTACACACAAGAGGCGAACAACCATCTTCTTTTTTCTTTTCATTTCACACGTTCTTTCCTCAGCTGGGATACGTGTTGCACCCGAAAAGGTCACAGCAACATCTTCCTGTACGCTGCTGTCTAGCACAGCTTGTGTTACCACACTCTGGTTTACAGCAATGCTGTGTTGACCTCTTCCTGTGTCGCTTCATGTCGAGGGACAGCTAACTGTCTGTTCCGCCCGCCAAACGTGGGCCCCCATCTGCTGCATTCTATTGCTTCAGGCTAATTGTGAGAAGAGAAGGAAGGGAGGGAGAAAGGAAAAAAAAGAGACAAAGACATCAAGGATGATATATATATATATATATATATATATATATATATATATATATATATATATATAGAGAGAGAGAGAGAGAGAGAGAGAGAGAGAGAGAGAGAGAGAGAGAGAGAGAGAGAGAGAGAGAGCCAACAGGAAGGTAGTGGGTGGGTGGGTGGGAGTCAGGTACAGAGCGCGTGCGCCTTGCGTCATCGCCTCCTCCCTCTCTCCCCCTCCCTAAGCCTGCCAACAATATTTACCTCGGGTCTTGTCCTGGCAACAGCAAACACTCGAGCTTGGCCTCACTTCAAAGACATCCTCCTCCCGTGACACAAGGAGCCATCATCCCCCCCTCCCCTTTCCCGGCCGACCATCATGGTAAAAGTGAATTTCATCCGCTCCTGCCTCTCATTCTGATGCCTCGTAAACGTAAAATTCCTCTATTCATCGATGACGTAAGGCTTCCCTGCCTCTCGCGCTCGTCTCAAGTAATCATCAATTATTCCCTCCTCCTCCTCCTCCTCCTCTGCTCCTTCCTTGATATACGAGTTAATACTCGACGTTCCCAGCTAGGCTATGAGCGTCCTCCACCATATTTCAGTGCCGTTACCTTTTCTTTCCCTCCACGGCCGCCGTATCCATCAGCGTTGAGCTGTTAACTTTACGGTGTCTCGTTCGCTCTTTACGTCTTCTCTCTTGACCGACATTATCCTCGTTATCTCATCTCTCTCACACTTCTTCCCTCGTATCTTATACCCATCTCCCTACAGCATCCACACCCCCCGGGCGTAACCCGTCCATTTGCTACAACACTTTTCCCCTTGTCTACTTTCTTTTTTTTTTGCTCCAGTCCTTCGCATACTCCTGTCCTTCCTTTGTTTTCTGACGCCCCCCCTCCATCTTCCGGCAAGACCGACCCACCACCAGGTAGGTGTCCCACAGCCAGCACTCTCGTGCAACACGAGGCAACCAACGTGGAACAGGAGCAACGTTCTTGGCTTATTTCGACCAGACACAATTCTACGTTTTCGTCTGCGGATTTGTCGCTGCTGCTGCTGTGGGAGAGGGAGGGACCTGAGAATACAGTTACATAAACATGATCATGACAGTTGTACTCTTAGCGATGAGAGATATAACTACCTGATGTGTAGTACGAATTACAGGCACGTTCTGAAATCGGTCTCCCACACCAGACCCTCGCAGTCTACCACAGTTATGAGTCAGTGGTGTAACGAACACTTGGAAGGAGCTTTCACTACGCTACATCACATCTCCAGCTGACATACACCCCCAGTGCACCAATCCAAGGTGGCGATGCTGTACCAGCGTCCTCTTAACTACACACATTCTCTACGACAGTTCCCGACACGCTCTTACTGTTGTGACCGTGAGAACGCACACTCGCTTCTTAATTCCACTTCCTCTTAAAGAGAGAGAGGGACCGGTACAACGAATGACCAAGTCTGCTAATCATTCAGACACAAAAAAAACTTTACCTCGAGCCCAGTTCTGAGGCCAGAGCAAGGCAGCTGGCCTAGAGCCACCCCAGCTTGCCCTCCCCTTTGGCATCTGTCGTATGACTTTGCCTGTGTCAGCGGCTGGGTTACTGGAGGTAGCATGACGTTCCTTCATCCCTTCGCTGATACAGTGATTAAGGAGGTAATGCTACTTATTGTGTATGACACGAAGAAAGATACGTGCCATTTTCTGACATGCAGAATCCACCGGCAAGTCTTCCTAACTTCGCACGTCCTGTGACCAACATTGCGAAAGGATCACAGGGTCTCTGTCAGACCACAGCGGCCAGATAACCATGACGTAATTCGCTACGAAGTTGATTCGTCACACAAGCTTACAGTCCTGTCGGTCTACAGTCACGAATGCTGTAGTGATGCTGGTGGCATCCTGCACCCTTCGTGTCAGAACTGACGCTACCTCTTCCTCCCACATCAGCCATAAAACCGAGTGAAAACCGCAATGTATTCCGGTAGTCTGAAAGAGTCCAGCATCTTGCACACCTGGGGCAATGGCTGACATGGACAACTAAAACAAAAACATTGATATATCTATTGTCTTACTAACACAATACAGGACAAATATTGACATGACATATAGAGTGGCAGCATGAAAATTACGTACCTATGAATAATATAAAAAAAAAACTAAATCATAGCTCAATTGAATCACTTACTTCTCTCGGGCGATGTCTTCTATCCAGCTGGCGAATCAACGAACAGCGTTCAAGCGCTACAGTAAACATCAACACGAACATGAAGGACCAAAAATAGTAAAGTACATTCCTTTATCCTACTTACATATCTCTTCCCTCTGGTTGGCACAGTGTGTAAGGATCACACTTCTCTCACATGAGAGACTGTGGAAGTTACACATGACGCCACAGGGAGGCCCCAGTCGGCCAAGAGCTCCTACAGATGGCTTCTGTTACGAGAGAGAGAGAGAGAGAGAGAGAGAGAGAGAGAGAGAGAGAGAGGAGAGGGGGGGCTTCAGTTAGTCAAAAGCTCCTTACAGAAAAGTCCTGCTGTATGAGGACAGAGAGGAGGAAGGCCTCAGCTGGTCAAGAGCTCTTCCGCCGAGAGCTCCTGCTGCAGGAGGACAGACAGGAGGAGGGAGGTCACAACGGATGCTGCAGGAGGACAGAGAGAGAGAGAGAGAGAGAGAGAGAGAGAGAGAGAGAGAGAGAGAGAGAGAGAGAGAGAGAGAGAGAGAGAGAGAGAGAGAGAGGTCACAACCAGAGGTGTGTGTGAGTACTCACAGGATGCGAAGGTCGTCTAGGTGCTCGAAGTCGGCCGAGTGAATCACCGTCAGGTTGTTCCCCTCCAGGTCTCTGTCAACACAAGGGAAGACAATTATTAACACGGGCCAGAGCCTGGCGTGGCCTCACTACAGCGACGGCCAAGATCATCATGTTAAGTAGCCCCAAGTGTATTACTCACTACAGCGATGGTCAGGATCATCATGTTAAGTAGCCCCAAGTGTATTACTCACTACAGTGATGGTGAGGATCATCATGTTAAGTAGACCCAAGTGTATTACCTAACTTCTGCTGCTCTGTACTGTATCCTATTGTTCATGATTACCCTCTACTACCTCTTAAGTACTTTCTGCTGTGCCTCTACCTCTTGTGCCCTAAGCCTTCTACTGCGTCCTACTACCATCCCCCACCTTCTGCCGAACCCTTGGTGATGTCCTCCTCCAGTCTTCGTGGCGAGGTAATGGCCAGTCATTATATTAATGATCACACTGAAGGTAATAACAGACGGGCTGATGATGATGAGGTGGAACGAGGCCCTTGAAGGTGAAGTGAGTCAAGACAATTTGACCGAGGTGACCGTGGAACTCAAACAACCTAACCACCTCAGTGGTTAACATTCCCCAAATAACGAGATGACAGTGGAACTCAAACAACCTAACCACCTCAGTGGTTAACAATCCCCTAGATAACGAGATGACAGTGGAACTCAAACAACCTAACCACCTCAGTGGTTAACAATTCCCCTGATAACGAGATGACAGTGGAACTCAAACAACCTAACCACCTCAGTGGTTAACAATTCCCCAGATTCATACCGTAATGTTGACACAACACGCAAGGCAGTTTTAAGACCTGTCAACAAAATAAGAAATGGGATTAGATCCTTTGAAAGATGGTGTTCATCTCGGCCACACCCACATCCTTAACCTCTCCAGGATAAGGTCACGACCCTTGGCTACGATGGGACGTCCTCCCTAGCTTGACCTTTAAAGGTCAGGTCAACGGGTGGGTGGGTCATCGGACTTCCTCCCCAGCTTGACCTTTAGAGGTCAGGTCAACGGGTGGGTGGGTCATCGGACTTCCTCCCCAGCTTGACCTTTAGAGGTCAGGTCAACGGGTGGGTGGGTCATCGGACTTCCTCCCTAGCTTGACCTTTAAAGGTCAGGTCAACGGGTGGGTGGGTCATCGGACTTCCTCCCCAGCTTGACCTTTAGAGGTCAGGTCAACGGGTGGGTGGGTCATCATACCCGAGGGTTATACCGTCGTTTATCTTCACTATCATCATCATCTGGGGTGGGCAGTGGCTCGCTTTGAAGAAAAAAATCAGGCTAAGGTTGTCTGCAGCAGAAGGCAGAGTTTAGCTTCACTGTAGCAGTCAGTAGGGTTTAGCTTCACTGTAGCAGTCAGTAGGGTTTAGCTTCTCTCTAGCAATCAGTAGGGTTTAGCTTCTCTCTAGCAGTCAGTAGGGTTTAGCTTCACTGTAGCAGTCAGTAGGGTTTAGCTTCTCTCTAGCAGTCAGTAGGGTTTAGCTTCTCTCTAGCAATCAGTAGGGTTTAGCTTCTCTCTAGCAGTCAGTAGGGTTTAGCTTCACTGTAGCAGTCAGTAGGGTTTAGCTTCACTGTAGCAGTCAGTAGGGTTTAGCTTCACTGTAGCAGTCAGTAGGGTTTAGCTTCACTGTAGCAGTCAGTAGGGTTTAGCTTCTCTGTAGCAGTCAGTAGGGTTTAGCTTCACTGTAGCAGTCAGTAGGGTTTAGCTTCACTGTAGCAGTCAGTAGGGTTTAGCTTCACTGTAGCAGTCAGTAGGGTTTAGCTTCACTGTAGCAGTCAGTAGGGTTTAGCTTCACTGTAGCAGTCAGTAGGGTTCAGCTTCACTGTAGCAGTCAGTAGGGTTTAGCTTCACTGTAGCAGTCAGTAGGGTTTAGCTTCACTGTAGCAGTCAGTAGGGTTTAGCTTCACTGTAGCAGTCAGTAGGGTTTAGCTTCTCTGTACTGAAATGGTTTGGTCACATGGAGAGAATGAGTGAGGAAAGATTGACCAAGAGGATATCTGTGTCAGAGGTGGAGGGAACGAGAAGTGTATATATATTTGTTTCTTTTTTCATACTATTTGCCATTTCCCGCGTTAGCGAGGTAGCGTTAAGAACAGAGGACTGAGCCTTTGAGGAAATATCCTCACTTGGCCCACTTCTCTGTTCCTCTTTTGGAAAATTAAAAAAAAAAAACGAGAGGGAAGGATTTCCAGCCCTCCGCTTCCTCCCCTTTTAGTCGCCTTCTACGACACGCAGGGAAAACGTGGGAAGTATTCTCTTTCTCCCCTAAAGATGATATATATATATATATATATATATATATATATATATATATATATATATATATATATATATATATATATATATACAGTCCCACAATTCTACAACCCATTTTAATACAGGAGTCAGAAGCATAATCCCTAACAACCCAAAACCAGTTCACAGATCTAGGCGGAAGAAATGAGGAAACTGAGGTTAATCAGATAAGATACAAGCACGGATGAGACACACCAGAGATAAGATAGGGTCTAATCGTTTCACATGTATTACAAAGAACGGTATAGAATAAGCCAAGGTCGTATACCCATGTACAGAGACTGGAGGACACGAGGGAAGCCAAGATGTGTTTGAACTGGAACCAGCAGGACACCAGGAGTTGGCCTGAGCTGGACCCCCTGATGGAAGACGTCCAGCGGGACACCAGGAGTTGGCCTGACAGATGAGGGAGGAACGCTGGAGGAATCTCCAGGAAACAGAGAGCACAAGCAGAGGAATGAGTGGTGACCATGGCCTCGCAGCCCTGGCGACTGACAGCCTTTACGTTTACCAAACAAACGTCTGGTGAGATTGATTCGCGCCGGTAACCCCGGCATGTCTGTTGTGCACCCATCCATGTTCACCCTGTGAGCAAGTAGCGCTGAAGGATCACAGGGGGTCACAAAGGGTCTTACTCAGACCCCCAGTGGGTTGATATTACATGTTACAATTCGTATTTCATTTCATACATTACATAGTTTCATATGGTAAGTTTTACTCACTAGATGCCAAAAGTGGATACGCGAGAAATTACGTTTTTCGTACACTTATCTTTGGAAATACTGTGTCTCCTTGAAGTTACGGCACTTACAAACACATTACTGGTAGAATACGTTCGATTTACGTTCATTTACAAAGAATTAACTTTGGGGTGAATTAAATTGCCTGGATCTTAGGAATATATCTGTCTGTACTTTTTAAGAATGTAAGAGAAATGATCCGTAAAAATCAGGACACTGTCGAACACACACACCTCCGTTTTCTGATTACTAAGTCCTTCGGCATTTACTGTGTGGTATACGTTATAACCCATATCGTGTTATCTCCACAGCTATCGAGTGAGAGCCTTGAACACCCATCAGGAATTTATGACCAGACGTCACGCAAGCTCGAGTGAGTCATAGCCCCTCCGTCCGGGGGAATGGACGGTTCGTGATTTCTCAATTTTCACCCTAGCTGTTCCTCCATCATTCTTTTCTCCTCATCCCACACGACGGGATGACCAAAGACACGTTCCGCACCTGCCGTAGGGCACCGCTGTACTGAGCAATATTTTGCTTACTCCCTCCGTGTGTATATATATATATATATATATATATATATATATATATATATATATATATATATATTATACTTTGTCTCTGTCTCCCGCTTTAGCGAAGTAGCGCAAGGAAACAGACGAAAGAATGGCCCAACCCACTCACATACACATGTATATACATACACATCCACACACGCACATATACATACCCATACATCTCAACGTATACATGTATATACACACACAGACATATACATATATATACACATGTACATAATTCATAATATCTGCCCTTATTCACAGCATGACTGTCCTTCACCTGGTAATCGCCTCGTGAACCACCAGGTCCTCTTGCTACCTGTCCTCTTGCCAGGTAAACATGCCACGTACACCACAGGTGAAGCCGACGTAAGGGTGTTGGTCCCGCACAGCCCTGGCTGGCCAGGACCAACAACCACACACCCACCCACACACCCACACACACACACACACACACACACAACATCCACACAACACACACACAACATCCACACACACACACACACACACACACACACACACACACCTCGACTGTCATGAACCCCCAAGAATGGAGCCCTGAACTTTGCCCTGAATTACATGACCAGTAACACTGTGTCACCCACCCACCCATCCCCCAGCACTGGGCACCTGTGTGTGTGTGTGTGTGTGTGTGTGTGTGTGTGTGTCACCCGCGTCCCCCCGCCCCACCGTCAACACCAGCTCTCCCCCTCCTCCACCACCACCACCATTAGTACAACGGTCACGACAGCAAGCCACCGGGCGATCACAGTGCCACACCTTCCTAGGAAAACCAATCGCCTTAATGTCGCCTTTCGCACCGCCGTGCAGCGAGAGTCGTAAAACTTCATAATCCACATATGAATCACAGACTTCACACACTCCGACGCCAACTGCTGTATATCACTCTCATGCCCTGAACGTATCTACCAACTATTACCTTCTTTTTCTGTATGTATGTATGTATGTATGTACACACACACACACACACACACACACACACAAATACACGTACACGTGTGTAGGGACTCAATCTACACACAGGACCTCATCTCCCTCTTTCATTTCACACTAGACAAAAAGTTCACTCACAATAAGATTATTTGTCTTAAATCATATCTCCTTTATCCTTGGGGAAATGGGACAATAGGGAACAGAAGAAGCCAAGCGAGGCTGGGGTGTTGAACGTGCGTGGACATAACCAGGATAAGAACGAAGGAAACAAGGTGTACGTTACGGGAGAGGAACCAGGGTGTTCTGGCTCTGAGTCAACCTTACCTCAAGGGAGAGTAGGAGGAATGGCTTGGGAATGTCCATGGGGGTAAACTCCAGGGTTAATGTGAGGTTCAGCACAAGCGGAGGACGTGGCACTATCGCAGAGGGGGTTGTGGGGATAATGTGTTAAGAGAGTGTAAGGAAGTGAATTCCACACTGATGTGGGCGAGACTAAAAGCAGATCACGGAAGGTGGGTGAGTTGTCCGTGCTTGTGCACCTGACAGTGAGAGGAATGAGGAGAAAGAAAGCATAGTGTTGGGGGAGGAGGTGAGTGAGTGGTACAGCATTCTTGAGGGGAGGAATCGAGTATTAGTGGTGGAAGATTAATATGCAATAGTAGGTGATCATGCAGTTGTGAATGAAAACTGTGAACAGCTTGTCCAATTGTGTACTTGGTTTAGAAATAAGAAATATCCATATATGTATATATATATATATATATATATATATATATATATATATATATATATATATATATATATATATACGTTAGTGAGTGGGGGTAGGGCCAACAGGCATTATTGTATTACGAGCTAATTCACAAGGACGCAAAGGAGAGTCTACTGGATGTGAACGTGCTGAGACGGGCAGCTGGTGGGATGTCTGACCACTTCTCGGTGGAGGAGAGTGTAACACATCACAGTGTTTTCAGGAAAACAGGAAATGGCATGGGTGGGAAGACAGTCTGAATGGGAGGAACCATGAGCAAGTGAAGGGCTTTAGTTACCAAAGGAATGAATATTGTTCAGAGTGGAACTCCAAGAGCATAAGTGAACCAGTGAGGTGGTTGCGGGGGGGAAAAGGGGGGGAAGGTTCTGGGTGAACCGAGGTGTGTCTGGAAGTACAAGTCACAGTGAGGTCTAAACTGGGCATGTCTGATGATGCAGTGGTCACGGCGGTGTTGCCCGAGACCTAAATTGAAAGGGACGGAGGAGTGACTGTGCTGGAAATGACAACCGTGAGGACAATATACGGACAACGGTGTGTGGGGCTTTGCTGCGGATTGGGGCACTGGTCTGGGTGCATGATACACTCACAGCTGGAGACTGGATGTGGGCCAATGAGGCCCTTCATTTCTTTCTTTTGCTCCTGACGCTCCCTCACCACTACCGCGGGGAAACTACGAGAGAGAGAGAGAGAGAGAGAGAGAGAGAGAGAGAGAGAGAGAGAGAGAGAGAGAGAGAGAGAATCACCCTGAGCGGGTAGTCAAGTGTAATGCCTTCTTTCCCTTCCCTCTATCACCCACGATCCCCTTCACGCATGCCTCCTCCAGGCGGCGATGCTCAACGCACGACCCTGTGCCGCCGCGACCGTCCACACCCAACAGTTCAACGCACGGCCTTCAACAGGCTAATGGGCGTCCCCCCCTTCCTTGCCACACGACCCCCGTGAACTGACGACCCCTCCATAAATAACCTCGTACAAGAGTTACGGCTCCAGTAGCGGAAGCTCCCCGGGAATACATTTGCAGCAACACGGCGATAACAGAAGCGTGGCTCGCGTTAATCTCCAGGCCCAGTTGTGGCCAGCTTTACACCCTCCTGCGGCCTGATTTACTGCATGGCTTCAGGGAAGTCTACTGGCGGAGAAGGGCCCAGGTGGCAGGCCTGTGGAGGGCAGGCTTCCAGGGGGTCCAGGTGCGAGGTTGGTGGACGGTAGGTTGATGTGGAGACGGAAGGGCTGGTGGATGGAGGCGAAGGGGGGGACAACAGTTACGAGTAATTACGACGAGATCTTGACAAAAGGCACGAAAATGACACGAAGAACGAGTCGTGTGAGGTGGTTACATGCTCACGAGTGTTAGGTGTGAGATGAAGAAGGACACTGTTACGCTTGCGGACTGGCTAAACGATGCCAGCCAACCGTGTGGGTAAGGCAGAAAAAAAAAGAAAAGAAAAAGAGACAGTCATGCGTGTCATGAGAGAGAGAGAGAGAGAGAGAGAGAGAGAGAGAGAGAGAGAGAGAGAGAGAGAGAGAGAGAGAGAGAGAGAGAGAGAGACTCCTAAATTCCAGTCACAGTTGGCCGCTCATCATAAGTTCAGGAGGAGACGCCAAAGCTGTGCATGTCAGCAGGCCAACCAGCTGAGACTGGAACATACCCTGACACCTGTGACGAAGGACACTCGCGCACACACCTCACAGCATGACGGAGGCTGCGCCCGCCACCACTGCTCCTCTGTAGCATAAGTGGAATGGTCGGTAATTATCAAGACACTCAGTATGACGGTACGATCCCTGAGCATGATGATGATACAACCCGAGAGTCGTACCATCGTGATCAAGGATAGTTACGTCGTGATCAAGGATAGTTACGTCGTGCTTACGGATCGTACCGTCGTGCTCAAGGATCGTACCGTCGTGTTCAAGGATAGTAACGTCGTGCTTAAGGATCGTACCGTCGTGCTCAAGGATCGTACCGTCATGTTCAAGGATCGTAACGTCGTGCTTAAAGATCGTACTGTCGTGCTCAAGGATCGTACCGTCGTGCTCAAGGATCGTACCGTCGTGCTCATGGATCGTACCGTCGTGCTCAAGGATCGTACCGTCGTGCTCAAGTATCGTACCGTCGTTCTCAGGAATCGTACCGTCGTGCTCAAGGATCGTACCGTCGTGCTCAAAGATCGTACCGTCGTTCTCAGGAACTGTACCGTTGTGCTCAAAGGGATAAAGAAACGTGAAACCTCCAGTCATACAGAGTGGCTGGACGCCACACAGGAACACTATACAGTCACTTCATAATGTACAGCACAACCCATAATACGACGTACGCTCCACTCTTCCTCACCAGGACTTGTAGCTGGTGTTGTCGTAAATGTACCAATGGGAACTGTTAATACACACCTCGCTGTAAGCTGCCCTGCCTCCCTCCCTCCCTCCTCCAAACACTACAGCCATAGCTGTGTTGTCGTAAATGTACCAATGGGAACTGTTTATACACACCTCGCTGTAGGCTGCCCTGCCTCCCTCCCTCCCTCCCTCCTCCAAACACTAAAGCCACAGCTGGTACACAGTGATCGTGTGACACCCCACACACCCTCGTCTAGTAATTGCAAAATTACTAAGGATCGAAACACAAATGAACGACAGAATCCATCTTAATCACCAAATAACAAAAGAAATGGAAGGAAAGGTCAATTTTATGACATCAGTTTGACCCAACTTTACAATACTACAATTTAATCAATTAATGATTTTGATGACCCACGTTTTTGTTATGGCAGCGGACATGGCCCAGGTAGAGGCAAGCCCCCAGCAGTCAGCCATCCATATTGAAAGGTGAAACAGAAAACGTAAGATAAAGATGGAACATGGACTAATCTTAACTTCTCAGACCTGATTCTTTTAAGAGATGGGAAGGGTAAAGGAACAGGGAATGAGAAAGGAAGAGAGTGAGTTCCACTGGTTCGATGTACGAGGGAAAAAGGTATCATGACGGTAAATCTTCGTGTGGCTGGTGTGCCAAAGAAAAACTATGGGAAGCAACGGCCAGGCGCGCGCGCGCTATAGAGCTGCGACACACGCAGGCAGATCGTGAGATCAGTGGCCGAAATGGTATCCGTAGAACGAAGATGCATCAACCACACCACGGCGGACGGAAAGACATGGTTAAAGACAGACAACGTCAGAAGAGTTACAAGAGGCTGAAGGCTTTTGGTGCCACTCTGGCGAAGAGATGGAAGAACAGCTACCCTGGATTTACGAGCAGTGCTCCATCCATACCAGGGAGGCTGAAACTACGTCAGGAACCCTCTTGGAGCGCAGAACTACTACGTCAGGAACTCTCGTGGACGACAGAACTACTACGTCAGGAACCCTCGTAGACCGCAGAAATGTTATGTTACGACAGCAATACAACATCCCAGCTTTTCAGCGGCCGATTTTCTGTTGTTCACAAATGTTTCAAGTTAACAGCCACCCAACGGCAGTGGACAGCACGTAACATGCCTACACTCTGCACATGCTCTCACACCCTCTCTTGCCGCAGTCACACTATGCAGCAACGCCGCATCGCGCACTCACACCACCATATCACCGCGCCCCGCCACACACCACACCACACCGCACGCGCGGCGCCACCCTCTTGGTACCCGATTTGGTTGCCAGAGTCGTTAAGGGTGCGAAGCGGCGTCAGTAGCGGTGTTGATGGCCTGTTCTCCCCCTCCTCCCTAAACTGTTTCTTAATCTACCCGCAACACTTCATTACCTCGGCCAGGAGTCACACCCTACGCCTGCCTCCTGCTGCTCCTGAGGCGCTGTCGCTCAGCCCAAAGTGATCATCCCCTGGTCTACAAGGGAGGTATGTTATACCCTGCCACTCAGCCATAGCCATTCTGATTTACGTACAAAGTTTCCCTTGCTCTACTGCTGCAGAGTGGCTCCTGCGATGTCGCTGTCCACGAATTCACACTAGGGCCCGCCCGGGTTCGAATCCTGCGCAGCAGTCGATCCACAGCCAACCCACATGTTTATCCTTCCCCTCGGAGCTAGTCGATAGATTGGGTATCTGGCTCAGGCTGAAGTATCTATGTATATCCCTGGGATAGAAAAGAAATAAAACTTCCCAGATCTTCCGTACATATCGTAAACGTCGGCCAAAACGGGTGGGAACGGGGTCTGGTAACCTTTTCCATCTTGAAATTCAGTCTCTAAAAGATTGAACGAAAGGAGCCAAGCGAGAAGTGTTTATCTTCCTCGGAATTTCTTCTCGCTAACGCAGAAAAGGCAAAGAATTCTACCTCCGTACTCCCTGCGTGTCGTATAAAGCAACTAAAGGGGACGGGACTGGGGAGCTGGAAACCTTCTCCTTCTGTTTCAATTTCTAAGATATGGAACAGAAGGAGCCAAGTGGAGAGCTCATCCGCTTCGAATGCTCCGGCTGGGGTTTCTAAATGTGTGGCTATAACCAAGATGAGAAGAGAGGAAAGATAGGTTGTATGTTTGGGAAAAATAGCGTGGTTGTTCTGGCTCTGAGTGAAAGTTGAAAGATAAAGGGGAAGAACAGTCTGGAAATGTCTTAGGAGTAAAGCCAGAGGTTGATGAGAAGACAAGAGCTAAGGAAAGAGTAGCACTACTGCTGTAGCAGGAGCTGTGGGACTGTGTGAAAGAGTGCAAGGAAGTGAGCTCCAAACTGATGTGCGTAAAAATGAAAGTGGATGGCGAGAAATGGCTGATTATCAGTGCTTATATGCACCTGGCCATGAGAAGAAACAGCATGAGAAGCAAGCGTTTTGGGAGCAGCTGAGTGAGTGTTTCATCAGTTTTGATGCAAGAAACCGGGTATCATTGATGAGTGATTTGATTGGGAAGGTGAGCAATGTTGTAGTTGTGGGTATAACTGGGGAGCATCGGGTATTCAGTAAAGTGAATGGAAATGGTGAACACCTTGTGGAGTTGTGTGCTGAAAAAGGACTAATGATTGGAAATACCTGATTCAGAAAGGACTTACACAAGTGTACGTACGTGTGTATGAAGGATGATCAGCGGGCATCACTGCAATACATCCTAACTGATAGGCGTGTACATGGGAAACTTTTGGATGTAAATATGCCGAAAGGGGCAGCTGGTGGTATGCCTGATCACCGCCTTGTGGAGGCGAGGGTGAAGATTTGTAGAGGTTTTCAGGGAAGAGGAAACATTATCAATGAGAAGAGAGTAATAAGCGTAAGTGGAAACAATATCGGTGAAGAGTGGTGCGAGATAGTAAGTAGGCTTGACGGAAAGAGGACCCTCTAGCTCCCTGGGCCCACACAGGCCCATCTATCATTTTTCCTGTGTCTTCGTTACGTACAGGGTCACTGGTACGCTCTGTACTAGCTTCCACCTACCTCAGGTCAAGTACCTCACACCCATGTTATAACTAAGACGGTGACGGAGATGAGAATACACATCACGGTGCATTACTGAGAGACGGACCAACCATTACCTCTGGGTATCCTACCTCGTGTTTCCCTGCTCCACTCCTCATCACACTACTGACCCGCCTTCCCCAACGCAGTCGGGCATTACACTCACCATTAAAGCCTTTTTCCTCCAATATAATCCTTTTATGTCGACATTATTGCTAATCTTTCCCACTGTGCTGCTGGTCTCTCCCTTCCTCCACCCTCACACGATGCAAGGGCCATCTTTCCCTCCTGTAATACTGCACCACCGACTTTTCCATCACCATTCGTCTTCCACATCTGTTAATCTTTCCTCTCAATCATCCTCTTCCACTCCCACTGCTCCTCTTTCGTCTCTTCCTTTCCCCCTTCAAGTCCCTCCATTGCCACTGCACTTGTCATTACTCCTGCCCCCTTCCAACCCCAGCCCCCCACTCTTCCCCGCCAGGCATCCCTGATCCCCGGGGTGTGGTTGGTGTGGTGTAGGGAAAGGGGGATGGAGCGGGAGGGGGCACTCGGGACAATAAGGGAGGGAGGGGCCCCATGTTATTAGTGCTGTGCTCCATATTGGGTTCGGTGTGTTTGAACCGCCATGTTTGTCCAGGGAATACAACCGACCAATAACAAAGAGGATATTGTAGTCCATGGCCTCCCCCTCCGCACCCTCTCCACCCACCTCATTTTGTCTTCTTATCCGCTCCTCCCACCGACTTTGCAGAACAGGAACCCCGAAAACCAACAGTGTGCGGTGGCAATATACAGGGGGATGTCCTGCTCTTCCTCCGCCCTATGCACTATCCCACTTCACTGTAGGAGGACGCCCTAAGACATGTCGGTTCATATTCTAACACAATCTATATCACTAAGACAACCAATACCTGTACACTCTCTACCACTGGGTATCATACTTATCCTCTTTCTTTCTCTATCTTTACAAAAGCCAAAGAAAACACTGAAGCTTCATATCAGTTTGTAACTGTGTCATTACCATGTCGTGAGTTTTTGATTAATCAGTGAATCATTCGTCAAAGATTAATCATAGAACCACAGGACCCTCTCCTTTTTGGAGGGAGGGAGCTCCTGCAGCTTCAAGGCTGTGCTACAGTCAGTAGCAAGGTAAGGATGGACTCCTCTGGGAGTGAGATATATTCCTCGGCGACATTGTCCTCCCATCTCGTCCACTGAAGATAATACGACCTCGCCAAGATGCCTTTTCACTCGCGGCCTAACCTAACCTAACCTAATGTAATCTAATCTAACCTAACCCAACCCAACCCAACCCAACCCAACCCAACCCAACCCAACCCAACCCAACCCAACCTAACCTAACCTAACCTAACCTAACCTAACCCAACCCAACCCAACCCAACCCAACCCAACCCAACCTAACCTAACCTAACCTAACCTAACCTAACCCAACCCAACCCAACCCAACCTAACCTAACCTAACCCAACCCAACCCAACCCAACCCAACCCAACCCAACCTAACCTAACCTAACCTAACCTAACCTAACCTAACCTAACCCAACCCAACCCAACCCAACCCAACCTAACCCAACCCAACCCAACCTAACCTAACCTAACCTAACCTAACCCAACCCAACCCAACCCAACCCAACCCAACCTAACCTAACCTAACCTCAAGGGTATTTATTACATACATACGTACATATGTACATATACAAACACTATATATACATAAATACATGTATACATTCATTCGTTCATACACTGATTATATATATAGTGCATAGCACATACACACACATTATATTTACATAAATATATATATATATATATATATATATATATATATATATATATATATATATATATATATATATATATATATATATATACGTATATATATATATATATATATATATATATATATATATATATATATATATATATATATATATATATATATATATATATGTGTGTGTGTGTGTGTGTGGTTACCTTCTTGTGGAGCCGTTCACTCGACATAATCTTGAAGGCAATCAGACCAATGCAGCAGAATAAAGAGGAAAGATATTCACACGAGCAAGCAGAGCAACCGCCTCCACATCACATCGCAATAAATCAGTCCCAGAAGATGTCACACACAGCTGAGTGTTCGTACGTGTCATAAAACTGGTGCCTTCTGACCTGGGGAGGTCACCTTCGCAACCCCTCATCCCGACACTTGGGCCAGAGCAAGTGGAGGGAATTCGCCAAGGGCGTTTACGATTCGAAATGAAAACATATCTTTGAAAGGGAGGTTTGAGAGAGGAATGTGTGAGACAGACCTGACTGGCAAATGTAAGGATAAATTCGGGTCAGTGTTTGATAAGAGAGTGACATATATATACGAGATAGACGTGACGAAACTGGAGGAGAAGGATAGAGAGGAAAGGGTAAGGAACGGAGGATAGTGATGGCGATAGGAGAAAAATGAGAGTGAAGAACGAGAGTCCATTTCTTCTGTTCGGGGAGGGAGAGTTCTACCTACACTCGTGAGGGGCCCCCCCAGACTCTCCAACATTCTTTGCTATCGCACAACTTTTGAAACTCGTGCATGCCGTCCGCCCTGACAATGTTATCACTCAGTTTATTCCAGTCATCCACTACGCTCATACTATAAAAGAGCCACCCAACTTTACTAACCAGATTCTAGCTTGGGTTTTATGTTGTGGTCTCTCTGGTTGTTCTATCTCTACCTCTTTCGAAGAACAATTCGATATTGACGTCATCAAAGAGGTTCAAAGGCTTGATCAATTCTCTCCTTACTTCTCTCTCTTTTTCATAGAGGACAAGTTAATGGCTTGTAACTTGTTGTTATAACTCAGCTTTCTTAATTCCTTCTTCAACAAGTGTACCGACCAAACTTAAGCAGCACATCCAACTTTTGCCCTACAATACGATGCGAACAGCTAGCTGGATAATTTTGTAATCCATGCGTTCGTACGTGTACCCACTACATCCTCAGTTCGATGGTTGTGTGTGTGTTTGTGTGTGTGTGTTAGACCAAACATGGGAAGAGTCGGAGCGAACAGCTAGCTGGATAATTTTGTAATCCATGCGTTCGTACGTGTACCCACTACATCCTCAGTTCGATGGTTGTGTGTGTGTGTGAGTGTGTGTGTGTGCGTTAGACCAAACATGGGAAGAGTCGGAGTTCCAATACCTCGACTAGATGCGTCGACCAGACAGCCAGAGAGAACAAACCTTGACATGCGTAATGGGTGATGCGTGTCTCAAGCGAACTGCAGTCATACGCGACATGACGAGAGGGGTCGGCAGTGTTTTGGTAGCAGATCATGACATCTCACCAAGTCTTAAGATGAACAACTGGGGAAACAAACTACACCCCACCAGACCAATCTGCATGTCCACGTGACATCGGAATGTAAAGAAAAACAACTGATTTCTTCGGATGAAATCTGAACCCAGAGAGAAAGCGTCTGTAGCTTGGGACAACACAGGAACCTCTGGACCACAGCGTTAGATCACCTGCGTTCATACACCTCAGCTCCACGAAGTCGCCTTCACCTACCTGCATTCATACACCTCATCTCTACGAAGTCGCCTTCACCACCACAAATACTTACTTCAACTCGTTCTCCCTAAGCAAGATGCGTCTCTGAGGCAAATCAATCGAGTGTTCTGAAATACTCAAAGGATTCAACATCGCCGATGCTGAAAATGTCTTTACGGCAGCAGCGGCAGGATTACCAACGAGAGGAGACGCACCAAAACTTACATTAGGTCACCGAGATAATCTGGACTGTACGAAATGTTTCTTTACCAAAGACTTTATTGATGCGTGGAATAAGCTCCCACAAAATATTTTCTCAGATCGTTACTTGTCACTCTTCGATATTGAGTAATTCACTTACTCGGTCATCATAACACAGTGGTGTGTATCAGGCTACCTTCTCAAACACTGATCTCTCCCTGGCCACGTTGCAGCAACATACCAACACTGATTAACCCATGTCACCTGCTTTGAGAGAGTAAGTGAGAATTACTGTATCATTCTTCCACATCAGGAATAATACAGACTTGGGAAGTTGAGAGCCTGGAGCTCAAGTTTATCCTTAGTATTGTCTTTATAACAAAGAATGAAGGGATGTATGTCGTTGGTGATGGGATGCATGACATATTCATGTTCATTCTACCTTATGACTTTCCTATGAAAAATTTCCTTCAGGCATATTAATCCTGCAAGGTATTTTTTTCTCCCGACTTACCCATGAAAAGTTCCTTCAAATTATCAATCCAGCAAGGTATTTTTTTCTCCCGACTTTCTAATGAAAATTTCCTTCAAATTATCAATCCTGCAAGGTATTTTTTTTCCTCCCTATTTTCCGCTCGTCGTGTTACCGGAGGGAGTGGAGGGTGGAGAGGGAGTCTTTGCTTTGCTATCCTTTTCTTCTACTGCTTATAAGGGGAATTCATTTCTATTTTTTTTCATCTTTTTAAGCAGCGTTAAGGCCAGACCACCACGCCTGGACGTTGGGTCTGTGGGATCTACGTTTCTCTCTCTCTCTCTCTCTCTCTCTCTCTCTCTCTCTCTCTCTCTCTCTCTCTCTCTCTCTCTCTCTCTCTCACACACACACACACACACAAAAGAAACACTGAATCAAAACCATACAACCTGAAGATCAAATGAACACCACAATAACATCTAAGCCTCCAGCACCTACACCATGCAAGATACAACCAGAACACGACGTAGCCACTGCACCTCGGGACAACAGCTGAAGACCACTGCACCACCACCACCTGCACCCACAGATAACACCACAGTGGGGGGGGGAAAAAATAATCAGATCCCGGCTATGCAAACAGATAAATGATAATTAGAGAGAGAAACTAATGATGGTGTATAATTAGGTAAACAAGAGCTGCCATCGGAGCCAGGAGACACCACCTCCCTCCCACCTCCTCCACACACCCCCAACCACTTCTGCCGGGGGCGCAGACGAAGGAGGAGGAGGAGGAGGAGGACCTCTGGGGTACACTTCCGTCGACTGGTGGATGGATCACCTTGCGGTAGTGGCGGCCGTGTTGCTGGGTACGGCCGAGCCTCCCCTGCAAATCATGTACCACACGGAGGCTTGGGAGGAGGCAGGCAGGCAGGTAGGGAGTGTGAGGGGATGTGTGACCATTCACTCGTACAGCAGGAGATGTACACCCGTGTGTGTGTGTGTGTGTGTGTGTGTGTGTGTGTGTGTGAGGAGACAGGGGAAAATTAACGGAATACTTACGCTACATTTTCACCGGCCGTGTTTGCCCTGGGAATGCAAACAGCCAATATCAAATACGATATTGTCGCCCGGGGGGCTCCTCACTCCACCCGACCCTCCCTCCCTCACTACCTACCAGCCTTGTCCTCTCCCCCGTGGTGTAATCTGCTTCCTCACTCCTCCCCATCCTGTTCTCCTGCCCTTCCCACACCTCCTCATCCCACCCTAATGCCTCGCCAGTCCCTCTCATCACTGGCTCCTTGCAGAGGTTTACCCACCTGTGTCTTCTTGACCAGCCTAGCTTTAAACTTTTCCAACCAGACGGCATATTTCGATATATTGAAATTCTCATAAGGAGACAGAAGAGGGACATGACTCCAGGATCTTTCTCAAATGTAAGAGTTGATGTTCCTATTACTCTGCTGACGATTTGTACACGAGGTGTATCGAGAAGTATCAACACCCGAATACTTGTAAGTCATACAGTGCGTATTTACACACGGGGGCGAGGGCGACCCCGAAGTATCACTCACGCACAGAATAAACTTGTGTCACCCTCCATGCGAAGACTAGCCACGGACGCGTACCCCACCAACATAACTCAGGGCTCAGTCATCCAACCAATCAATGTCGTTAATGATGAAGGCACTGACGTCTCACGTCTCTCTCTCTCTCTCTCTCTCTCTCTCTCTCTCTCTCTCTCTCTCTCTCTCTCTCTCTCTCTCTCTCTCTCCTCCCCCAGGGTGGACATCCGGGTTAGCACGAGCCATATTAAGACACGACGACACCCCTCCCTCTCCCCCCATCCATCGCAAGTGCACCAGAGCGTCTTGTGACCCATGCTGAGTCTGTCTGTCTGTCTCCCATGCAAATAGTGGTGAAACCTAAACACAGACATGGAAAATGTCTACATTCCTGTCAACACAGTCGGTGCTGCTGCCTTTACAACGCACTGGTCCACCTGTAAGTACTCCCCTTACAATGTACAAGTACACAGGTTCACTACAACGTACAGGTACATAGGTTCGTTATCTTGACAACCGTCTCTGAACTCTCTCAAGCCGATCCTCCACTTCCTTCAACCTACCCTTATCTTACCTTGTTCTCTACAACCCTTACAACATCTACAACCTTCATATCTTAAGAACTCCTACATCATTTTCTAAATCATATCCACAGGTTTTCCACAACGTATGGAACAAGCATCCTCTCTCTCCTTACAACCAGGCATTTCACCTCACCTCGCCCTCTCCCCTCAAAAAACCACCGACAACCTCCCACTCTCACCTACAACAGAACTCGCAGTCCCTACAAAGACATCATCCTCAACCCACTGAAACAAAAACTCTTATCCCTACAACACCATTATTCATATTTGTTAATCTGTATTTGTTGAAAATGACACAAAGACAAAATATTTCCCAAACAACATGAGGTGAGGGGGCACATGGGTAAGGCAGCGAGCAGCGAAGGTGCAGTGGGTGAAATACGTCAACACATGAGGATAACAGGTTGGCTGGCCCAGGGACCCACAGTGTTACAGAACCCTTATGAAAAACTCCTCAATCCCGACATCAACTTCCTCACTTCCTACACCCACTCGCTGCTGCATCACCAACTCCCTCAATCACCAACTCCCTAAATTACGTCATAAACTACCCACTCGCTGCACCAACTCCCTAAATTACGTCATAAACTCCCTGGACTGTTTCATGAACTCCTTAAGTTACCTCATCAGCATCCCTGGAATATTTTCAACCGACTAACTCAATGAATCCCTCCCTACAACGACTCGTAATCCACACACCGACGCCCACAATCCCTACGGGATTATCTTCAGTTCCTATTGGATCTTTCCCCAATCCCTTCGCCAACACACGTCGTCCCTGCAAACGTCGCTCCCCTCCACCTACAAAAACTCCCTCAAATCGTTTTCATCTCCCTCCCTAATCCTACAAAATCTATCGTAGTCCTAATAGCAACTCACTAAATCCCCACACAACAGCAGCAACAACTCCCATCACTCCTTGCATCCCTCAAGAACCTCCCTTGCCACCAGCTCCTCCCTCATTCTCTCTCTCTCTACACACACACACACACTCCCTCTGTCCTTACGACTCACACACTCCGTCCCTACATAATATGCCCTCCGTCGCTACAGCATACAATTCTTCCGTTGTCTACATTTCCTCTGTCATTCTTACGCCACCGCCTGACCCTTGATACTAGAGTTACATCGCTTTTGCCCTTCCCTGCCATCTCAACTCCTCTGACCTCCCCTGATTTCCCTCCCTTCTCCCCCTGTGGTGCTGAATAAGCCCCTTGACCTTAGTTATGAGGTGGTGACGGGGGGCGTTCTAGGCTCCTAAATACCAAGGGGAACAATGGCGTCTGACCCGGAGTTAATAATAAACATCGCTTAAATCCGGGTTGTAATCCAGCCGCCGAACACACACACACACACACACACAATTACCCTCTCCCTCCACGACCCTGGGCGGGCGGGTGCACGACACTAAATTTAACCCCTGCAGGAACAAAGTGATTAAACTTTAATGGAAATTAGAAGAATAAAGATATGGTTATATATCTATATTCATACAAGGTCGCTGTTTCCTGCGTTAGCGAGGTAGCGCCGGGAACAGATGAAGAAAGGCCGTATTCGCTCACAGCCATTCTCTCGCTGTCATGTGTAATGTACCGACGCCACAGTTTCTTCCCTATCCACATCCAGGCCCCACAGACCTTTCCATGGTTTACCCCGGACGTTTCACATGCCCTGGTTCAGTCCAATGACAGACAACAAGCCGACCCCTATATATCACATCGTTCCAATTCACTTTATCCCTTGCAAATATTAAAATGAGCAAACTTTATCTTGTGAAATTATTTCGCACAGCAAGTGGAAGGTGAAGCTGGTGGGGACACCAAAACCTGGAGACGACCTGGTGAAGCTGGTGGGGACACCACAACCTGGTGATGACCTGGTGAAGCTGGTGGGGACACCACAACCTGGTGATGACCTGGTGAAGCTGGTGGGGACACCGCAACCTGGAGACGACCTGGTGAAGCTGGTGGGGACACCGCAACCTGGAGACGACCTGGTGAAGCTGGTGGGGACACCACAACCTGGTGACGACCTGGTGAAGCTGGTGGGGACACCGCAACCTGGAGACGACCTGGTGAAGCTGGTGGGGACACCACAACCTTGGTGACGACCTGGTGAAGCTGGTGGGGACACCACAACCTGGAGACGACCTGGTGAAGCTAGTGACGACACCCCACCCTGGTGACCTTCCTGGTGAAGACTCAGGTCTTTGTGTAGTGAAGACTCAACTCTCTGTGCAGTGAAGACTCCAAGTTCTTTGAGCACTATTGTACTGCCCTTAAGGATGCCAATACGACTCCTGAGGGTGCTGGTAAGACCCTTATCCACGACAACGCGACCCCTTGAGTGTGACAGACCAGACCTTTGATACAAACTTGCCCCGACCCCCGTCGTGTTCCTATGTCACACTACGGCGTTATACGATGACACAAAGGAGTGTGAGGTTAAAATGAGGGGAAAAGTGTGTGACTACTGTGACGGGCCAGCCAGCCTCGCCCACACACTGGCTGGTGGACCAGAGAGGGTGTGGGTAACTTACCCGCGGTGACTTAAAGCACACAACTTTGCACCACTTGGGCCAACGCTTGCACCACAACTTGTACCCACTTCGCCGCCACCCACAAGCTGTCCTTACATGTCCAACAATTCCAAAGTAAAATGACAAAAAAAAAGATAATCAATACAGCTCAAATGAAAATACAACACTGCTAAAATAAGAGAAAGAAAAATGGCTAATAAAGATCAAATTATGAAATAAAGAATATAAATGATTATGATAATATTATGTTCTATTTCATAAATAATTCAGTAAAGAATATAAATTATAATAATATTGTTAAATTTCATAAATACTTCAGTAAAGAATATAAATGATTATGATAATATTGTTATATTTCATAAATACTTCAGTAAAAGTTAGGTTAGGTTAGGCAGGTCAGGTCAGGTTAGGTTAGGTCAGGTCAGGTCAGTTTTGGTTAGGTTAATTATGCTAGGATAAAGTAGGTTAGATACGGTAAGGTTAAGTTAGGTCAGGTCAGGTTAGGGTTGCTGGCTTTTACAGGTTTGACCCAACATTTGGCCAAGGCTACAAGGTGTGAATGGGTATGAATTCATCCAGGGACAACCTTGAACTTAGAGCAATTAGAATTAAACTTCTTGCTTATAAAAAAAAAAAAAAATCTATAAAAAATTCACATTTCTAAAAACTTTCTGCGTCTGAAAGAGTCAATATCTTCAGTAATAGAAAAAAAAATAATCAGTCGGCAAAATACCGTCTGACCCACCGGTGCCGACTCGTCGGCAAAATAAACCAAGGCCTGTGAGTGAGGGGGGGGGCTGACCTGTCGAACAGTGTGTGTAGTAGCTTCAGAACCTGAGAAATTCTTACGACCAGTTCAGGAACGCTTGTTTGTACATGTGGCTAAAGACATGTCCACTAGCATTATCCACACACACACACACACACACACACACACACACACACACACACACACACCTGCATGTCGTCTTTCTACGGACACCGCTATAATGACTCATGATTACGTAACACGGAACTCTGACACAACTCCTGCACAGTGTTTCGTGATACAATTCTCTCTCTCTCTCTCTCTCTCTCTCTCTCTCTCTCTCTCTCTCTCTCTCTCTCTCTCTCTCTCTGAAGAGCATCGAAATAAGACGTGCGGGAACCGCTACGCGCTGGCCCTGCCATTTTGGCAAACTAATATTGTAGCTATTCGCAAGTGAGTATATATATATATATATATATATATATATATATATATATATAGAGAGAGAGAGAGAGAGAGAGAGAGAGAGAGAGAGAGAGAGAGAGAGAGCACTGGGTACCCACCCTTCGAGGTTGTTTGTGATGGTGGCAGAGATACGGAACATCATAGATCAGTGTGGTTAGAGGAGAAACAAAACCCCGGTCCCCCCCCCCCCTTATTTACGGGGATCCTATAGTACCAAGGCTGCGCCACGATCAGTAGCAGGGAAATAATGAACTCATTTGGAGTAAGAACTTATAGCTCGTAATCATGTCGTGTCCCCTGACAATAATGATACAGCCTAACCTGACCTGACCTGACCTGACCTAACCTAACCTGACCTAACCTAACCTAACCTGACCTGACCTGACCTGACCTAACCTAACCTAACCTAACCTAACCTGACCTGACCTAACCTGACCTAACCTAACCTGACCTAACCTGACCTAACCTAACCTAACCTAACCTGACCTGACCTGACCTAACCTAACCTGACCTAACCTAACCTGACCTAACCTGACCTAACCTAACCTACCTAACCTACCTGACCTACCTGACCTAACCTGACCTAACCTGACCTGACCTAACCTAACCTAACCTGACCTGACCTGACCTAACCTAACCTAACCTGACCTGACCTAACCTAACCTAACCTAACCTGACCTGACCTGACCTAACCTAACCTAACCTAACCTGACCTGACCTAACCTGACCTAACCTAACCTACCTAACCTACCTGACCTAACCTGACCTGACCTAACCTAACCTAACCTAACCTGACCTGACCTAACCTAACCTAACCTAACCTGACCTGACCTAACCTAACCTAACCTGACCTGACCTGACCTAACCTAACCTAACCTGACCTGACCTGACCTAACCTAACCTAACCTGACCTGACCTGACCTAACCTAACCTAACCTAACCTAACCTGACCTAACCTAACCTAACCTAACCTAACCTAACCTGACCTAACCTAACCTAACCTGACCTGACCTAACCTAACCTAACCTAACCTAACCTAACCTAACCTAACCTAACCTAACCTAACCTAACCTAACCTAACCTGACCTAACCTAACCTAACCTGACCTAACCTAACCTAACCTGACCTGACCTGACCTAACCTAACCTAACCTAACCTAACCTAACCTGACCTAACCTAACCTGACCTGACCTGAACCTAACCTAACCTAACCTGACCTAACCTGACCTAACCTACCTGACCTAACCTGACCTAACCTAACCTAACCTAACCTGACCTGACCTGACCTAACCTACCTAACCTACCTAACCTAACCTAACCTGACCTACCTGACCTGACCTACCTGACCTAACCTAACCTAACCTAACCTGACCTGACCTGACTACTAACCTAACCTGACCTGACCTACCTGACCTAACCTAACCTAACCTGACCTGACCTAACCTAACCTGACCTAACCTAACCTAACCTAACCTGACCTGACCTACCTAACCTAACCTGACCTAACCTGACCTAACCTGACCTGACCTGACCTGACCTAACCTACCTGACCTGACCTACCTAACCTACCTAACCTACCTAACCTGACCTGACCTGACCTAACCTGACCTAACCTAACCTAACCTACCTAACCTGACCTGGACCCTAACTGACCTGACCTGACCTGAACTGACCTAACCTAACCCTAACCTAACCTACCGACTACCGCTACACAACCAACTACTAACACCACAACCACACGCCTACCACGACCTACTAACTGACCACTACTACCACCTAACTAACTACTACCACTACTACCACCGACACCTAACTAACCTAACCTACTAACCTGACCACTCTACTAACCGACCACCTGACTAACCTAACTAACCTAACTACACCTACCACCTACCTAACCTGACTACCTACCTAACCAACTACACCACCTAACCTACATGACCTAACTAACCTACCTAACCTAACTGACTACTAACCTGACACCTACTACTAACCTAACCTAACACTGACCTAACCTGACTACCTACCAACCTAACCTAACCAACCACTACCTACCTACCTACCTACCTACTGACCTAACTAACCTAACCAACCTAACCTAACCTGACTACCTACCACCTACCTACCTACCTAACCTAACCTACCTGACCTACCTACCAACCTACCTACACCTAACCTACCTACCTACAACACCTACCTGACCTAACCTAACCAACCAACCTAACCTAACCTGACTAACCTAACTACCAACCTGACCTACCTAACCTAACCTACCTAACCTACTACCTAACTACCTGACCACTAACACACCTAACTAACCTACTGACCTAACTAACCTAACACCAACCTAACCAACTGACCTAACCTAACTAACCTAACCTACTGACCTACTACCTACCTGACCTAACCTAACCTACCTGACTGACAAACCTAACCTAACCTAACCTAACCACCTAACCAACCTGACCTAACTGACCTAACCTAACCTAACCTACCTAACCCCTGACCTAACCTGACCTGACCTGACCTACCTAACTAACCTGACTAACCTGACCAACCTACCTACCTGACCTACCTAACTAACCTGACCTACCTACCAACCTAACCTAACCTGACCTGACCACCTGACTACCACTAACCTACCTAACCACCGACCTAACCTAACCACGACCTACCTAACCTGACCTACCTGACCTACCTAACCTACCTAACCTACCTAACCTGACCTACCTGACCTAACCTAACCTAACCTGACCTACCTAACCTAACCTGACCTGACCTGACCTGACCTAACCTAACCTAACCTAACCTAACCTGACCTGACCTGACCTAACCTAACCTAACCTAACCTAACCTAACCTAACCTAACCTGACCTGACCTGACCTAACCTGACCTGACCTGACCTAACCTAACCTGACCTGACCTGACCTAACCTGACATGACCTAACCTAACCTAACCTAACCTAACCTAACCTGACCTGACCTAACCTGACCTGACCTAACCTAACCTAACCTAACCTAACCTGACCTGACCTGAACCTGACCTGACCTAACCTGACCTGACCTGACCTAACCTGACATGACCTAACCTAACCTAACCTAACCTAACCTAACCTGACCTGACCTGACCTAACCTGACCTGACCTAACCTAACCTGACCTGACCTGACCTAACCTGACATGACCTAACCTAACCTAACCTAACCTAACCTGACCTAACCTAACCTAACCTAACCTAACCTAACCTGACCTGACCTGACCTAACCTAACCTAACCTAACCTGACCTGACCTGACCTGACCTAACCTGACCTGACCTGACCTAACCTGACCTGACCTGACCTGACCTGACCTGACCAGACCTGACCTGACCTGACCTGACCTGACCTAACCTGACCTGACCTGACCTAACCTAACCTAACCTGACCTAACCTAACCTAACCTAACCTAACCTAACCTAACCTAACCTCACGTAGGAGGAATTCAGTATGAACGATACGTATATATATATATATATATATATATATATATATATATATATATATATATATATATATATATATATATATATATATACATTTTTTTTTTTAAATCATTATTCTTTGTCGCTGTCTCCCGCGTTGGCGAGGTAGCGCAAGGAAACAGACGAAAGAATGGTCCAACCCACCCACATGCACATACCTATACATTTTAACGTATATATATATATATATATATATATATATATATATATATATATATATATATATATATATATATATTCATAAAACGCAATGTGAATTAGTTCTGTACAGCGAGCCGCGAGTCAAAAGACGCCTCTGTATCAAAACATTTTTCCCTCAAGGTGAGCGACACATGCAGGAGGATATCGGCGACTGAGCCAATTTTACGACATAGATGGTTCTTCCTTCGCCCTTTTTAATCTACGCCAGTGCCATTAACCGACCCCCTAACGGGATCAGTTTTATACGTCGGGAAATGACAACAGTCTGGAGCTACAGAGGCAAGTGTGTGCACCCGTGGGGGAGCATCTGCGTCAGCCCCATCTTTAAGTCCGGACGGACGTGCGTCAGCCCCATCTTAAGTCCGGACGGACGTGCGTCAGCCCCATCTTTAAGTCCGGACGGACGTGCGTCAGCCCCATCTTTAAGTCCGGACGGACGTGCGTCAGCCCCATCTTTAAGTCCGGACGGACGTGCGTCAGCCCCATCTTAAGTCCGGACGGACGTGCGTCAGCCCCATCTTAAGTCCGGACGGACGTGCGTCAGCCCCATCTTAAGTCCGGACGGACGTGCGTCAGCCCCATCTTAAGTCCGGACGGACGTGCGTCAGCCCCGTCTTAAGTCCGAACGGACGCCATTACCCGCCCCCATCTGCCAGACGCCGCCCAGAGGCGACCTCCACAAGACAACACCGGACATAATTTACGACCCGGCCTCATCGAGCGGCAGTTAATTCCTTCATTAGAGGCAAAGGAACCTGGTCACCTGGCTAACCTAAGCCTAGTCACCTAAATCACCTCATATTCTCTCACTCCCCCGCACGCCCGCGCCTCCCTCACAAAACGGCAGTAAACCTTGTCGTCCCTTTCCCCCCACACACCCCCGGCCAACAGGGTCGTCCCGGGCCCTCCCTCACTCTAGCTAGCCTCGCCCGGAAGAGAGGATGAAGAGGCCGAAATGTACTCTCAGGAGCCCTGAGACAAAAGACATTGGGCATAGCGCCAGGAATATAGATGGCTCCGTCATCTGCAAGCGGCAGCAGGGGGAGGAAGGGAGGAGGAGGACATCGTCAGAGACGCCTCTCCTCTCCCATGATTTACGAACTCGACTTTATTTTTATATATATAACGTAGCGTCGTAGATGCCCCAGACGTGGAGGGGGTTGGGGGGGATATTAAGAAGTTCGTCCTCGAGGCTACTGTCTTCCACAGGGAGGATCGACGGATTCAAATCCGGATATGAACCACCAAGAGGTGTGGTTTGCCCCACGCCCTCGTGAGGTCACACTATACATCACCTCACTAGTCGGGGTGGAGGAGGAGGAGGCAAGTCACATGAGAGACACCTCAACCTCCCAGCCCTTACCCATGAGCTAGCAAAGCTCACCGATACGCCAGCAAGACTGGAGCAACCGATGACTGAACGCCAGCAGTAAAACACACACACACACACACACACACACACACACACACAACACACACACACACACCTCTACATATAACTAACAAAAGATGAGAGCAACCAAGATATAAAATCACTTTAAAAAGACGTAAACTTAATTCAAGTCTGCTACCGTAAGTCAAACAAAAAGTAAACGGTATTTTATCATTCTTTCTTGGGGAGCGAAACCTTTATAATGGATGGAGGACCCAGAGCTTCTACTGTCCAGTGGCAATAGTGTGGTCCAGATGACAGTGTGGGTCATGCTGCAGTGCAAGGACGGGCACCTGTGACACTTAGACGACCACACCTGGTAGATCTCCCCCAACCTCCTGGTTGTGATCACTGGACACACCCACCGCCCTCTCTAACCCTCTACCTTCTAGGAGTATGTCGGGGTATGCAGGTATGCCGTGTGTGTAAAAGTACTAGTGTGTGTGTGTGTGTGTGTGTGTGTGTGTGTGTGTGTGTGTGTGTGAGGGAGATGGGTAGGACACAGTGCTTATCTCACTGTGTGTGTGTGTGTAAGTGCACGGAGGAGTTGGTGGGCATGACTGTATCCTGTGGCAGCACTTCCAACAGGTCTTCCCAATCCTTCTAAATGATCTTTACAGACCTCGTAGTCCTGCCTCCGCCTCTGCCACAGGTTCCAGGACCTCACTCGAAAGTTAGAGTGAGAAGCCAAGAAGGCAAGGCGGACTGTCATTACAATTCTCTCCCTCAGTGTACGTCACGTGAGTAATTACTTGTTTGTACTGTACGATCATCAAGGAATCTTACATTCGCATATATATATATATATATATATATATATATATATATATATATATATATATATATATATATATATATATATATATATTATCCCTGGGGATAGGGTAGAAAGAATACTTCCCACGTACTCCCGGCGTGTCGTAGAAGGTGACTAAAAGGGGAGAGAGCGGGGGGCTGGAAATCCTCCCCTCTCGTGTTTTTTTTTTTTTTTCAATTTTCCAGAAGGAACAGAGAAGGGGGCCAAGTGAGGATATTCCCTTCAAAGGCCCAGTCCTCTGTTCTTAACGCTACCTCGCTAACGCGGGAAATGGCGAATAGTATGAAAGAAAACATATATATATATATATATATATATATATATATATATATATATATATATATATATATATATATATATATATATATATATATACCTATGTTAAATTTATCTTGTTCCTAATTCATTACAGAATCCATTATGAAAAAAAAGCAATTGATCCAGTCAGCAAAACATAAACAAAATCTCAGTGGACATGAACATGTCTGAAGGTGAAGTAGAATGCTTGCCAGTGTGAGCACACTGGATACTGGGTGTAGGGACTTGGGTGTAGCATGTATATGACACAACTAGTGTGACTATGCCAGTGTTTCGTGTACTAATAGTTAATTGTATGTATCTATGTAAACACACATCGACGGAGATAAGAGTTCGAAAATGTGAATATGTAAATATGTACAGAAATGATAACATCATCATCATCATTATCACAGCCAACGTGATCTGTTGAACTACCAACAGCATCTGTTGGTTGGACTACCAACAGCATCTGTGTTAAACTACCAACAGCATCTGTTAAACCACCAACAGCATCTGCTGGACTATCAACAGCATCTGTTGAACTACCAACAGCATCTGTTGAACTACCAACGGCATCTGCTGAACTACCAACAGCATCTGTTGAACTACCAACAGCATCAATTGACCGACCATCAGCATCTGGCTGACTACCAAGAACAAATGTAAACACCCCGTACTTTAAACACCCTCTAGGACCTATCCAACAGTCCAGCTCAAAGAAAAAACAGAGGGTAGTATACACACACACACACACACACACACACACACACACACACACACACACACACACACACACCCGGCAACACCACGAACGTAAGATGCATCGGAGCCGTGCAGGGCGGCCACCCGCCCCCTGGGAATTAAGGTGGGGTATAGAGGCGAGATATACGGGGAGGCCAGACACATAGGGGGAGATAACAAAGGGAGTGGTAATCGAATAATCCCAGGGAGGTTCCTGCTAACGTGAAGCCCAACCCAGTACACGTGGAGCCTTGAACCATCACCACCCACCCCTACACCATCTCACTACACTCCCTCTCTCCCAACACCACTACCTCTCACCTCCTGACGTTTTACTCTCACCTCTCCTTCGTTTTTTCCTCTCTCCTTCCTAGCCTCTTCCTCTATTTCTTCCTCCTTATTGGCCCGGTACCCCATTTTCCACACCACTGTGTCCTAACTCTCCCTTCCTTTCTCCAAAGATAAAACCATCACCACACTCCACGTGCTCTCTCACCTACCTCCTCCCTCGCCGCCTCTCCCAGCTCCCCTCTCCGCACCCCACCCCACCTTCTCTTTGTCGCCCTCTCCCTCCACTGCTCATTTCATCAGCGTCCCTATCATTGCCTCAACCAACTCCTCCCCTCACCCTATTCTATCCTTTTTTTCCCCTTCCTCCCCTCACCCTCCTACCACCTCAGCCTCCCTCCCCATTTCCACTCACCTTCCAACACCGTTTCCCCTTTCACCACCTCCCCTCTCCCTACGTTCATCCTTCTCTGTGGCCCTCCTTCCTCTCCTCCTCCTCTTCCTGCACCACCAATTCCCCTCCCACCACCAGCCATCTCCTGCAACCACCGGACTCCCCTCCCTCAGACGCACCCCATCACCACACCCTGGCAGAACCTCTTGACTTCCCCGCATCACAGTAGACATGATCCACTCACCTCACATTGTACTCTGTGGTCGCTTCCATCCACCCTGATACGTCACCTGCGACTTCACCACACCAGTCTGGCACTACGTAATCACCAGAAGCACCAGTCTAGCACCAGTCTCCTGTTACCAAGTCCTTCCTGCCTCTGTACTCCCACAGCCTGGCACTACGTAATCACCAGGAGCACCAGTCTAGCACCAGTCTCCTGTTGCCAAGCCCTTCCTGCCTCTGTACTCCCACAGCCTGGCACTACGTAATCACCAGAAGCACCAGTCTAGCACCAGTCTCCTGTTACCAAGTCCTTCCTGCCTCTGTACTCCCAGATCCAGTCGTTCGAAATGGAAATTCCAATTAAGTTTTCAGATGCCTTGACCACTTTTTTTTTTTATTCTGGTGTGGAAATAGATTTGTTTTCTTTTTTTTATATTTTTTTGCTCTTGTTTTTGCGACCGTCGACAGTCTATGCTTCTCCCATGCGCTGGGTCATATGCTCGCTGAGGCTAGGGCTCGCGAAGTGACGTCAGGACCCACAGACAACCCACCACCATCGCCAGTGACATCAACGCCCCACACGCACTACATCAGGAGAGAGAGACGACACCACACTCCTCCCTCCCTCCCTCCTGTGGTGTCCACCTCTCCGAACGAAATCAAAAGCGTATTAAGCAGGTAAAGTAATGAGGCCATTATGATAATGCTATCCTCCTCCCACCCACCACACATGGCACAGGGTACGGTCAAGCACAGTGTGGCGTAGTGGCGAACACCCTCCATCCACCCACTCCGCCTTATACCCACCTGCTCCTGACACATACCAGGGGGACCAGACCACTCACACTGGTCACCACACCCGGTCGTCCACACCCTCTCCCGCCTTACCTCTCAAAAATCGCCTACGTGGCTCCCATACGTCGATAGAAGTCGAAGGCGCCAACAACCCCCCCCCCCTACAACCACGGCTACAACGCCACTATTCCCTACAACCACGGCTACAACGACACTATTCCCTACAACCACGGCTACAACGAGCTTCTCCAACAACAGTTATGATGACCATCCCATCTCATACAACACTAACATAGCTCCCTTCGAACACCAACACGTCTACCAACAGCTATGCCGATACGGGCTTCTCCAACAACAGCTGTGATGCTCCCACCTCCTCCAATTCCTACATGGTTCCCGTCCCGCTACAGCACCAACGCATCCACCAACAACAGCTATAACGACATGAGCTTTCCCAACAACAGTTATGACGCCACCATCTCCACCATCCTTCTTATCCTGCAGCACCAGTAGTGATGTAGTTGTAGTTGTGACGATACGACCTCCTACAACAGTCCTACGCGGCAGACAAGCTACAACAACAGCACGCACGACGTTTATCATCAACTACAACACACTACAACTACATCACTACCAACTGCTACAATACCCTACATCTAGAACGTTACCATATCCCTTAATAAAACCATAAAACTACGACGTTCATGTACGACACCCGACAACTACAGCGTTACCGTCTGCTACAACGCCCTACAACTACAGAGTCACCGTCTGCTACAACGCCCTACAACTACAGAGTCACCGTCTGCTACAACGCCCTACAACTACAGCGTTACCATCTGCTACAACGCCCTACAACTACAGCGTCACCATCTGCTACAACACCCTACAACTACAGCGTTACCGTCTGCTACAACGCCCTACAACTACAGCGTTACCGTCTGCTACAACGCCCTACAACCACAACCGCGTTCGACAAAGAGGAGAGGATGGGCAGCGAGGGCGCGTCGCACCACAGTACCAGTGACGCTGCTGGTCTGGGCTGGGCTGGGCTGGGCTAAGTGCTCTGCAACGATTTAATTTACCTTCCTTCTGATTACGTCAACCGGTGAGGCGGGTCTCCCCAGGCCAGGGGGCTGGTGGGGAGAGAGGAGGAGCCACGGGCTTTAGGGGAGACACGGAGAGGGAAGAGAAGAAGAGGGAGAAGGTGATTAAAAAAAAGGAAGGCTATGTTGAGAAGGAATTAGGAACTGCGTGGAGGTGATGAGGAAGAAAGGGAAGATGAAGGAGACAGAAGAAAATAAAAAAGGGGGCAACAGGAGAGGAGGTGGAAGATGAAAGGGAAGATGGAAGCAAGAGGAGAAGAAGAAGAAGAAGGACGAGGAGGAGAGGGAAACGTGAATGACAAGGACACGAAGGGGAGGAGGAAGGAGAAATCAGAGTGAACGAGCCGCAGAAGGAAACGGAGGGAAGTGGGGAGAGGGAGGGAGAGAGAGAGAGAGAGAGAGAGAGAGAGAGAGAGAGAGAGAGAGAGAGAGAGAGAGAGAGAGAGAGAGAGAGAGAGAGAGAGAGAGAGGTAATGCTAATCTTTAATTCCATAACCTTTATCTAAGGATATATATATATATATATATATATATATATATATATATATATATATATATATATATATATACATAAATACAGCATAGCTGTGACAGCAGAGGGGGAGGAGGAGGAGGGTGAGGAGTGAGCTGAGGAGGGAGGAAGCAGAGCAAATCCATGGTTGGCCTCCTGTGTTGTGGTGCTGGTGGCCACACCCACGTGCCTCTGGCCCGACCCAGCGACCCTCACTGTGAATCTATCAACACAGGTACAACCAAGTTACAACAGTAAAGAGAGGGTTTATTTTACCACTGTCTTCCACTAGATAAACCTAATTATGGATCATTATATCTTATGACCTGTTCTTCCCATATACTCTGATCCTTTGTGAAGTGTGGAGAGAAATCATCAAGAACCTGAGGTTATATAATAATAATAATAATAATAATAATAATAATAATAATAATAGATAATGATAATAATAGTGAAAATGATAATAATAATAATAATAATAATAATAATAATAATAATAATAATAATAATAGATAATGATAATAATAGTGAAAATGATAATAATAATAATAATAATAATAATAATAATAATAATAATAATAATAATTATAATAATAATAATAATAATAATAATAATAACAATAATAACAATAATAATAATAATAATAATAATAGATAATGATAATAATAGTGAAAATGATAATAATAATAATAATAATAATAATAATAATAATAATAATAATAATAATAATAATAATTTTTTTTTTTTTTTAAACTATTCGCCATTTCCCGCGTTAGCGAGGTAGCGTTAAGAACAGAGAGCTGGGCCATTGAGGGAATATCCTCACCTGGCCCCCTTCTCTGTTCCTTCTTTTGGAAAATTAAAAAAAAAATTGAGAGGGGAGGATTTCCAGCCCCCCGCTCCCTTCCCTTTTAGTCGCCTTCTACGACACGCAGGGAATACGTGGGAAGTATTCTTTCTCCCCTATCCCCAGGGATAAAACGGTACGACACTTGAACACGACGACACGACCCTTGCTTTTGGATCATCCTACCCAGGGGGTCGTTCAGTCGTGCTCAAGGGTCGTCCCGTTCTATACAAGAAAGCTTTATAAGATAACAACACATTTCAATCACGTTGATCTCACAGACAATAAACTCCTCATTTCCAACCATTACTATTGAGTCACTCCTCTGAAATACGAAAAAAGAGAGAAAAAAAATCAAGTTTCAGATACACAGGTTTCAGATACAGAGGCCTTCAGGTGGACCAACACCACACCACACCACCACACCACACCACACCACCATATCAGGGTAAAGAGAAGAGCGTGAGTGTCAGCCAGATGGTCAGCCACTTATATACCCCTGCAGTGATATAAATCGCAGGCGGACCCCCACCAGACTCTTATACCTGGGTCACTGCCGGATACACCACCACGGTGATGTATGGATCACACAGGTGTTCCTAATTTCATCATCTCCTCTTTGGGAGAATGGTCCTTCTTCTTGAACTCGTCGTCATTCACCCAGATTAAAACCGTGATTAGCACCGCCCGTCAGCCAGGGAGAGATTATATAGATTAATCGTCAGCGTTCCACTATCGCCACTTAAGATCATTATAGTCACTCTTCTCTCGTCTCGTCTCGTCTCTCTCTCTCTCTCTCTCTCTCTCTCTCTCTCTCTCTCTCTCTCTCTCTCTCATTATACTAATATGGATTACACTGAGCTGGCACGACACCTCTGCAGAGGAAATATAAAAGACGTAATTGTCATTATACAGCCACAAAAACCCCTGCTGTCGAGGTCCTGCGACTTCAAGGCTGCGCTCCAAGCAGGAGCAGGGAAATTCCGCATTTATTTACAAACTTTAACGTCCTGCTACGTAATATGTCTGTAAAATTTTCTAAATCACAGGGAACGAAGCAGAGGTATTGAATATATATTTTTCTTGGTTCCAGTCGAATCTAAAAAAGGGCAGCTGCTGAAGAAAACGGACTGTATTCTCCCCCGTCGACCTTATCGCAAGGTCAGGTGTGTGTGTGTGTGTGTGTGTGTGTGTGTGTGTGTGTGTGTGTGCACGTTATCAACCACATGAGCACTAGGGAACAAGGCAGCTTTACACTTAATGAAGCAATTATATCCAAGACTTTCGGAATTCCATAAAATAATGTCGTATTGACTTCCTCTTGGTTTAGTTTGTGCCAAAATGCCACAATTTCGTTGGTCGAGCATCCACCTCGCCCCTCTGGACACTGCGCCTGCCTATATAACTTCCACCCGCCAGGCCCTCTTGTTCTGAACTTCACTGTTAACACCGGGTCTAAAACTTCGTAACTGTATTATGCATACGAAGATGCGTACAACACCGGTCGACAACAAAAATACACCAGGTGCGAATATATATCCTCAGACCTGAGCATATATATATATATATATATATATATATATATATATATATATATATATATATATATATGTATATATATATATATATATATATATATATATATATATATATATATATATATATATATATATATATATATATATATTTCTTTTAAACTATACGCCATTTCCCGCGCCAGCGAGGTAGCGTTAAGAACAGAGGACCGGGCCCCTGAGGGAACATCCTCACCTAGCCCCCTTCTCTGCTCCTTCTTTTGGAAAATAAAAAAAAAAAAAAACCGAGAGGGGAGGATTTCCAGCCCCCCGCTCCCTCCCCTTTTAGTCGCCTTCTACGACCAGGGAATACGTGGGAAGTATTCTTTCTCCCCAGGGATAATATATATATATATATATATATATATATATATATATATATATATATATATATATATATTTCTCCCCTATCCTGGGGATAGGGGAGAAAGAATACTTCCCACGTATTCCCTGCGTGTCGTAGAAGGCGACTAAAAGGGGAGGGAGCGGGTGGCTGGAAATCCTCCCCTCTCGTTTTTTTTTTTTTTTTTAATTTTCCAAAGGAAGGAACAGAGAGGGGGCAAGGTGAGGATATTCCCTCTAAGGCCCAGTCCTCTGTTGATAACGCTACCTCGCTAATGCGGGAAATGGCGAATAGTACGAAAGAAAGAAAAAAGATATATATATATATATATATATATATATATATATATATATATATATATATATATATATATATATTGGAAAGGATCACAATTTTGCGCGTGATCAAGTATATTCCCATGAGTCCACGGGGAAATGAAACACGATAAGTTCCCAAGTGCACTTTCGTGTAATAATCACATCACCTGTTTACCAAATAGCGTCCAAGCTACGTCACTTCGTTGTATATTAACTGACTGTTATATTCCTCTCTTGTGTCTCTCCTGATGATGCGATTATTACACGAAAGTGCACTTGGGAACTTATCGTGTTTCATTTTCCCCGTGGACTCATGGGAATATATATATAGGTATAGCGAAAAGGGAGATGCTATTTCCTGTGTGGCGGGTTAGCACCAGGAATGGATAAAGGCAGCAGGTATGAATATATACATATGTATATATGTATATGTCTGTACATGTATATGCATGTATACGTTGATATGTATATGTAAGTATATGTGTGGGTATGGCGTTTATGTATATATATATATATATATATATATATATATATATATATATATATATATATATATATATATATATAGATAGATAGAGAGATAGATAGATAGTTAGATATATGAGTGGTTGGGCCATTCTTCGTTTTGTCCTGGCGCTACCTCGCTGAGGCAGGAAACAGCGATTAAGTGTTAATAATAATAATAATAATAATAATAATAATAATAATAATAATAGAATATATATATATATATATATATATATATATATATATATATATATATATATATATATATATATATATATATATATATATATTCCGGAGGATGAGAAAGATAAACAAAATACATCAGACGAGGTAGTGTTGGGTGTGTGTTGCCAGGTGTCAGGGTGGTGGCCGCCGCCCCACCGCCAGCCATTGTAGAACCTGGGTAAATATTGCCCTCGCCTGACCCTTCACACCGCCCCGTGACCCGCCCGCCCGCCCGCCCGCCCTCCACCTGCAGCCATTACCATAATGCCAAGCTCACCAGGGGTCACTGTGGGCCTTGGGGGGAGGAGGAGGAGGAGGAGAAGGAGGAGGAGGAAGAGGAGGAGGGAGGGAGACGGTACGCTAGGAGGGAGGGGTGAGGGAGGGAAGGGAGAGAGGTGGCCGCTGGGTGAGGCGTGTGGGCGTAGGGTGAGGGGTGAGAACGTGTGGTAAAAGCGTCAGGTGAGGAGGCGGGAGCGTAAAGTGAGAAGCGTGCGTGTAAGAGAGGCGTGCCAAAGTGTGGGTTTGGATTCCAAAATGCGGCCGTCGGGTCGAAGGCATGGGCGTGCATAAGTGAGGGCGGGGGGAAAAAAAAAAAACAGAATATCACCGCGTTGTAAAGGATCTGAGAGAGAGAGAGAGAGAGAGAGAGAGAGAGAGAGAGAGAGAGAGAGAGAGAGAGAGAGAGAGAGAGAGAGAGAGCGGGGAAGGCGATGAGGGGGCGTGGTGGGGGTCAGAGATGAAGGCATGGGTCCAACACGGGCGTGGAGTGAGAGATGCGGCCATGGGGGTCGGGGGTTCAAGGCTTGACGGAGCAGTCCAAGACATGAGTGAGGTGACCTAGACATGAGTGGTTGGGTTCAAGGCTTGACGGAGGAGTCCAAGACATGAGTGAGGTGACCTAGACATGAGGCTTTGGGGTTCAAATGGGGTCTGGATCAAAGCCCTGAGCCTGGCGCTCAGATTATGGAAGTGGGGATCATAAGAAAAGGATGGGGGGAGTGAGGTCAAATGTGAGGGCCTGGGATGAAATATGAAGCCCAAAGTTATGGGTGTAAGGTCCTGCACGTGCCATGTACGTAGAAGTGGTGTCAAGAGCGGTTGACATAAGGCCATGGGGGGGTCATACATAATGACCTGAGTTAAGAGACGTGGGCCTGAGGTCACATACAAAAAATACTGGGCCAAGATGAGCGTGTGGAACGAAGATGTGAGTGTGTGTGTGTGTCGGGGGGAGTAAACCTGTAGGCGTGGGGGTCAAATACCAGGGCCAGAGTTCAGAGACCGAAGTGAAGTTAAAGTAATTGATTTGAACTTAGAGACGCGGGACTGAGGTTCTCAGACATCTTCGCCGATGTTGGGACGAGATCAAAGACGATGGTGTAGGGTCAAGAGATGGTCCTGGGGTGGAGATGTGGGATGTGGGGGGAAAGGGAAAGCAAACACAGCCATAGAAACATGTACGTAGGGTGGGTGGGAAATGTACGAGATGCGGGGGGCGTGAGGTCAAAACTTATGCTTTTTGGGATCAAAATATGTGGGGGTGTCTAGTGAGATAAAACTCTAATATTAAAGGAAAAAAGAAGACCTGTAGTTAAAGATATAGGGGTCAGGTCTCAAGCAGTGGCCTCAAGGGTGTGGACGTGGGGGTCAAAAATAAAGGCGAGGATGTGAACGAAGGTCATCACCTTGGCGAACTAACATACAGCCTCCCTTATGCTATGACGATGTACATACTTGGACAAAGACGGACCCCATGGGCTCTGCTGTACTCTAGCATCGAGGCAAATACTGTAAGACTTGCACCAAGGCCAGACTTCACAAGTCCACCGACAAATTAACTAACCCGACCCTCCAGTCATTCAGCAGGGCGGCTGAACACAGAGGCCCCCAATGTTTGGAGCAGCAGATGATGATTGTAACTGGACCCTAACAAGACCAGCTTCACAAGCAGGCAGTAACAACCCCGCCCGTGATACTAGTCCAGCAACATGACCTCCTCCCAGACCTACTAATTGGTGGCTGCCAGAGAATTTGTGTTTACCGAAACAACGCGGCGCTTCACAGGTGCACGCCACCCGAAGTATTCCGCCACACTTTTTTACGTACGTTCCTGACGAAACAGAGACGAACACTTAACGTCATTATTTCACCCATACAACACGAAATATTGCTATTACACTTGGTGCTTCGATGCATCGAATAACAGGCGAGACATATCTTCATTACTTCGAATAACAGGCGAGACAATGAGACTCGTATCGTGTTGCTAGCCTATATAACATCTTGACGCATTCAATTCAGCGTCTCATGAACCCAGCACATGAAGCTGTGAACCAGACGGCACACGACAGACAACGTCAGCCAGTTTAAAGGAGGAAACACAGGGGAGGGAAAGGACATGAAAATACGAGGATTGTGAACCTGGTGAAGGACAGTGAATCTGGAGGGACATCCCTAAGGATAAAGATGGTGGGATGGGCGTCAGGGTAGAACCAACACTCATCCTTCTACAGTGAGTCAGAACCTGTACAACAGAGATGGTCCCCGTATGACCACATCCACATTGGGGTCCATTGCGCACCCTTACGTCCTCACACTGACCCCTCACAAGACCGACCCCAGACGACCGCAGGGAAACAAGAGTCACACGACCCAAGACAATACACGTTCCATGTTCTTCCCAGAAACTGTTATCGCCTTCATATTTTTTTTTCTCCTAGTTGATGACCTACTGTTAACACCTGCTGTGGCCGCTACGATGGGAGAAAAAATGATTATGACAGTAACAAAGATACAATGACGATAATTTTGTTTTCTCGTTACAATGTTGCTACAGAGATGTCGTGTCATAAGTAGTTATATAACGTTTTACCGTGAGGGACTTCGAGAAGTGGTCTGGCCATATTTTCTCCAACAATGGGCAAATGGACGATCATTTGGCTACATAAGAAACCAGGGTGGAACAACGGTATACAATCCAGTGAATTTCGTAGTCTCAAAATTAATTATCAACAGTTATCCACCTCGTCAACAGGTAAAGTCATCAGCTGTTCCTAAATCGAACTTTATTCACATTTACTTCACTTTAATCCCATGTACATACATATACCCATCACTCTCACAACCTATCCAAACCTCTACCATCCTGACGGGATCCTATCCTCATCCGTTTCATCTATTCCTTACTTTACTGATTTCTGAGCTTATGATCCTAGTGTAAATACGAGTCTGTTCTTCCCATCCTAACCTACCCCTACTACATCACTAGCCTCTCCCATCCCCCTCTTCCCCCATTCGTCCCTCCTATTAGAACCATCCTTCTTCCTCCATCACCAGTGTCTCCTCGACTCCCTCCCTCCCTCCCTCCCTCCCTCCCACTAGCTATTAACTGACTTATCACTACATCTTAATAACTATGAAATCGAGACAATAAATCATGATAACATCAGCACTTTTTTTTTTCTCTCTCTCTCTTTAGTCTTGCCATTTTCTCCAGGCCTCAGATGATCCGCTGAATCACAAAGTTTACCCTATCAATCTTGTGGAAATTAAGTGTAAATAGTGTTATACTGAATTCTGGCTTCTACAAGAGGGGCTGTCCAGGGTGTGTCGGTGGATTCCTCACCAACACCACACCACCAGCCAGCCTCCCTCCAGTGGCTCACGTCTGGGAAAGTATCATCACCTTCAAGTATGAATAACCACTTACCATACTTAATGACCCTTACTGCCCTATGTAGTCTCTCTCTCTCTCTCTCTCTCTCTCTCTCTCTCTCTCTCTCTCTCTCTCTCTCTCTCTCTCTCTCTCTCTCGCAAGCCCTTCAATGGCCAACTTCTTATCATCATCATCCCAATCCTTTGCTCCTCCTCTCAGCCCCCAAACCGTATGCGTAGGTGTCAGTGCACACAACAAGCCACCACGCTTGTATGTCACTGAACACTTCCCCAACTGCCCTCCAGGTTTTTACCAACCGTCCCGCTTGTGTTCTTCACCAAATTATTCTTTTCGATCTACGTAAACGACCTGCCTTAAAGTGTCCATTCCTTTGGTGACGATGCAAAGGTCATGAGGGAAGTAAAGTTGCAAGGGAGACTGCACCATCATACAAAGGGACCTTAACAAATTCCAAAAGTGGGTCTGATGCATGTCTGATGAAATTCACCTCGAGCAAATGTGAGGTAATGAGGACAGGACAAGGTGGAAGAAGGCCTCACATATAACCATTATCTAGCAGGAACAAAGCCTCAGGAATCTGTGGTGTGAGGAGGAGGACTTGGAAGTCGACATCATCTGTCATCTGTCGCCAGAGACCCACATCAAAGACACCTACTGCCTGTTGGCAAATGTTTGAACAGCTTTTCAGTATATGGATAATGGAACGTCTTAGCTAACTCTTCATATCATTAGGTAAAAACTAGATTATGCTCCTCAAGTTCGGAAACTTATCCAGCAGAAGGACAAAGAGCTAATAGAGAAAATCCAGAGGAGAGCATCAAATATGGTACCAGAAGTAATAGGGTTAATTACAAGAAAAGAACAGAAGCCTTAAATCTGTCCAATTTGAAAGAGAGAAAAGTGAGAGGTGACCTGATCACAAGAAGCCTTAAATTTGTCCAATTTGGAAGAGAGAAAAGTGAGAGGTGACCTGATCACAACCTTTACATTTTCAAAACATGACTGATGACGAAGACAGTCAACAGTTCTTCGAAAGATGTAGGGGCTGGACAACCAGAGGACACAGCATGAATGTGAGCAAGACATTTGTTAAAGATGTATTGAAGTCCTTCTACCGTATAAAAGTAGTGAATGAATGGAAGAGAATGACTAGAGGACATGGATGATACAGACACCATACGTAAATCTGAGAAGTTGTATGACAGCAGAGAATGTTCAAGAGATAGGACCTCACGAGTGTATAAACACTCCTCCCACGTCCAATACCTAAAGGTAATCACACACACACACACACACACACACACACACACACACACATACACAGACACACACACACACACACACACCACGAGTGTATGAAAACCCCTCCCCCGTCCAATACCTAAAGGAAATCACACACACACACACACACACACACACACACACACATACACAAACACACACACCACGAGTGTATGAAAACCCCTCCCCCGTCCGATACCTAAAGGAAATCACACACACACACACACACACACACACACACACACACACACACACACACACACACCCAAGACAAGCCAGCCTGGGGAGAAATCCTCTGCGTCAGTTTGCTTTTAGCTTGAAATTTTCTTCGCGAGGACAGCGACAGCCTCAGCCCAGACGCCTCCAGGTCCGGGCCAGTAAATCCGCTCTTAAGATTTAGCCTCGCCCGCCTCCTCCAACCCCCCTTGAAAAAAAAAGAAGGGGCGTCTTAGGTCCCCGAATTCTCCACACTTCCCTGTAGGATTTTCGCCTCGAATACCGACCAGCGTTCAAACTGTTCAGCGCACGTTCAGCGAACGACTGTCTGGTTTCTGCCGTGATGAACGACTTGACGAAGTGCGAACTGCCAGACCAAGACAACGCTGTTAGCGTAAGACTAACGTCCGCCAATGATGCTACCTTGACCATCTGCACAGAGAGAGAGAGAGAGAGAGAGAGAGAGAGAGAGAGAGAGAGAGAGAGAGAGAGAGAGAGAGACTGAACGCTGGGAACATTATAGCATCATTGAACCTCGCACTTACAGCTGTGTAAGATAAGAACATGAAGTAACACACCAAAAAAATGGCGTTAAGAAGACTTGAGACATGAAATTAACTGCTGGGTAGCCATGTGAGCATTATGTAACACCATAGCGACTGCTGGGTAGCCATGTGAGCATTATGTAACACCATAGCGACTGTTGGGTAACCATGTGAGCATTATGTGACACTACAGCGACTGCTGGGTTATTATGTGAGCATTATGTGACACCATAGCGAGTGCTGGGTAAACATGTGAACATTATGTGACACCATAGCGACTGCTGAGTAACATATAAACATTATGTGACACCACAGCGACTGCTGAGTAACATATGAACATTATGTGACACCACAGCGACTGCTGAGTAACATATGAACATTATGTGACACCACAGCGACTGCTGAGTAACATATGAACATTATGTGACACCATAGCGACTGCTGAGTAACATATGAACACTATGTGACACCATAGCGACTGCTGAGTAACATATGAACACTATGTAACAGTACAGTGACTGTGAGGTAACATGTAACTAAAAACTGGGTAATGACAATGATTTCCACTGTGAAAAAGACCTCTTAATGATGGCGTTTACTGTACACAGGGACCCGGGAAACCATACCCATCATACTCGACTCAATCTCACATTACCAGCGAACACCAGACGCAGCTGGAACCCAGCGAACACCAGACGCAGCTGGAACCCAGCTAAAACCAGGCGCAGCTGGAACCCAGCTAACACCAGACGCAGCTGGAACCCAGCTAACACTAGACGCAGCTGGAACCCAGCGAACACCAGACGTAGCTGGAACTCAGCGAACAGCAGACGCAGCTGAAACCCAGCTAACACCAGACGCAGCTGGGACCCAGCGAACACCAGACGCAGCTGGAACCCAGCGAACACCAGACGCAGCTGGAACTCAGCTCACACCAGACGCAGCTGGAACCCAGCTAACACCAGACGCAGCTGGAGCGCAAGAAACAATATTCGAAATCCACCACCGACGTGTGCTCTGTACACCAAATTGTACCACACACACACACACACACACACACACACACACACACACACACACAAATTGTTTTTTAAACAGATTGTACTACAATAATAACCATCAAACCAATCTCTATGCAGATCGAGTCATTACCGATATAAATGGCGTTAGGTTCCAAGCGTGACTGATGACATCCAGGGAGGCGGGAGCAAATACCGCTGGCGAGGCTGCTAGCCACTGGCGGCACCAACCAACCAACCAACCAACCAACCAACACCCCCACATGTGTTGCTGGTTCTTGCCTCCCGAGATGATGGATGACCAGGATGGAACTACCAGGATGGATGACCGTGATGGAACTAGCATGATGGATGACGTTGATGGAACTACCATGATGGAACTACCATGATGGGTGACCGTGATGGAACTACCATGATGGGTGACCGTGATGGAACTACCATGATGGGTGACCGTGATGGGTGACCGTGATGGAAATAGCATGATGGATGACCGTGATGGAACTACCAGGATGGAACTACCATGATGGAGCACTGTGATGGAACTACCATGATGGAAATAGCATGATGGATGACCGTGATGGAACTACCAGGATGGAACTACCATGATGGAGCACTGTGATGGAACTACCATGATGGGTGACCGTGATGGAACTACCATGATGGAAATAGCATGATGGATGACCGTGATGGAACTACCAGGATGGAACTACCATGATGGAGCACTGTGATGAGACTACCATGATGGAACACCGTGATGGGATTAACATGACCCTGGTCTGACCAAAGGGAGTCGTGACATGGTGCACAGGGGGGGGGGCCATACCACTGTGTTCTACCACCGTTACCACAGCTGTTACCAAGTATTGGATGAGTTTTTAAGCAGCCTGAAGTTCCCTCTCACAGGGGACCTGAACACGCTTGCCTATCAGGTCTCGCCTATAATCTCTCTCTCTCTCTCTCTCTCTCTCTCTCTCTCTCTCTCTCTCTCTCTCTCTCTCTCTCTCTCCCTACCAACTCATATACGTCCACTGTCGTTACCCGCCAGGTGTACTGAGAGAGCACCCTTAACTAGTAGCCAGCCTCCGTGTGCGCTATACCAGAAACCAACACACACACACACACACACACACAGGCCTATCCCCGCCTACCATCGCAATACGCCGCCAATTCCTCACACAGAACAGCTACATATACTCTTAAATCCCCAGACACAAGCCTCTCACAGCCATCCAATCAAGCACCCATTTACGTGGAAAATAGTGCCTCACTCACACCCCCCACCGTAAACCTCCCTCCCTCCATTACCCTTCCCTCTCGCTACTCCCACTGTGTCTTGGGATACTGGGATAGTCCCACGCGCGAAGGGGATGGGATGGGTTAGGGGAAGGCACACCACACACCTGAACACCGACCCTTACCGATGGCCGCAACTACGTCTGTGTATTCCTCTTCGACAAAGGGTGACTTTCCACGGTGTGGGGTGGATTGCTGAGGGGCGGCCGACCCTGTGTGTGTGTGTGTGTGTGTGCGTTTTGATGGTCTAAGTGCGCGGAGGTGTACGCCAAGCCTGCGGGGGAGGGATAACATTCCACGGAGACCAGGGAGCCGTTACAGAGGATGGACCACCACCGCCAACACCAGCCTACTGTAACGTAGCCATGAAGCCATGACCACGACTGTATGACCAGCAGGTATGATGTCCCGACGCTGACCCGACCCTTGGGGGTCAAGTCGCAAGGATGACAAGGGAGTTCCTCTGCAGGCTTGGGTACTGTATAGTCTATGTAAGGCTGTGTCTTCACTCTCTTCCATCAATAGTTCATTCATTCCTCCCTCTTGCTTCTTTCTTTCTTTACCTTCCCTACCCTATGCTTTCTCCCTTTCTCATTCCCTTCTCTCCTCTTTGCCTTCAACCCGCTAACCTCAGTGGGGACCATAGAGCTCCCTTCCCTCCTAGACTTTCCGCCCCATAACCTTCCTCCCCTCTGCCTCCCTACCCACATCCCAATTACCCGACACTAACCATATTGCATCCTGGTTACTACTGACGTAAATGGCACAGAAATTTTATATATATATATATATATATATATATATATATATATATATATATATATATATATATATATATATATATATAGGGGATAGGGGAGAAAGAATACTTCGCACGTATTCCCTGCGTGTCGTAGAAGGCGACTAAAAGGGGAGGGAGCGGGGGGCTGGAAATCCTCCCCTCTCGTTTTTTTTTAATTTTCCAAAAGAAGGAACAGAGAATTGGGCCAGGTGAGGGTATTCCCTCAAAGGCCCAGTCCTCTGTTCTTAACGCTACCTCGCTAATGCGGGAAATGGCGAATAGTTTGAAAGAAAAGATATATATATATATATATATATATATATATATATATATATATATATATATATATATATATATATATATATATATATAATATATATATAATATATATATATAATATATATATATATATATATATATATATATATATATATATATATATATATATATATATATATATATATATATATATATATATATATATATGTTGGAAAGGATCACAATTTTCTGCGTGATCAAGATATTCCCCGTGGACTCATAGGAATATATATATATATATATATATATATATATATATATATATATATATATATATATATATATATATATATATGTAAAAGAAATTCACAGGAGCAAGAAAAGATGAACTGCAAATCTCTTGTATATTACATCCTCGGACAAAATACTGTAACAAAAATATTACAAGTGAAACATATATATACAAAGAACACACAGGGTTCAAAGGTCAGGTGATATGAACACGTGAGATATGACGTTACGTCGCAACACCTGACCTTTGACCTGTGCGCGTTCCTTTTATGTATTTCACTTATAATATCTTGGATGCACAGGACTTTGTCTGAAGATGTGATATAGCGACAAAGATCCCGGAGATCATCTCTCATCACTGCTCTCGCGGGTTTCTGGTGGGTGCATATATATATATATATATATATATATATATATATATATATATATATATATATATATATATATATATATATATATATATATATATATATATATCCCTTGTTCGCTGTTTCCCCCTAAAGCAAGTTAGCGCTTAGAACAATCGAAGAAATGTTTCATTTGTTTACACCTACTCTCTTGCTGTCATGTACCATGCTTCGAAACCATGAGTCTCATAACTATATCCAAGCCCCATAGCTTGGTTTCCTGTGACCGCTTCAAATGCTCTGGTTTAGCCAAATGCCAGCACGTCGGCCCCTGTATAGCACATCGTTCCAATTCACTCTATCGCGTGTACGCCTCACACTCTCGACCGTTTCAGGTCCCCGATCAACTTAAACTATTTTTCCCCCTATCCTTCACGTCCTCCTCGATTTCTTCTTCCTCCTCCTCCTTGTTCTCTCCATTTCTGTCAAGTATACCCTTCTCAGTGAGCCTCCCCTTGCCTCTCTTTTCCAGACATCCAAAACATTTCAGCACACACCCTCTTCAGCTCCCTCAACCGTACTCCTCTTATCACCACAACCTCCCTCTTACCCCATCATTTCCCACTCGATCAACCATGTGCTTCAAGAAGTGGCTTATTCCAGCGTAGCGGAATACCCGTTCGTCCTTATATAGGTAAGGTGGGTCCCCCTGAGGTCAGTCCTGATAACCTGTAACCAGACGTAGCCTTTTACCGGGCGCACTGGTAAGCACGACAGACATGCTATCAGGAAATGTGTACACAAACCCCCTTTGAGGAAGCGGTTCGAGTCTCGCTGGTGAAGATGCGTGCGTTCTGTGGACGTCCGCGTTTATACACACCATGCTTGGAACCACAGAACAATGCTATCACGCAATCAGCCACTCAGGATGTAGTGGCCACGGAGGAAAGGAGTGGTGGTGATGAGGTGTTGTGGTCAGGGAGAGAGGGAGTGGTGGTGGTGAGGGACGGTGTTGTGGTCAGGATGAGAGGGAGTGGTGGTGATGAAGGACGGTGTTGTGGTTAAGGAGGGAGGAAGTGGTGAAGAAGGGTGTTGTGGTTAAGGAGGGAGGAAGTGGTGAAGAAGGGTGTTGTGGTCAGGGAGAGAGGAAGTGGTGGTGATGAGGGACCGTGTTGTGGTCAGGGAGAGAGAGTGGTGGTGATGAGAAAAGGTGCTGTGGTCAGGGAGAGATGGAGTGGTGGTGAGAGAGGGAGGGTGTTGTTGTCAGGGAGAGAGGGAGTGGTGGTGGTGGTGGAGGGTATGTTGGACAGGGAAGGAGGCCGTGTTGGTGGTGAGGAAAAGTGTGGTGGCCAGGACGGTAGGGCAAGGCGGTGATGAGGTACGGGTTGACGACGTGACATTTGACTTGATCCTGATGCATCAGGTCAAAGGCTAGACCCAGCGTTCGTAGCGCGGAGGTCAATGTTAACACACAGCCATGGGCGGTGTGACGACTTGCCTTGGCTGACCTCCATCTCCAGGTCGACCCCAGGACTCAACGATGAAGACATGAAGCCAGTTATTACCTCAGGTCACGGTAAGACACTCACCTCAGCTGATGGGCCGCCTCTCACACCTGTACCCACACACACACGCACACCATAATCCCACGTATTCACACAAACCACAGTGTGTAATCTCGCGGTGTTAAACGAGGATAAGTCGCCTGAAAAACCTCACCGTATCAGAACTTAGTTCGCTCCATTCATGGAAATTGGCAGCACTCAAGACGCTTATCGCGCGCTGTAAATCATCGTCCATAACGGCAAGTCACCTTGCGGCACGTCACCACAAGCACGGGTGGAGTACGGATGGGGTCGGCGGGGCTCTCACCGTCCCACAGGCTGGCTGCAGCAGCCTTACCCACCCGCTCATCATCATCACGAGGTAAACGTTACGTTCTAGTAGTCTGGCCTCCACCGTCCTGCACTGTTCATTTTCTAAGGAATATATGGCATCACCAAGGACTGATATATATATATATATATATATATATATATATATATATATATATATATATATATATATATATATATATATATATATTATCCCTGGGGATAGGGGATTAAGAATACTTCCCACGTATTCCCTGCGTGTCGTAGAAGGCGACTAAAAGGGGAGGGAGCGGGGGGCTGGAAATCCTCCCCTCTCGTTTTTTTTTTTTTTTAATTTTCCAAAAGAAGGAACAGAGGGGGCCAGGTGAGGATATTCCAAAAAAGGCCCAGTCCTCTGTTCTTAACGCTACCTCGCTAACGCGGGAAATGGCGAAAAGTTTGAAAAAAAAAAAAAAAAATATATATATATATATATATATATATATATATATATATATATATATATATATATATATATATATATATATTCCTATGAGTCCACGGGGAAAGTGAAACACGATAAGTTCCCAAGTGCACTTTCGTGTAATAATCACATCATCAGGGGAGACACAAGAGAGAAATATATCTTGATCACGCGCAAAATTGTGATCCTTTCCAATACACACACACACACACACACACACACACACACACACACATATATATATATATATATATATATATATATATATATATATATATATATATATATATATATATATATATATATATCCCTGGGGATAGGGGAGAAAGAATACTTCCCACGTATTCCCTGCGTGTCGTAGAAAGCGACTAAAAGGGGAGGGAGCAGGGGAGGCTGGAAATCTTCCCCTCTCGTTTTAAATTTTCCAAAAGAAGGAAGAGGGAAGGGGGCCAAGTGAGGATATTCCCTCAAAGGCTCAGTCCTCTGTTCTTGACGCTACCTAGCTAACGCGGGAGATAGCGAATAGTATAAGTGTAAAGTGGTTCCATGTCGGTGCTATATACAAGGGAGCTGAGGGGACTCTCATAGTCACGTTGTCAGGTTGGTAATGGCTGACAGGATACTGATGCTCTTACTGACGCACTCCTCTCACTGCTCCTGTGGCTGTTCTTGCGGTAGCCTTTTGGCACAACTGCAACTGTTCTTAAGGTTAACTTTTGCTGGCTGCAGCAGCAGTTCATTTTAAGTAACATATGTTCTTACTGGAGATGTTGTTTTTGAGGTCAGTCTGCTCTGACCAGCGTTCCATCGTGTGTCGTCCCAACCGTCATAGTTTACTTCTGCTGTTGCGTGTGTAGTTTTGTGCAGGGGAGGTTGCCTGTTTCTCCTGATGCTGCAGCTGATCTTGACGGGAGCGGGAGCTGCTGCTGCTGGTGTTCCTTTGCCACTCACATTACTCTCTTTGTTCATCGTTGCTGCAGCTGATCCTCCCTTGTGCCTGGCACCTTCCCTGCTCCTCCCTAGTGCTGGCACCTTCCCTGCGCCTCCCAAACCCTACGATCCAAACGTGCAAATCCTAACTGCATCCAAAAACCAATACAATAAAACGATTGAAACACAAGCAAAATGAAAAAAAAAACGAGTCAATAAATCAACAAAGCAGAAATAAAGACTAACAGAAATACCAATAAAGCGAGGCATCAAAAAATGTACCATGTTCTGTAATTTGATGGAGAGTCGCTCAATAGCAGAAATTATTCCAATAAAATCCTCAGAGGGACCACCCGTCTCTGCCTGGGAGAGCCGAGGAGGGATGGAAATAAGGGAAAGTAGAAGAGCGAGGAGAGGGGAAGGGAAGGGGGAGAGTATTGGGAGAGGGACGGAGATGGGGAAGGGGGGCGGAACCATACACACACACACACACACCCCTCCCTTGAATGAGCCCACTGGGACACCTAACCAGGAACAATTCGACAAATGGACACTCCTTCCCTCCCTCCTCCTTCCCCAGCACGCGCTACCACCTCCACTCACACCAGACACACATCCACGGCGGCCATCACCACCACCACTGTCACCTACACCACACACGGGATAGTGTTACTGACTATGAGTCAGCACGGGCCAGCCTGAGGGAGAGGACATGCATGGGTCGAAGTCTTGGTCGCAGCAGTCGGTCCAAACTCAACCCAGGTGTTCATCCTCCACCTCAGGGCTAGACGATAAATGGGCAACGGATCTAAGTTGGTGTGTGTGTGTGTGTGTGTACATACGTAAGAGTATAGGCATGGTCCACACATACAAAGGGTAAGAGACGGGGCAACACGAGTGTAAAACTCTCTCCCCATAACACACTGTCATCACAGGCACCCAGCAATGAACACACTCTGGACTCACACTCCGCTACAGCATCAAGTCTCCCAGTTGGTCGATTCCCCTTTGGTGTCTAGTGAGAATTCCCAGAAGGGTTACAAGGCCCTGACTCCTCTATAACATAATGCTAGAGAGCAAAAACTATCACAGGTAGAGGAGAGCAAGTCTTCTGAGCAGGGGAGCAGGTCTGTGCCTCGAAGGACTGCACTGCTCTGCCCCCTTGCCATCCAGAGGGGTTGGCGACCCCACTTCCACAGTGGTGCTGGTTCAGAACAAGAGATGCATGCTAGTGTACACTTAATCCAATCCACTGCAGTAGATACGGAGTTAATAGACAGACGCAAGTCGTATTAGCAAACATGGCAGGGGATCATCTGTAGGCTTGTGGTTAAATGTGTTAGACTAGGCTATTGAAGCGCCGAAGAGATTACAAAGGTGATCTAATAATGGAGAAGTTATACACACGTTGGTTCTGGCTCGGGCAGGGCTATGGATCAGCTTATTAACGTGTGAGTGTAGTGGTCATGGTTTATACATGGTGTTCGATGCGGTGATCATATTCTGAAGTGTTTACTGTATGCTGTACGCTTGGAAAACTGTCGACTACTGTACAAAAAGCACTGTGGGTCTACACCAACGGGAGGGTATCAGGGTGTAGCGCGGGCTGAAGCGAGGGTATGATTCTGTTCAGTCATGTTGCCGTGGTTTAACATCTTTATGGATGGGGTGTACGTGCCATGGGAGCGAGACGGTGTCGCGGAGGGAGGGAGAGAGGGAGGACTTCGGGGTGCGCTACCGTGGGACACTCCTCACTATTATGCAGATGATGAAGTGCTGTTCTTTTCAGTGAATAATGATAGGAGTTCGGCACGTCTGTGAGTCGACCTCCTCATGATACGTGAAGTGGAAGGACACACACACACAAGAGAGCTGATTGTGCAAGCTTTAGCAAGGGGTGGTGGTGGCCTCCTCTTGGTCCAGAGCTACTGCAGCCAGTCCCTCTAGCGGGAGGAACCGAGCGCTGAGGAGGAGTGTGGGTGTTTGAATGTACAGGTGGTGAGGACGGACGTAGGGTAGGATGTACGCAAGACCGGAGTAATGTATGGGAAAATGGGACGGTCCAGCGAGAGCTCGGGTTATGACACGCGGGTGTGAGTACCTGGTGGTCAAAAGAGATAGAGAGAGAGAGAGAGAGAGAGAGAGAGAGAGAGAGAGAGAGAGAGAGAGAGAGAGAGAGAGAGAGAGAGAGAGTGGGCAGCTGGTGGAGATCTACAAAACGAATTGGTGAAGGCACTGGTGGTGGGGGAGGGAGCGTTAGGGAGCGAGTAATTCGGAAGCGGACGTGTACGTACGTACGTAGGACCAGGGAGTGACCCGTTGCTGGCTGAGCGTACACCACCGGGCAGGGTGCCTGGTCACCGCTAAGGGGCCGTGTTGTGACCACTGGCTGGTG